>NC_064924.1:240037361-240352598 GCF_023897955.1 Schistocerca gregaria
ACAGGTAATTTAAGGATATCAATGGAGATTTATGTGGAAGATTTTTAATGAATAATTATATGGGTATACGGTGATGATTATGAAGATGAATGTTACAGGGGTGCCTAAGAAAGCGCCACGAAAGCGACGAAAGAAAGAATAGATTATACTGTTTTAAGTCTTAGAGTGAATGATTGTGTGAGTGTCGAAAGAGAAATATGATGATACATGTATGGTAAATAATTGTGAAAACGAACATCTTGAAGAAGCAGTGAAGAGTAAAGAAGAGACAGTGAAATCAATAGCTCAAAGGTACCCGGTACATTTAACGTACACCACAGCACAGTAATGAGCTACACATATATCAGAATGAAAAACAATTTAGTATGAAAACTATCTCCTTAGCGACTAACTATCATAACTTGAGCAACCATAAGGTGAATATAAATGAATATATGCTATGCAATTCGTACGAGGTATGAACACAAAATGAAATGAAACAGTATTTTTTACACTAAGTTCTTGACACATGCAGATGCGAAAGCAGTAAATTTAGCATTAGCACCTTCTTTAGCAGGAATGAATTATTGAGTGGGATTACACAAGACAAAAATACAGTTAGTTACCGGACACAGGAGGTAAATAGGTATACGTTGTCGCCTCTATAAAGCGGAAATATAGCCTGAAATATGTTTTTCATTAATGTGAAATATTACGACGATTAACAAGCAGTGATGAAGTGAGTATTGTCAAGGGATAAGACATTCCCCATACTCGCTCACAAACGAGCACTCGTAAATATTGTACTTAGTATTAAGGTATGTCAAATGCCAAGGATAGAATAAATACACTAACAACGCACTACAAGTAGCAATCATAGAGAACAGTAGCTTGATCTTTGAAGCAGGCGCTAGAAAATCATCTTTTTTTTCATATAGTGAGTAGTGCTCGAAGGTATTTTCTATGTGTAGTTGTGAAGATAAAAATGCGCAGGATGTCGGTCCTGCAAGACAAGAAAAGAAACTGCAAATGTTCAGAATAAAAGCACGATTCCTTCTAATTTACATATTAGTGTGTAAGATGGTGCCTGTCATGGAGTCCACATATGAAATGTGAATATGAATTGTACATTTATTTGTCAACTTTATTATTGTCATTGCCTATGTTTCCGTGAAATGTATGTACTATTTTCTCTGTGTAGTTGTGAAGGTAAAAATGCGCAGGAGGTCGGTCTTAAAAGACAAGAAAGGAAACTGAAAATATTCAGGATAAATGGCAGATTCCTTCTGATTTCTATATTAGTGTGTGAGAAGTGCATCTCATGGTCTCCATATATGAAATGTGAACCTGAACTGTACATTTATTTGTCAGTTTTATTAATGTCAGTGACTATGTCTATGTAAATGTATGTACTATTTCCTATGTGTAAGCCGGCAGCGGTGGCCGTGCGGTTCTAGGCGCTCAGTCCGGAACCGCGCGACTGCTACGGTCGCAGGTTCGAATCCTACCTCGGGCGTGGATGTGTGTGATGTCCTTAGGTTAGTTAGGTTTAAGTAGTTCTAGGGGACTGATGATCTCAGATTTTAAGATCCATAGTGCTCAGAGCCATTTGAACCATTTGAACCCTATGTGTAGTTGCGAAGGTAAAAGTGCGCAGGAAGTCGGTTTTAGAAGACAAGAAAGAAAAATGCAAATATTCATAATAAATGCAAGATTCCTTCTAATTTACATATTATTGTGTAAGACTGTACCTGTCATGGAATATGTACGTGAATTCTACATTTATTTGTCAACGTTATTATTGTCAATGTTTGTGTCTATGTAAAATGTTTTTACTGTTGTCAATTTTATGTGGAATTTTATTCTTGAAGGAGAACCATCTATGTATGTATGTGAAGTGCAACGGGACGGACGAGTAAAATAACCGCACATGTCAAGTGACACAAAAATAGTAAACCCTGATAACGGTGGAAATAACGGCTGGTCAGTGATAAAGAGTAAACGCTACACCCTAATGAAGTGAATACAATGAGTGTGATGCGCGTGGGACGGAGAAATCAGAGGAAATCCGTAAAGCCCCTAATTCATGTGTGAGGACCGCTGAACTACAACGCACAACGGAAGACAATGCCGAATCGTGCAGTGCGGCCATTACCTTCAATTTCACTGGCAAAAAACTTCGTCCATGTGCTAGATGAAGTACTGGTGTTCTTAGGGTTGTGCGTTCCAGCTGAATCCGTCGTATCCTGTCTGGGGACTGGAGGGCAAACATAACAACGACTTCATAAGCCTGAAGTGACATTACAACGAATTCGAGGCCAGTGCTACTGCTCACGTGGTACTTTTGTCACTCAGACGAGCGCGCTAAACAATGCGTTGCTGCTGGCGATAAGTACAGCGAACAATGAGACAGCGTGTGCCGAAAGGACACCTTCTCAGAATTGCCAATGAGCCGAAAGAAAATGAGCAACTTAAAACTAGGTTGGAGAAACAATTTAAGAAATTGAAAATGTTTTCCGTGTTCGTACCATACAGGTTAACAAATGCAAGGATAAATAACTAAATAAGGTGGCAGCGCAGCATGGGCGTGCAATTATGTAATATAAATGTACGTGAATGTATTTATGTGTATGAATTTGCAATGGACGAAGAAATGAAGCTGTGTAAATATTGTTGTAGTAGCATAAGGGTATTAAAACTCCAGTGACTTGCACCAAGTAACCGATCTATGAGTTCCAATATCAGTAAGGCTACCGTATAGTGTCTCCCTACATAGAGAGACTTATTTACGACAGCATACAGTTGGGGGGCATTTATGATATACCTTTTCTTGTTTTTATGTTTTCGTTTTCTTCAAAGGCAAAGAGAAAAGGTGAAGCGGTAGCCCAGCGAAGATTCTGCGCCTACCGTCATATATTTTTGATTATCAAATGTTAAAAAACATAAGGTGTTTTTCCTGTTCTTCGGTAAGAGGAAGGGCTCTCTCTCTCTTAATGAACGAAGGTAGACGCACCTTATTTTAGAGAGGAATCGGCGGTAGCAATTTTGGTTGTGAGAATAAGTAAAAAGGCTGTATATTTTATGTGCGTATAAGAAAGAGTATAGTAGTATTTCACCAGTGAAAAATTGAGTTATTATTCCAAGTAGTACTGTGATATATAAATATCCAATAATCCCACCTGTATACATCGGAGTTATTACGAAGATCCAATTACAAAAGGAATGATGGACACAGTCAAGATTTTGTAGGAGGATACGCGATCGGACGTAGTATTATTAATTGGTAAGCATAAATCTACAGAAACAGAAAGACTATTTCGTTTATGTGGAACTAATATGAAAAGTTTCTTTACCCATTTACAGGCATAGCTCAGCTTGTTGTTCTTGTCCGACACGCCGAAAAATTAATCTCATTATTTCCATATATCTAAAAACGTCATTTATTTATTTTTATTATACAGGGTGTACATAAAGTCCGGGAACACGTTCAATTGTTTTTTGCACAAGAACTAAACACTATACAGATTTCATACAGATTCCATTATGAAGAGAAATTGAAAATTTTTGTTTCATAGACATTCGATATGGCAACCATGAGTGACGCAGCAGACGTGAATACGGCAATCGAATTCTTGCCCGGCTAGTCGCGGCGGTGGTTCGAGTCCTCCGTCGGGCATGGGTGTGCGTGTTTGTCCTTAGGATAATTTAGGTTAAGTAGTGTGTATGCTTACGGACCGATGACCTTAGCAATTAAGACCCATAAGATTTCACATACATTTGAACATTTTTTTTTTTTTTTTAATTCTTGCTGTACCCGTCTCAGCATGGCATCGTCGACTGTGGCTGTTGCTTCCCGTATTCTCCCCCAGAGCTCTGTTACATCGAGTGGTAGAGGGGGTACATACACCAGATCTTTAATGTGACCCCACAGAAAAAAAGTTACACGGAGTGAGATCTGATGATCGGGGAGGCCATTTCATGAAACAACTATCCCTTTCTGTAGCACTGACGATCGATCGATGCGGCAGCTCCGTGTTCAGGTACGCACGAACTTCACTATGAAAATGGGGTGGAGCCAAATCCTGCTGAAAGATGAACAGCATTTGAGGCATCAGCCATTGCTAAAACATGTCAAAGTAGGAATATACAGTTGACAGTGTTCTCAGCGAAGAAGAATGGCGCGTACAGTTTTCAACATGACAAAGCACAAAAAACATTTATTTTTGGGGAAGCACGCTCAAGTTCAATGCATTCATGAAGATGCTTTGTACCCCAGATTCGACAATTATGCCTCTTCACTTTCGCGTTAGTGTGACAAGTGGTGGTTCTAGGCGCTACAGTCTGGAACCGCGCGACCGCTACGGTCGCAGGTTCGAATCCTGCCTCGGGCATGGATGTGTGTGATGTCCTTAGGTTGGTTAGGTTTAAGTAGTTCTAAGTTCTAAGGGATTGATGACCTCAGAAGTTAAGTCCCGTAGCGACATTTTTGAAAAGTGGCTTCGTTATTAAAAATTAACCAATCAACAATGCCAACCCCATCCTCATTCAGTTGTTGCAACGGCGAACTAAACTCAAAGCGCCTGTCTTTGTCGTCTTCACTGAGCTTCTGCACTAGCTCCAATTTGAATGGTTTCATAGACAGCTTCTGTCGCAGGACTTTCCACACTATCATTTGAACCATTTTGAGTTCACAGGATGCACGGTGCACGAATTTCTTTGGACTCTACATCTACATCTACATCTACATGACTACTCTGCAATTCACATTTAAGTGCTTGGCAGAGGGTTCATCGAACCACAATCATACTATCTCTCTACTATTCCACTCCCGAACAGCGAGCGGGAAAAACGAACACCTAAACCTTTCTGTTCGAGCTCTGATTTCTCTTATTTTATTTTGATGATCATTCCTACCTATGTAGGTTGGGCTCAACAAAATATTTTCGCATTCGGAAGAGAAAGTTGGTGACTGAAATTTCGTAAAAAGGTCTCGCCGCGACGAAAAACGTCTATGCTGTAATGACTTCCATCCCAACTCGTGTATCATATCTGCCACACTCTCTCCCCTATAACGCGATAATACAAAACGAGCTGCCCTTCTTTGCACCCTCTCGATGTCCTCCGTCAATCCCACCTGGTAAGGATCCCACACCGCGCAGCAATATTCTAACAGAGGACGAACGAGTGTAGTGTAAGCTGTCTCTTTAGTGGACTTGTTGCATCTTCTAAGTGTCCTGCCAATGAAACGCAACCTTTGGCTCGCCTTCCCGACAATATTATCTATGTGGTCCTTCCAACTGAAGTTGTTTGTAATTTTAACACCCAGGTACTTAGTTGAATTGACAGCCTTGAGAATTGTACTATTTATCGAGTAATCGAATTCCAACGGATTTCTTTTGGAACTCATGTGGATCATCTCACACTTTTCGTTATTTAGCGTCAACTGCCACCTGACACACCATACAGCAATCTTTTCTATATCGCTTTGCAGCTGATACTGGTCTTCGGATGACCTTACTAGACGGTAAATTACAGCATCATCTGCGAACAACCTAAGAGAACTGCTCAGATTGTCACCCAGGTCATTTATATAGATCAGGAACAGTAGAGGTCCCAGGACGCTTCCCTGGGGAACACCTGATATCACTTCAGTTTTACTCGATGATTTGCCGTCTATTACTACGAACTGCGACCTTCCTGACAGGAATGTCTCTCGTACGCGCTCCACGTTCACTTCACTCACCCTAGGACGTCGGCTTCTCTTTGCCAGGCACAAGCAAGCCGTCGTAACGAATCTGTTGCGCCAGTGGCAAACAGCTTTGCTTGTTGGTGGCTTCTTACCGTACTTGATTCTAAACGTCGCTGAACAGCTGTAGCACACTTGTTTTTGTCGAACTCCAACACAAAGAATTCTCCCTCTCTACCTGCACTCGCCATGTTTGCGACTAGCGCTGATATCGGCAAATTACGCTGTGGCGGTATAGGTGAAAAAAAAAGAAACTTTCGTGGTTTCTCTTCAAAATGACATATATATGATGTACAATGTTTGGTTCTTGTGCAATATCTAATTGAAAGTTTTCCTTGATTTTATGTACACCCTGTATTATAACGGCCAAGAAATGACCACTGAATACCTTATGGAGTCGCAGGGCATTTCACACCGGGAAGTTGTGGAGAAGAGTTCTGAGGTGCAGGAGGAGGAGGAGGCGGTGGTAGTACCAGCAAAGCAGCAGTCTTCTGGCGCAATAAGAGAAATGATGAAAGCATAGGAGCTGGTTAGATCGTATATTGAAAATCATCACCCCAATAAAGCAGTGGTTACGCGTGCTACAAATTTATTTGACATTAATGCTGTGTCGCAATGTCGTCAAGTGTTAAGGTCTCGGCAGAAACAAATGACTGTAGAAAGCTTCCTACAAAAAAGAATTAGTTATGTATCGTAAATTATAATGTATATAATAATATATGTAGCATTTTCTTTGAATAAATGGTATGAATAAAATAAAACTTTTAGTGCTTTTTCTACATGGAACGAGTGGTCGTATTTTACATTAATTTATATGGGATAAATTGCTTCGCTTAACGAGTGTTTCGTACTACGAGTAAGATACTGGAACGAATTACGCTCGCTATTTGTGATTCCATTGTACATCTGTTTTCATAACATCACGCTTTTCTCGGTTGATAAGGTACTTTGCATTTTCCCATTTCTAAATCAATAAGAATCACCTCAGGAATGGCGCCAATACAGCTATAGAAAGTCGGTAGTACATTCAAAAACGCTACACAATTCAAGCAAAAAGCGGTTGTAAGGCGAACAATTGAAGGACTGAACGTTGGCTAACAAATGTGAGGAATTTCGTGTGCTGTTCTACGACAAGAATGTACGAAATATAAATCCCAAACTAAAATCGACAATCATAAAAATATTAGTAAAGGACTAATGGATGAAGCAGACATGGAATATTCAGATATCACATTGGTACCAACATATACACTGAAGCGCCAAAGAAACTGGTATTGGCATGCGTATTCAAGTACACATATATGAACAGGCAGAATACGGCGCAGCGTTCGGCAACGCCTATACACAGCAAGTGTCTGGTTCAGTTATTAGATTATTTACTGCTGCTACAATTGAAGGTAGCCAATGTTTTACGTGAGTTTGGACGTGGTGTTACAGTCGCCGCATGAGCGAGGCAGTGACGACAGGAGGACTTTCCCGTACGAACATTTGACGAGTGTACCGTGACTATCATGAATCCGGTAAAACTGTCAATCTCCAACATCACTGTGGCCAGAAAAAGATCCTGCAAGAATGGGTCCAACGACGGCTGAAGAGAATCGTTCAACTTGACAAAAGTGCAAGCCTTACGCAAATTGCTACAGATTTAATTATTGGGCCATCAACATGTGTCAGTGTGCGAACCATTGAACGAAAAATCACCGATATGGGTTTTCGGAGCCGAAGGCCTACTCGTGTACCCTTGATAAGCACACGACACAAAGCCTTACGCCTCACCTGGGCCCACGACACGGACATAGGACTGCTGGTGGCTGGAAGCATGTTGCCTGGTCGGAAGAGTCACGTTTCATATTATATCGAGCAGATAGACGTGTACTGGAATGGAGATACCTTATGAATCCACGAACCCTGCATGTCAGCAGGGGACTGTTCAAGCTGGTAGATGCTCTGTAATGGTGTGGGGCGTGAGCAGTTAGTGATACGGGTCCCCTGATAAGCATAGATGCGACTCTAGCAGGTGACACGTACGTAATCATCCTGTCTGATCACTTGCATCCACTCATGTCCATTGTGCATTCTGACGGACTTGCGCAATTCGAGCAGGACAATGTGGCACCCCACACGTCCAGAATTGCTACAGAGTTGCTCTTTTGAGTTTAAACACTTCACACTGGCTACCAGATTCCCCAGTCATGAACATTATTGAGATTATCTGGAATGCCTTGAAACGTGCTGTTCAGAAGAGATCTCCGCCCGTCTTACTCTTACGGACTTATGGAGAGCCCTGTAGCATTCATGGTGTCAGTTCCCTCCAGCACTGCTTCAGACATTAGCATTTTGCGGCACTTGCTGGAGGGGGCGCTATACGATATGAGGCAAGTGTACCAGTTTCTTTGGCTCTTCAGTCTATATTCCTCTATCATTCTGCAACCAAACAAACTTTGTGTTGAATTTTTACATGCGTAAAGCTAAATGAATGGAGAATCCCATGGTAAAAATGCATTTTGTGAAGTGAGATAACTGAAATTTAGAAAGGGATAATTTCCACAGGTGTGATCTCTTTGTGCTTCTGGTAAAAAGCCTCCAAGATCTGAAGTATAGAAGTCTCATAGTGATTACATGGATATGGATGTAATAATATAATACGATTCACTGTACTACATGCATGTGAACATCACATTTCATGTGCAAGCTAGAAACAGTAGAAAAGCAGTCTCAAATAACAATGTTTTGATTGGTTCGCCGTGATGAGAAAAAGCATTTTAATTGTTGCATGCACATTATCAGCATTAACAAAATACACTCCTAGAAATGGAAAAAAGAACACATTGACACCGGTGTGTCAGACCCACCATACTTGCTCTGGACACTGCGAGAGGGCTGTACAAGCAATGATCACACGCACGGCACAGCGGACACACCAGGAACCGCAGTGTTGGCCGTCGAATGGCGCTAGCTGCGCAGCATTTGTGCACCGCCGCCGTCAGTGTCAGCCAGTTTGCCGTGGCATAAGGAGCTCCATCGCAGTCTTTAACAACACTGGTAGCATGCCGCGACAGCGTGGACGTGAACCGTATGTGCAGTTGACGGACTTTGAGCGAGGGCGTATAGTAGGCATGCGGGAGGCCGGGTGGAAGTACCGCCGAATTGCTCAACACGTGGGGCGTGAGGTCTCCACAGTACATCGATGTTGTCGCCAGTGGTCGGCGGAAGGTGCACGTGCCCGTCGACCTGGGACCAGACCGCAGCGACGCACGGATGCACGCCAAGACCGTAGGATCCTACGCAGTGCCGTAGGGGACCGCACCGCCACTTCCCAGCAAATTAGGGACACTGTTGCTCCTGGGGTATCGGCGAGGACCATTCGCAACCGTCTCCATGAAGCTGGGCTACGGTCCCGCACACCGTTAGGCCGTCTTCCGCTCACGCCCCAACATCGTGCAGCCCGCCTCCAGTGCTGTCGCGACAGGCGTGAATGGAGGGACGAATGGAGACGTGTCGTCTTCAGCGATGAGAGTCGCTTCTGCCTTGGTGCCAATGATGGTCGTATGCGTGTTTGGCGCCGTGCAGGTGAGCGCCACAATCAGGACTGCATACGACCGAGGCACACAGGGCCAACACCCGGCATCATGGTGTGGGGAGCGATCTCCTACACTGGCCGTACACCTCTGGTGATCGTCGAGGGGACACTGAATAGTGCACGGTACATCTAAACCGTCATCGAACCCATCGTTCTACCATTCCTAGACCGGCAAGGGAACTTGCTGTTCCAACAGGACAATGCACATCCGCATGTATCCCGTGCCACCCAACGTGCTCTAGAAGGTGTAAGTCAACTACCCTGTCCAGCAAGATCTCCGAATCTGTCCCCCATTGAGCATGTTTGGGACTGGATGAAGCGTCGTTTCACGCGGTCTGCACGTCCAGCACGAACGTTGGTCCATCTGAGGCGCCAGGTGGAAATGGCATGGCAAGCCGTTCCACAGGACTACATCCAGCATCTCTACGATCGTCTCCATGGGAGAATAGCAGCCTGCATTACTGCGAAAGGTGGATATACACTGTACTAGTGCCGACATTGTGCATGCTCTGTTGCCTGTGTCTATGTGCCTGTGGTTCTGTCAGTGTGATCATGTGATGTATCTGACCCCAGGAATGTGTCAATAAAGTTTCCCCTTCCTGGAACAATGAATTCACGGTGTTCTTATTTCAATTTCCAGGAGTGTAATTATACAACAGGCTACACTAATGAAGAAAATAGTCGGTATTATTACGAACGTAGGAATATCCTAAAAGAGTGTATGATTAGATATACTTAATTTGTTGAAATGTACTGCTGTTAAAGGCAAATCTACTTTCATGACAATGTTTTTCGAACTCCAGCTCACATGGCACACATGACTAGCTTGTGCTTTGCTGTCGAGCACATTATCCTCCGCTGCTGACAATACACTGACCATTGTGTTCTGCGACAGATCAATTGTTTATTTTTCTCAACAACAACTATTTTATTCGCGATCACACATTGTCAGTTTGCAAGCCGTAGGTGAGTAACAAGTATCTGGCAAGTGTCTATCATTCCGCCTGAAGGAACGCAAGTCATTATTTTAATACTGCTCAGATAAAGATTTGTTGTTGTGTTGTTGTTGCCTTCAGTCCTGAGACTGGTTTGATGCAGCTCTCCATGCTACTCTATCCTGTGCAAGCCTCTTCATCTCCCAGTACTTACTGCAACCTACATCCTTCTGAATCTGCTTAGTGTATTCATCTCTTGGTCTCCCTCTACGATTTTTACCCTCCACACTGCCCTCCAATGCTAAATTTGTGATACCTTGATGCCTCAAAACATGTCCTACCAACCGATCCCTTCTTCTAGTCAAGTTGTGCCACAAACTTCTCCCCAATTTTATTCAATACCTCCCCATTAGTTATGTGATCCACCCATCTAATCTTCAACATTCTTCTGTAGCACCACATTTCGAAAGCTTCTATTCTCTTCTTGTCCAAACTATTTATCGTCCATGTTTCACTTCCATACATGACTACACTCCATACAAATACTTTCAGAAACGATTTCCTGACACTTAAATCTATACTCGATGTTAACAAATTTCTCTTCTTCAGAAACGCTTCCCTTGCCATTGCCAGTCCACATTTTATATCCTTTCTAATTCGACCATCATCAGTTATTTTACTCCCCAAATATCAAAACGACTTTACTACTTTAAGTGTCTCATTTCCTAATCTAATTCCCCAAGCATCACCCGACTTAATTCGACTACATTCCATGTTTGATGTTCATCTTATATCCTCCTTTCAAGACACTGTCCTTTCCATTCAACTGCTCTTCCAAGTCCTTTGCTGTCTCTGAGAGAATTACAATGTCATCGGCGAACCTCAAAGTTTTTATTTCTTCTCCGTGGACTTTAATACCTACTCCGAATTTTTCTTTTGTTTCCTTTACTGCTTGCTCAATATACAGACTGAACAACATCGTGGAGAGGCTACAACCCTGTCTCACCCCCTTTCCAACCTCTGCTTCCCCTTCATGACCCTCGACTCTAATAAAGGCCACCTTGTTTCTGTACAAATTGTAAATAGCCATTCGCTCCCTGTATTTTACCCCTGCCACCTTTAGAATTTGAAAGAGAGTATTCCAGTCAACATTGTCAAAACCTTTCTCTAAGTCGACAAATGCCCTAAAATTTAGGTTTACCTTTCCTTAATCTATTTTCTAAGATGAGTCGTAGGGTCAGTATTGCCTCATCTGTAAAGAATTCGATTTTTTTTTTTTTTTTTTTTTTTTTTTTTTTTTTTTTTTTTTTGAATGAGTCTACTGACTGGTTTGTTGCGGCTCGCCACGAATTCCTTTCCTGTGCTAACCTCTTCATCTCAGAGAAGCACTTGCAACCTACGTCCTCAATTATTTGCTTGACGTATTCCAATCTCTGTCTTGCTCTACAGTTTTTGCCCTCTACAGTTCCCTCTAGTACCATGGAAGTCATTCCCTCATGTCTTAGCAGAAGTCCTATCATCCTGTCCCTTCTCCTTATCAGTGTTATCCACATATTCCTTTCCTCTCCGATTCTGCGTAGAACCTCCTCATTCCTTACTTTATCAGTCCACCTAATTTTCAACATTCGTCTATAACACCACATCTCAAATGCTTCGATTTTCTTCTGTTCCGGTTTTCCCACAGTCCATTTTTCACTACCATACAATGCTGTACTCCAGACGTACATCCTCAGAAATTTCTTCCTTAAACTAAGGCCGGTATTTGATATTAGTAGACTTCTCTTGGCCAGAAATGCCTTTTTTGCCATAGCGAGTCTGCTTTTGATGTCCCCCTTGCTCCGTCCGTCATTGGTTATTTTACTGCCTAGGTAGCAGAAT
The DNA here is from genome assembly GCF_023897955.1 of Schistocerca gregaria. Classification (NCBI taxonomy): domain Eukaryota; kingdom Metazoa; phylum Arthropoda; class Insecta; order Orthoptera; family Acrididae; genus Schistocerca; species Schistocerca gregaria. The sequence goes on from NC_064924.1 coordinate 240,049,480, forward strand.
TCCTTAACTTCATTGACTTCGTGACCATCGATCCTGATGTTAAGTTTCTCGTTGTTCTCATTTCTACTACTTCTCATTACCTTCGTCTTTCTCCAATTTACTCTCAAACCATACTGTGTACTCATTAGACTGTTCATTCCGTTCAGCAGATCATTTAATTCTTCTTCACTTTAACTCAGGATAGCAATGTCCATCATTGCTTCCTCGATGTACAGATTGAAGAGTAGGGGCGAAAGGCTGCAGCCTTGTCTTACACCCTTCTTAATACGAGCACTTCGTTCTTGATCGTCCACTCTTATTATTCCATCTTGGTTGTTGTACATATTGTATACGACCCGTCTCTCCCTATAGCTTACCCCTAGTTTTTTCAGTATCTCGAACAGCTTGCACCAATTTATATTGTCGAACGCTTTTTCCAGGTCGACAAACCCTATGAACGTGTCTTGATTTTTCTTTAGCCTTGCTTCCATTATTAGCCGTAACGTCAGAATTGCCTCTCTCGTGCCTTTACTTTTCCTAAAGCCAAACTGATCGTCACCTAGCGCATTCTCAGTTTTCTGTTCCATTCTTCTGTATATTATTCTTGTAAGCAGCTTCGATGCATGAGCTGTTAAGCTGATTATGCGATAATTCTCGCACTTGTCAGCTTTTGCCGTTTTCGGAATTGTGTGGATGATGTTTTTCCGAAAGTCAGATGGTATGTCGCCAGACTCATATATTCTACACACCAACGTGAATAGTCGTTTTGTTGGCAATTCCCCTAATGATTTTAGAAATTCTGATGGAATGTTATCTATCCCTTCTGCCTTGTTTGACCGTAAGTCTTCCAAAGCTCTTTTAAATTCCGATTCTAATACTAGATCCCATATCTCTTCTAAATCGACTCCTGTTTCTTCTTCTATCACATCAGACAAATCTTCACCCTCATAGAGGCTTTCAATGTATTCTTTCCACCTATCTGCTCTCTCCTCTGCATTTAACAGTGGAATTACCGTTGCACTCTTAATATTACCACCGTTGCTTTTAATGTCACCAAAGGTTGTTTTGACTTTACTGTATGCTGAGTCTGTCCTTCCGAAAATCATATCTTTTTCGATGTCTTCGCCGGCCACGGTGGCCATGCGGTTCTGGCGCTGCAGTCCGGAACCGCGGGACTGCTACGGTCGCAGGTTCGAATTCTGCCTCGGGCATGGGTGTGTGTGATGCCCTTTGGTTAGATAGATTTAATTAGTTCTAAGTTCTAGGGGACTTATGACGTAAGATGTTGGGTCCCATAGTGCTCAGAGCCATTTGAACCATTTTTTTCGATGTCTTCACATTTTTCCTGCAGCCATTTCGTCTTAGCTTCCCTGCACTTCCTATTTATTTCATTCCTCAGCGACTTGTATTTCTGTATTCCTGATTTTCCCGGAACATGTTTGTACTTCCTCCTTTCATCAATCAACTGAAGTATTTCTTCTGTTACCCATGGTTTCTTCGCAGCTACCTTCTTTGTACCTATGTTTTCCTTCCAGCTACCTTCTTTGTACCTATGTTTTCCTTCCCAACTTCTGTGATGGCCCTTTTTAGAGACATCCATTCTTCTTCAACTGTGTTGCCTACTGCGCTATCCTTATTGCTGTAGCTATAGCGTTAGAGAACTTCAAACGTATCTCGTCATTCCTTTAGAACTTCCGTATCTCACTTATTTGCGTATTGATTCTTCCTGACTAATGTCTTGAACTTCAGCCTATTCTTCATCACTACTATATTGTGATCTGAGTCTATATCTGCTCCTGGGTACGCCTTACAATCCAATATCTGATTTCGGAATCTCTGTCTGACCATGATGTAATCTAAGTGAAATCTTCCCGTATCTCGCGGCCTTTTCCAAGTATACCTCCTCCTCTTGTGATTCTTGAACAGGGTATTCGCTATTACTAGCTGAAACTTGTTACAGAACTCAATTAGTCTTTCTCCTCTTTCATTTCTTGTCCCAAGCCATTATTCTCCTGTAACCTTTTCTTCTACTCCTTCCCCTACAACTGCATTCCAGTCGCCCATGACTATTAGATTTTCGTCCCCCTTTACATACTGCATTACCCTTTCAATATCCTCACACACTTTCTCTATCTGTTCATCTTCAGCTTGCGACGTCGGCATGTATACTTGAACTATCGTGACTCATTAATCTGATAGTTCGGTAATTTTCACATCTGTCAACACCTGCTTTCTTTCGGATTGGAATTACTATATTCTTCTTGAAGTCGGAGGGTATTTTGCCTGTCTTATACATCTTGCTCAACAGGTGGTAGAGTTTTGTCAGGACTGGAGGGTCGTCAGTAAATCCTTTGAAAATTTTCCGTTCCGGTCGCTCAGTGTTAAAAATACGATGGGTTACGGGGATTCCACCAAACTTCCAACAGAATTGGCAATCTTTTTTTATGTGAGTTGTTAACCTTTTCTCATTCGAAGAAGGAATAGCTGCTGTTAGACGAGTTTGGAAAATTACACTGTGACAAAGTAAGTACAATTAAACTAGTCACCAAGAGAAATGTGGCCTTTAATCATAAATGGTGATGCTCCTTCGAATGAGAAAAGTTAACAACTCACACAAAAACAGATGGCAATTCTTTTGGAATTTTGGTGGAATCCCCGTAACCCATCGAATTTTTAACACTGAGCGACTGGAATGGAAACTTACCAAAGGATTTTATTTCTTCTCTTGATCTGAGCAGTATTAAAATAATGACAAGCGTTCCTTCAGGGGGAATGATAGGCACATGCCAGATACTGGTTAACCACCTACGGCTTACCAAACTGACAATGTGTGATCGCGAATACAATTTTTGTTATTGAGAAAAATAAAGAATTGAACTGTCGCACAACACAATGGTCAGTGTATTGTCACAGCGGAGGATAATGCGTGCGACAGAAATGCACAAGCTAGCCATGTGTGCCTTGTGAGTTGGAGATCGAAAAACATTGTCATGAAAGTAGATCTGCCTTTGTCAGCAGCACATTTTAACAAATTAAATATATCTAATCATAACACTCTTTTAGGATATTCCTACTTTCGTAATAATACCGATCATTTTCTTCATTTGTGTAGCCTGTTGTATAATTAATTTATTAATGCTCATAATGTCAATGCAACAATTGAAATGCTTTTTGTCATCACGGCGAACGAATTAAAACATTGTTATTTGTGACTGCTTTTCGATTGTTTCTAGCTTGCAGTGGAAATATGATGTTCGCATGCATGTAGTACAGTGTGTCGTATTACATTACTACATCCATCACGTGAAACTTCTATAGTTCAGATCTTGGACGCTTTTTACCAGAAGCACAAAGGGATCACACCTGTGGAGGTTATCCCTTTCTGAATTTTTGTAACACATCGTACAGATACGCTAGCTTACTAGGCATCGAGAAGATAACCTTGTTTTACTTTCCTGCCTTGATTCTTAATCACATGATTTTATAATATTCCTTGCTTCTTTATTCACTACCCTCTGTCCCTTCTTGAGATTTGAAAACATCGCGGAGGCATTTATGCAATTCCAGCGGCCAATGGCTCATCAGTTACTGAAGTATGCATTTTTCTTGACAGAAGAAAAACAAAACAAAACTTATACAGATATAAGTAACAGAAAAGTATAACGTACTAACGAAGAAAGCTGGAGCGTTTAAATGGCGAAAAACGTAACACTACTCAAAGGCAATAAAATTTAGTTCACAGTAAGGCAATATTTATCGTATGGGCAATACTACCAACGCTCATATTCGCCGTTCCGATGCGAGCATATGGCCGGGCTACTTTTCCGCTCCCCGCCTCAAATTTCCCACGGTGCTAGCGAGGCAAGCGCGACGCGCGGCGCGAGAAACTGTGCCTCAACCACAACGCCGCGCGACCTGGCGCAGGCGCGTGTCGCGTCCCAGTCGCGTCGCGTCGCAATTTGCGCGGTCCCACTTGAACCAGTGATGTTACAAAAACGCGCGCTGCGCTGCGTTGCACCTCACACGCTATATGCGTCTCAATTTGCGCCTAGCCTTACTGTTAGACAAAACAGCCAAGGCGTCTATGAACGGTAAGGTACATACGTCACCCCTTCGCACTTTCAGTTCCTTCAGCGAGATAGTAGTTAATCAACAGTGGAGATTTTCTACAATTCATTCACACCAACTAATGGTCTTTGCTGTTCCAGCTGGGATGCCGTAATGAGCTGCGCTGTCTCGTGCCCGTGAAGGGGGACGGCAAGTGGTGGAGTTGAGCAGGTGCCCACGGGGGAGCAGCAACAGGTAAAAATGAGTGCCCGATCAGCCGCCAGACAGCGACAGCGGCGCGCTACATCGTTTCTCATTAGCCGCTGCTGGCTGTATGCCCCGGGCGGCATGGAAATCCGGCATTTATAATGGCCTCCCGTGTAATTTAACTTTCCGTACAGCCAAGTTCCGCCTTTAATTCCCCCCGCGTTGCGTAAGAGAAGCCAAGTTATGCCTGGGTGGCAATATTATGAAGGCAGCGCAAGTCCCACTGAGGGAATTCAGGTCTGGTAGCGATTGCAGTATTATGTTTTGACGTAACGGCGTCGAGAGAATGGGGCACAACACACGCCTGCCTTTTATCTATTATAAGGCTTACATACGTCTTTTAGCAGCGACACTGATCAAAGGAAAATATTTGTACTTATGTTTTCTTTTAAGTTTATGATCTTTTTTCTTTTTTTTTTCTTTTCCTATAGGTACAGTGGTCATTTATAGATCCAACTGGTTGTCGGGCAGAGCGCTTCGCAATCAAGAATGACTGGGATTGCCACTTCCAGAATTTGCCTTACAATTACGAGAAACCTCCCAAACACTCTGACAGGAAGTGGAGAAGGGGAATTAGATTTCATATACTTCTTTAAAGACATATCTCACACAAAAATAGACAGCTTAGGATGAGTAAAACTGCATTTGTTTATGTGATGAAGAGTGTAGTCGATGACTTGTTAGTGGCGAGGGACAAATTACCCTGAAAAAGTGTTCTGGGACCAAACATTACAGCTGCCAGAAAATGTATTAACACTTATTGGACCAAGGACAGGAATCTTCGGCGTTGCGTTGACTATGGAGCGAGGTGATATTTCTCGGCGTGGCACAGAGTTGATGTTGATAATCCTATCCCACGTTGTTTCATCATATTAGATGGGTCGTCGAAAGACGCTTCTCCACCAATTATGGTCCTCAAACATAAATCCCTCTTCGATGCTGTCCTACGTATGTCCTCTCTGCTCGAGGTTAGATGCCATCACATTATTCTCGGCTGAGTCTTGGTGATTCTCCCGCTCTTTCATTCTTGAGTTTCAGATCATACACTAACCTTGATAGCCTGCTAGCATCCACGCGTCCCAAATGCCCACACCACCTCGGTCACTGCGAGGTTATTTTGTCTTTTAGTCTTAACATTTGAGCCTGTTCTCAGATTTCCATACTCATTATTCCTCCGTGTCGTTCCGACACTGCCACGAACAAATGTCATGCCAGTTGCCTGAATTCTGCTGATGTTTCCTTATCGTGCTCCATTTTTCACTTCCACATGTCAAAACATGGATGTAACAAGTTTCATAGATGATTCTTTTACATATTACTGGCACCTTCTTGTTCCGCATTTGGTCTTTATCTATCTGAAAGAAGTTATTACCTGTTTGAATTCTGTGAGTCAATTCTTTGCCTGTAGAACCGCATCACAGATAACACTGCCAAGATATTTCAAATTATGGGTCATCCGTAGCTCTATCCCCTCCTTTTCAACATGTCCCATTCGTTTCCCATGTCTTGTTGTGATCAACGTCTCACTTTTCTCCAGGCTGAAGATAAGGTAATGTACTGATCGTTTATAAATTAGTCAGGCAAAAGTAACATTTAATTGCGAAAATTGTAAATAACTTAGCCGGCCAGTGTGGCCGAGTGGTTCTAGGCGCTTCAGTCTGGAACCGCGCGACCGCTAGGGTCGCAGGTTCAAATTCTGCCTCGGGCATGGATGTGTGCGTTGTCCTTAGGTTAGTTAGGTTTAAGTAGTTCTAAGTTTTAGGAGACTGATGACCTCAGATGATGAGTCCCATAGTGCTCAGAGCCAATTTGAACCATTTTTCTGTAAATAACTTACAAATATTTTTTATACGTCACTGTATCCAGTATATCTTCAAGTTTTACTCCCGTCTAACACTTAGTACCGACGTTCACGGTAGGTGGCATGCATGAATGATTTATTCCAACAGACGTCATGGAGTTCTATAACATTGGAGAGTGTTTGCAGCGCTGCTTATGGTTTCATGAATCCAAATCAGCTGCTACAGTTCAGGACTAAATATCGCAGTCCACTAACTCAAAGACAAACTGTTATTAACTGGTACAATCGCTTCACCAGAATGGCTGTGTGTCACATAGAACGTTGGATCAGAGTCGGCCAGTAGGCTCTGCAGCTAAAATTGAACAAATTCGGCTGTCTTACAGAGGTAGTCCGAACAGATCAACAAGACGTGCCACCTCGGAATTAAATACGCATACTGCTACAGTGTGGAAGTTAAGACTGCGGAAATTTTTTCACTTGCTGCGTCAGAGAATGATGGTCAACCCCGACCTGGTGTCCTGGGTGATACGTAGCCAGTTTCAGTGAAACGGTTGTACCCACTAATAACAGCTTGTCTTTGAGTTCGTGGCTTGCGATATTTACTTCTGAGTTGTCTCTGAGCTGTAGTAGCGGATATGGATAACACTGCCAAGATATCTGAAATTATGGGTCATCCGTTGCTCTTTACTCTCCTTTTCAACAGATCCCGTTGGTTTCCCTTGTCTTTTCGTGATCAACATGTAACTTTTCTCCAGGCTCAAGATAAGGTAATGTACAGTTTGTTTATAAATTAGTTAGACAAAAGTAACCTTTAACTGTGAAAATTGTAAATAACTTATAGATATGTAGATCATTGTACACGCTCTACACCATTATACAACTCTATGATGAGTGTTGGAATAACTTACCCGCGGTTGCCACCATATGGGAACGTCGGGAACTAACAGAGTTAGGTGGGAATAAAACATGAAGATATTCTACATACAGTGTTGTATTAAATATTTCTGTAAGGGATTTACAGTTTTCACAGGTAACGGTTATTTTTTGTGTAACTAGTTCACAAAAACCCTTACTTTAGCAGCGTCTGCTCCTATGTTTATTTGTTCTTGAATGTTTTCTTTAGAGTCAGTAGCCAATATTGTTTTCTGTGGGATCTAGAACGACACAAAATTGTTCCCACTGAAGATGCCTTAGAGTATGAAAAACGCGAAACGCATCTGGGAAAAATATGTTAAGCTGCAGCAAGAAAAGGCGGTTTTATTTACAAAACAAGTATTTCTGTGCTTGCTGCGGAGGATGGCCACGCAAACAAACTTGTCGTTTTCATGTGTTTATCTCCGATGGCTTGGTGTACTTTTCTTTCAGTTCCGTTCGTTACAGTGAGGAAAAGAAGAGGAGACAAAGCTACACGTTGCGTTAAACCAGATTTTATGCAAAGGTTTCATACATCCCTATGCGTTATGAGACTTTGCTGTGGGCATCCTTACAAATGGTTATGACGCTGTATATCATGGCGTCCTGTATTACAGTTTTATTCAGTTTTTCCCAGCATTTTGCGTTGTTCACAGCGTCAAATACTTTCTTTATAACCAGAAAGGCCTATCATGAGTTTCGGCTTTGTTCATAGTACTTTCCATTCATTGCTGGAGAGAAAAATTAAAGTTGTTATTGATCTTCCCTTTCTGAATCCAATAATCTTGATTCACAATGATATTCTTCTTTTGTTATGTAGATGTTACAGTGAATTATTATAAAAGAATATGTGTTACATTCCAATGATCATACTGGAGTACAATGACGTCATTAATTTCTTTGTTTTAGACGGCTGATCGCCATTGTAAATCTCAGTTAACGTTTATGAGGAGATGAATATTTCGTTACCTAAGCAGATACAACTATTTAGTCACAGCCCAAAAACCGGAGAGAATGCCAAATATAGTAATGAATGATCGGGAGTTAAAACTGTGTGTATATTTTAAACCACAGATAACTCACAACAAAGAAGTAATAACAAATAACAAAGAGACAGCTTGGAGCAATTTGGGTGTCGCATTTGTTGAATATTGGTCAACAGAACATGTGGAAAGGAACTTATCATCATTTTTCATTGTTACAAACAATCATACGGACCTTTTGAATTTATTTCTATGAGTGCAAGAGACCTGAGTCCACATTTGGAGTCAAAAATGAGAGTAGTGGAAGAAAGCAAGAGGTCCTTCAATAACAAAGTTCAAGCTAATTTCTTCTGTCAAAAATATTAGGATTAGTGTTTTCAGGGATGCAAAGCAGGTTCTCCTTATAGATTGCCTTGCAAAGAGCAAAGTAATAATTGTCAAATATTTAAATCAAGACGAAATAAATGAAAACATAATCGATAATAAGAGTGGATTGCAAAAGAAATAATCGTCTTTAAAATTACAAAATCCCTGTACACTATGTTATTTTGAGATTAACAAAACAGATTTTTGAGGACGTATTTTACAGACATGCACTCTGTTCGTCAGACTTGAGACGCTCTGATTTCCGGTTAGAGCTCCGACTGAAAAAAAGGGTTCACTGGAGGGGGGGGGGGGGGGATTATATGCAGGAGCTCCAGAATGGCGTTCTGGATTCAGAAGTTCGTGACTGGAGAACTCTAGAAAAAACGTATTGACCTAACAGGAAACTGATCCAAAAACAGAGCCAGTTTTTACAGAAAGTAGCTCTTCTACATCCTCCTTGTGCAATGTAGACAGCATGGGAGTTGGCCATGGCTATGTCCTCACAAAGCGTGGCCCACAAGGAAAACTCTATTTCTTGTCATTTGTCTTTGAATTCTTAATTCCATACCTCAGTCTACCGTCAGATTACGTGTCAGCCATGCTCCTTCGTTTCTTGCGAGGAGACTATCAGATAATGCAACCCATCCAATAAACTGAGAGCTTCTGGTCCTCCGGTATATCATTCTGTAAGATGGTGGTGCGCCACGCTGCGCATCAATCATAAGTCGGAGTTGCGCCTGGGCTCTAGTTGTGAGTGAGAGCAGCTGCCAAAGCTGTCTGATATTTGGCTGCCATCTGTCACCCAATACATCAATTGTGACATAGTGGCACTCTAGTGCTTTTAAACAGTCAATAGTTGGTATTTTTCGTCTGAAGTACTGTCAGGACATTTCTAACACAGAGAAGTGTACGTCCGCAAACGTTCCTGTGTTGCAACAAGGAGCTTCCCGCTTACATAAGCGTTTTAGATAATTTACTTACTTACTTGCTTGCTTTTTTCCTCCTACGATTAGGCTATTAGCTGGTTTCGAAGTCAAATTGTCTTCTTCGTGTGTCGACCACCATCTCTAATTCTGATAATATAGTATACTATCCAAAGCCAGACTTCGCAAGTGGCCGGCCGCTATGACCGAGCGGCTCTAGGCGCTCCAGTCCAGAACAGCTGTGCTGCTATGTTGGCAGGTTCGAATCCTGCCTCGGGCATGGATGTGTGTGATGTCCTTAGGTTAGTTAGGTTCAAGTAGTTCTAAGTCTGGGGGACTGATGACCTCAGATGTTAAGTCCCATAGTGGTTAGAGCCATTTGAACCATTTGAACATCTGAAGTCTATTGTTCTCAGTTCTAATAATGTAATTTTCCAGAGTTACTTTTTTTTGGGAAATTCTGACAATCATAATTCATTTAATTGCTGCTTTATATTTAATTACTCTTTCATTTATTTTTAAGGGTGTGTCCTGTCATTGATCTCTGGGTGCTCGTTTTTGACTATTCTATTTTCATTCAATAATTTGTTTTCTTCACCGACAACTCGCTTCTATGTCCCAATGTTGGCACAGCCAAAAGCTTATACACAGTCGTCACATTAATATGACCACCACCTGTCTTCGAACGTCAACGTGCAATAACCGTTCACAGACGGCAGCTGGCAGCAATTGCAATGGATGGTATGTAAATGAACCATGAACCTTACCGTTGGTGGGGAGGCTTGCGTGCCTCAGCGATACAGATAGCCGTACCGTAGGTGCAACCACAATGGAGGGGTATCTGTTGAGAGGCCAGACAAACGTGTGGTTCCTGAAGAGGGGCAGCAGCTTTTTCAGTAGTTGCAGGGGCAACAGTCTGGATGATTGACTGATTTGGCCTTGTAACCATTACCAAAACGCCCTTGCTCTGCTGGTATTGCGAACGGCTGAAAGCAAGGGGAAACTACGGCCGTAATCTTTCCCGATGGCATGCAGCTTTACTGTATTATTAAATGATGATGGCGTCCTCTTGGGTAAAATATTCTGGAGGTAAAATAGTCCCCCATTCGGATCTCCGGGAGGGGACTACTCAAGAGGATGTCGTTATCAGGAGAAAGAAAACTGGCGTTCTACGGATCGGAGCGTGGAATGTCAGATCCCTTAATCGGGCAGGTAGGTTAGAAAATTTAAAAAGGGAAATGGATAGGTTAAAGTTAGATATAGTGGAAATTAGTGAAGTAATAGGGGTAATGCAGGAGTAGGTTTAATAATGAATAGGAAAATAGGAATGCGGGTAAGCTACTACAAACAGCATAGTGAACGCATTACTGTGGCCAAGATAGATACGAAGCCAACACCTACTACAGTAGTGCAAGTTTATATGCCAACTAGCTATGCAGATGACGAAGAAATTGAAGAAATGTATGATGAAATAAAAGAAATTATTCAGATAGTGAAGGGAGACGAAAATTTAATAGTCATGGGTGACTGGAATTCGCTAGTAGGGAAAAGGAGAGAAGGAAACGTAGTAGGTGAATATGGACTGGGGCAAAGAAATGAAAGAGGAAGCCGCCTGGTAGAATTTTGCACAGAGCACAACTTAATCATAAGTAACACTTGGTTCAAGAATCATAAAAGAAGGCTGTATACATGGAAGAACCCTGGAGATATTAAAAGGTATCAGATAGATTATATAATGGAAAGACAGAGATTTAGGAACCAGGTTTTAAATTGTAGATGAAAACTGAAGAAACTGCAAAAAGGTGGGAATTTAAGGAGATGGGACCTGGATAAACTGAAAGAACCAGAGGTTGTACAGAGTTTCAGGGAGAGCATAAGGGAGCAATTGACACGAATGGAGGAAAGAAATACAGTAGAAGAAGAATGGATAGCTTTGAGGGATGAAGTAGTGACGGCAGCCGAGGATCAGGTAGGTAAAAAGATGAGGGCTAGTAGAAATCCTTGGGTGACAGAAGAAATATTGAATTTAATTTATGAAAGGAGAAAATATAAAAATGCAGTAAATGAAGCAGCCTAAAAGGAACACAAACGTCTCAAAAATGAGATCGACAGGAAGTGCAAAATGGCTAAGCAGGGATGACTAGAGGACAAATGTAAGGATGTAGAGGCTTATCTCACTAGGGGTAAGATAGATACTGCCTACAGGAAAATTAAAGAGACCTTTGGAGATAAGAGAACCACTTGTATGAACATCAAGAGCTCAGATGGAAACCCAGTTCTAAGCCAAGAAGAGAAAGCAGAAAGGTGGAAGGAGTATATAGAGGGTCTATACAAGGGCGATGTACTTGAGGACAATATTATGGAATTGGAAGAGGATGTAGATGAAGATGAAATGGGAGATACGATACTGCGTGAAGAGTATGACAGAGCACTGAAAGACCTGGGTCGAAACAAGGCCCCCGGAGTAGACAACATTCCATTGGAACTATTGACAGCCTTGGGAGAACCAGTCCTGACAAAACTCTACCATCTGGTGAGCAAGATGTATGAGACAGGAGAAATACCCTCAGACTTCAAGAAGAATATAATAATTCCAATCCCAAAGAAAGCAGGTGTTGACAGATGTGAAAATTACCGAACTATCAGTTTAATAAGTCACAGCTGCAAAATACTAACACGAATTCTTTACAGACGAATGGAAAAACTAGTAGAAGCCGACCTCGGGGAAGATCAGTTTGGCTTCCGTAGAAAGGTTGGAACACGTGAGACAATACTGACCCTACGACTTATCTTAGAAGAAAGATTAAGGAAAGGCAAACCTACGTTTCTAGCATTTGTAGACTTAGAGAAAGCTTTTGACAATGTTGACTGGAATACTCTCTTTCAGATTCTGAAGGTGGCAGGGATAAAATACAGGGAGCGAAAGGCTATTTACAATTTGTACAGAAACCAGATGGCAGTTATTAGAGTCGAGGGGCATGAAAGGGAAGCACTGGTTGGGAAAGGAGTGAGACAGGGTTGTAGCCTCTCCCCGATGTTATTCAATCTGTATATTGAGCAAGCAGTAAAGGAAACAAAAGAAAAAATTGGAGTAGGTATTAAAATCAATGGAGAAGAAATAAAAACTTTGAGGTTCGCCGATGACATCGTAATTCTCTCAGAGACAGCAAAGGACTTGGAAGAGCAGTTGAACGGAATGGACAGTGTCTTGAAAGGAGGGTATAAAATGAACATCAACAAAAGCAAAACGAGAATAATGGAATGTAGTCAAATTAAATCGGGTGATACTGAGGGAATTAGATTAGGAAATGAGACTCTTAAAGTAGTAAAGGAGTTTTGCTATTTAGGAAGTAAAATAACTGATGATGGTCGAAGTAGAGAGGATATAAAATGTAGACTGACAATGGCAAGGAAAGCGTTTCTGAAGAAGAGAACTTTGTTAACATCGAATATAGATTTATGTATGAGGAAGTTGTTTCTGAAAGTATTTGTATGGAGTGTAGCCATGTATGGAAGTGAAACATGGACGATAACTAGTTTGGACAAGAAGAGAATAGAAGCTTTCGAAATGTGGTGCTACAGAAGAATGCTGAAGATTAAATGGTAGATCACATAACTAATGAGGAAGCATTGAATAGTATTCCGGAGATGAGGAGTTTGTGGCACAACTTGACCAGAAGAAGGGATCGGTTGGTAGGACTTGTTCTGAGGCATCAAGGGATCACCATTTTAGTACTGTAGGGCACCGTGGAGGGTAAAAATCGTAGAGGGAGACCAAGAGATGAATACAGTTAGCAGTTTCAGAAGGACGTAGGTTGCAGTAGGTACTGGGAGATGAAGAAGCTTGCACAGGATGGAGTAGCATGGAGAGCTGCATCAAACCAGTCTCAGGACTGAAAGCCACAACAACAACGGTATGTAAAGCATGCCGGGGGGGGGGGGGGAGGGGGGAGTCGGAAAACTGTTTAGTCGTTGTCATAATGCGGAAACGGAGCGATTTGTCTGACTCTAAATCGGTCTTTGGATTGAGACATTTACGAAACAGTCAGATTATAAACTGTTAGTGTGCCGCCGTGGTTAAAGTGCACCGTGCATGCCAAAACGGCTTCATCCAAAGCCGTTGCCGAGGCAGGCGTGGAGCACAGAAGACAGGACTGAACCACAGCTCCAGAGACGCGTACGAACAAATAGACATACAACAGTTGAGCAATTGACCGCCAAGATGGACCATGTAGCTACCAACCACAACGCCCGTTCACAAAAGTCGCTGCGTATGTGCCTGTGGTCTAGGATTAGAAAAAGTGGCAAAGGATAGCCCTAACCTTGATTTCCCATATTTCCTCAGATATATAGGCAGCTCTCTGGGGTGGGTTTGCTCAGGAGCCAACGCCTGAAGTGGATCAGATTTTTTGTTGTAGGATGAAAAGTGGCGGTGGCACTTAGGGTTTTTTTAGTTCTATTTTCCTAAGGGGCTTTAAAAAATATATAAAAAAAGAAAACAAAAAAAGGGGGTAGCGTCTTCGATTAGTAATCAGAACGTCGTTGGTTCCGGGTTCCAAATCCGCCGTCACTTAAAATTTGGTTAATAATCAGCATTTGACGGCCGAAGACCTCCGGAATGAAAAGTCATCCTCACTCTGCCAACTGACTTGTCAAAGAGGGAGGACGAGTGGACACAGGTTCAGGGCACTCTCTTGTCCTTTGAGTGGGAAATTGCCCCTAAAGGCGCAAGAATCACGCATGACCAACAGCATGAGGATGCAGAAGGCAATGGAAAACACGGCATTAAAGAAATATATTGTGTATCCACAGTACATGTGGCCTGTGATTTAAAAAGTGTCATAATGGTCTCTCCAGTGCCAAATATTCCGGAATAGATCCTCATTCAGATCTCCGGCAGGGGACTGCCGACGGGGAGGTGACCATGAGAAATAGATTCAATAATCAACGAAAGGATAACGTTCTACGGGTCGGGGCGTGGAATGTAAGAAGTTTGAATGTGGTGAGGAAGCTAGTAAACCTGAAAAGGGAAATGCGAAGGATCAATCTAGATATTGTAGGGGTCAGGGAAGTTAAATGGAAAGAAGATAAAGATTTCTGGTCACATGAATATAGGGTAAAATCTGCAGTAGCAGAGAATGGTATAACGGGTGTAGGATTTGTTATGAATGGGAAGGTAGGCCAGAGGTTGTGTTAGAGTGAGCAGTTCAGTGATAGGGTTGTTCTTGTCAGATAGACTCCAAATCAACACCGACAACGGTAGTTCCGATATACATACCGATGTCACAAGCTGAAGATGAAGATATAAAGTCTATGAGGATATTTAAAGGGTAATACAGTACGTACAGGGAGACGAAAATCTAAGATTCATAGGGGACTGGAATGCAGCTGTAGAGGTAAAAGTTAGAGGAGAATGTGGACTTCTACATCGACATTTATACTCCGGAAGCCACCCAACGGTGTGTGGCGGAGGGCACTTTACGTGCCACTGTCATTACCTCCCTTTCCTGTTCCAGTCGCGTATGGTTCGAGGGAAGAACGACTGTCTGAAAGCCTCCGTGCGCGCTCTAATCTCTCTAATTTTACATTCGTGATCTCCTCGGGAGGTATAAGTAGGGGGAAGCAATATATTCGATACCTCATCCAGGAACGCACCCTCTCGAAACCTGGCGAGCAAGCTACACCGCAGCTACACTCTTGCAGAGTCTGCCACTTGAGTTTGTTAAACATCTCCGTAACGCTATCACGGTGACCAAACAACCCTGTGACGAAACACGCCGCTCTTCTTTGGATCTTCTCTATCTCCTCCGTCAACCCGATCTGGTACGGATCCCACACTGATGAGCAATACTCAAGTATAGGTCGAACGAGTGTTTTGTAAGCCACCTCCTTTGTTGATGGACTACATTTTCTAAGGACCTTCCCAATGAATCTCAACCTGGTACCCGCTTTACTAACAATTAATTTTATATGACCATTCCACTTCAAATCGTTCCGCACGCATACTCCCAGATATTTTACAGAAGTAACTGCTACCAGTGTTTGTTCCGCTATCATATAATCATACAATAAAGGATCCTTCTTTCCTTGGAACATGGAATGGGAGAGGAGAAAGACAAATGGAGTTCTGTAATAAATTTCAGCTAGTAACAGCGAATACTCTGTTCGACAATCACAAGAGGAAAAGGTACAGCCTCCGTCGCCGATGAGTAGCATGGGTGCATAAAACAGGCGACTGCTGTAAAGGTACACCTTTTTTATGGGCGGGGGGGGGGGGGGGGTCATAAGTCTTATCACAAGTTTGATGCGGCCCGCCACGAATTCCTCTCTTGTGTCAACCTCTTCATCTCAGAGAAGCACTTGCAACCTACGTCTTCAATTATTTGCTGTAAGTATTCCAATCTCTGTCTACCTCTACAGCTTTTTCCCTCTACGGTTTCCTCTAGTACCATGGAAGTCATTCCCTCATGTCTTAACATATGTCCTATCATCCTGTCCCTTCTCCCTATCAGTGTATTCGACATATTCTTTTCCTCTCCGATTCAGCGCAGAACCTCCTCGTTCCTTACCTTAGGAGTCCATCTAATTTTTAACATTCGCCTGTAGTAACACATCTCAAATGCTTCGAATCTTTTCTGTTCCGGTTTTCCCGCAGTCCATGTTTCACTATACAATGTTGTACTACAGAAATACATTCTGAAAAATTTCTTCCTCAAATTAAGGTCTATGTTTGATACCAGTAGACATTTCTTCACCAGAAAACCCTTTTCAGGGCTGGTCTGCTTTTGATGTCATCCTTGCTACGTCCTTCGTTGGTTATTATGCTTCCTTGATAGCAGAATTCCTTAACTTCATCTGCTTCGTGACCATCAATCCTGAAGCTAAATTTCTCGCTGTTCTCATTTCTGCTACTTCCCGTTACTTTCGTCTTTATTCGATTTACTCCCAACCCATATTTTGGACTCATTAGGCTGTACATTCCATTCAATAGATCCTGTAATTCTTCCTCGCTTCCAGTCGAGATAGCAATGTAATCAGCAAATCGTCTCATTTATATCCTTTCACCTTGAATTTTAATTCCTGTCCTGAAGCTTTCTTTTATTTCCATCACTGCTTCTTCGACGTACAGACTGAACAGTAGGGGAAAAGACTGCGTTCCTGTTTTACACCCTTTTTAATCCGAGCACTTCTTTCTTGGTCGTCCACTCTTATTAATCGTTCTTGGCTCTTGTATGTGTTGTATGTTACCCGTCTCTCCTTAAAGCTTACACCTATTTTTCTCAGAATTTCTATCATCTTGCATGATTTTACAGTGTCAAACTCTTTTTCAGGTCAACAAATCCTATGGACTTGTTTTGATTTTCCTTTTGTCTTGCTTCCATTGTCAACCGCAACGTCAGAATTCCCATTGTGGTGCCTTTATGTTTTAAAAAGCCAAACCCGTCGTCATTTATTACATCCTCCATTTTCTTTTCCATCCTTCTGAAACTTATTCTTGTCAGTAACTTGGCTGCGTGAGTTGTTAGCCGTCTGGCGTGGCCGAGCGATTCTAGGCGCTACAGTCTGGAATCGCGCGACCGCTACGGTCGCAGGCTCGAATCCTGCCTCGGGCATGGATGTGTGTGATGTCCTTAGGTTAGTTAGGTTTAAGTAGTTCTAAGTTCTAGGGGACTTATGACCTCAGGCGTTTAGTCCCGCAGTGCTCGGAGCCATTTGATTTTGAGCTGTTAAGCTGATTGTGCGATAATCCTCGCACTTGTCAGCTCTTGCAGTTTTCCTAATTGTGTGAATGATATTTTTCCGAAAGTCGGATGGTATGTCACCAGACTCAAACATTCTACACACCAACGTCAATACTCGCTTTTTGTTGACACTTCCCCCAATGATTTAGGTAATTCTGATAGAATGTTATCGATCCCTTCTGCCTTATTTTATCTTAAATCTTCGAAAACTCTGCTAAATTCTGATTCTAATACTGGATCCCCTATCTCTTCTTAATCGACTCGTGTACTCTTCATCTATCACAACTGACAAATCTTCTCCGTCATACGAGCCTTCACTGTATTCTTTCCACCTATCCGCTCTCTCCTCTACATTTAACAGTGGAATTCCTGTTGCATTCTTAATGTTACCAACCTTGCTTTTTGTGTCAATGAAGATTGTTTTGACTTTCCTGTACGCTGAGACAGTCCTTCCGAAAATCGTTTCTTTTTCGATTTCTCGATATTTTCCATGCAGCAATTTTATCTTAGCGTCCCTGTACTTCCTATTTATTTTCTTCCTCATCGACTTGTATTTCAGTATTCCGGAATTTTCCTGAACATTTTTGTACTTCCTTCTTTCATCGATGAACTGAAGTATTTCTTCTGTTACCCATGGTTTCTTCGCAGTTAACTTCTTTGAACCTACGTTTTTCTTTCCAGCTTCTGTGATTGCTCTTTATAGAGATGTACATTCCTCTTCAACTGTACTGTCTACTAACCTATCCCTTACTGCTGTATCTATAGCCTTAGAGAACTTAAGCGTATCTCGTCATCACTTAGTAATTCTGATCCCTTTTTTTGCGTATTAATTCTTCTTGTCTAATCTCTTGAACTTCAGCCTACTCTTCATCACTACTACATTGTGATCTGAGTCTGTATCTGCTCCTTGGTGAGCCTTATAGTACAGTATCTGAATTCGGAATCACTGTCTGATCATGATGTAATCTAACTGAAATCTTCCCGTAACTGGGCATCCATCGAGAGACGACAGATAGTCTCCTGTACTGGACAGAAAGCTATTGGCGCTTGCAGCCCGACAACTATTATCGAAAGCGTCCAGTTCGCAGGAGGGAGTATAATTGTCTGGGGAACGTTTTCGTGGAATTCCTGGGTGATCTCGCCATGCCGGAGGTCACAATGGATCAACACAAGTATGCATATATCCTTGCGGACCATGTCCATCCCAACATGTTGTTTGGCTTAAGTCGGTACTATTGCATCTGTCAGCACGACAATGCAACGTGTCACGCACCTCCCAGTGTACGTTTTTGTTTCAGAGAACACCAGGATGAGTTCACCGTACTTCCCTGGACGCTAAACTTCCAGGATTTAAACACAAATGAGAATCTGTGGGACCATATAGACCTGGCTGTTCACGCCATAGATCCTCAACAAAAATGGTTCAAATGGCTCTGAGCGCTATTGGACTTAACATCCGAGGTTATCAGTCCTCTAGAACTTAGAACTACTTAAACCTAACTAACCTAAGGACATCACACACATCCATGACCGAGGCAGAATTCGAACGTGTGGTCGTAGCAGTCGCGTGGTTCCGGACTGAAGCGCCTAGTACCGCTCGGTCACAGCGGCCGGCGATCCTCAACACAGAAACCCAGAAAAGCTGCCCACGACACAGTATCGGTACACATCCCTGTCAGTACCTTCCAAAACACCACTGACTCTCTTTCTGTCAGGCAGCGGTCTGCACTGTAATAAGTGGTTATTCAGGGTTCTAACAGCTGGTCACATGAATGTGACTGAACAGTGTAGAATTGAAGTTGGTTCTCTTCTGTCGCCGTAACCTTCAATGTGCGTCTCATTGTTCTACACATAAACTGAAATTGTTGGAACATTTTCTTCCCATCACCATCACCATCAAGAGGCAAATCTCAAGCATAATAAATGATGCTTGATATTTATTCTAATGGTTGACCGTCAATTATTATCTTGTCTCAAACCGCATATTTTCCTTCCCATTAATAACTTTTGTTTTTGCCTTAGACATCTGAAAACTTTATTCATTAAGGTTCGGGATGGTCCATGCATTTTAACCGTGTAATAAGTCATGATGATGTGCAGGGTGGTAGGATGTGCTGCAGGCACAAAGAACCAAATCCTCGGTCACTGTGAAACCATAAATGCTGTGGTAACAGCAACATTATTCATTCAGTATAATTCATGCAGCTGATGTATCGAACGTCCCAGTGGTGAGCGGTGACCCTAGGCAACAGTGTTTACCGCATCAAAACAGGGCAGCATGTAGTGGTGGCCGTAATACCTTGGTCAGTAAGGTACAGCAGAGCGGTGGCCTTGTGCGGTAACAATGTCCCGGCGACGGTACGGCAGTTGATGATACAACACAGCAACCAAAGTATCAGTGAAACACTGGCGATGACTCCCCAGCAAGTCACATGCAGGTGGGACCTGGACGTGGACTGCGTATCCACTGGAGGCGCCTCGGAATCTGCTGATGTCAGCCTGAGGTTGGCCCCCAATTAGAAGGCATCAGTTTAACTCCTAGTGGCAACGAGGCAGACCAGCAGCTGTGAGGAGAGTTCAGTAAGTAGTCAACTTATATTTTTTTTCTGAAACCAGGTTGTTTTTATTCAGGACTTCAGCGCACCCATATTGATCCCAACTCTTTTGGCTGCAAAATCCTGTTTGTCAACATCATCTCGGTTCAATACGACGGGCTTACGCCGCCTTACTAGGAAGGCCTGCATGCCCGCTTGGTACCACTCAAATGGTCAACGTGGGAGCCAACGTCTTGGTGCATGAATAACCACCCCATCTTCCACTTACTGCTTCACGTGGAGTGCATTGTTCATTGGGCCAAAACAGATGGAAGTCGGAAGGTGTGAGATATGTGCTGTACGGTAGGCGATGAACAGTACAATGAAGTTATGTGAGCTCCTCTGGGTGCACAGACTTACGTGAGGCCTTGCGTTTTCATTGAGAAGGAGAAGTAAGAGGAAAAGGGGGAGGATAACGAGAGTGTCCGCACGTTCCAATATAGCAGGATTCACAGTTGTGTGCGGCCGGCTTGCAAGCGCAAGATCGGACAAGTTTGAACGCCCTTCTGATGACAGACGCCTCGCCCAACGACTCACCGTGCGTTTCTTTCTTTCTTTCTTTCTTTTTTTTTCTTTTTTTTTTAAGACGTCATGTTTACGCCAGTGACTGATAAACTATTTATTTCCACCATTGCAATTTCGGCTTTAGGCATTATCAAGTGCAGATGTTTTGGCTTTAAGCCATATCTACTTCATACAAGCTGACACATTTATATGTCGTAGTCATTTGCTGTTATATACATTCGTAACCCCGCTAAGTAGTGCGAGCACACATGTCCATATATCGTAAAACAGCACAGTCTGTACATCCATTTCGTTCCACCATCACTAGTAACTTTTTCACTAAAGTACAGCAGCTTTGTTAATTCTCTCAAATCAACTTCTTTACCCTACCTACTTACCTCACACTAACAAACTGTATCTAGGTAACCATCAATAGCCGGACGCGGATGTCTCGCGGTTAAGGCGCTCAGTCCGGAACCGCGCGACTGCTACGGTCGCAGGTTCGAATTCTGCCTCGGGCATGGATGTGTGTAATGTCCTTAGGTTAGTTAGGTTTAAGTAGTTCTAAGTTCTAGCGGACTGATAACCATAAATGTTGAGTCCCGTAGTGCTCAGAGCCATTTGAACCATTTAACCATCAATACGGCACAGCATAATATCTAATATGGCACGCACAATACATCAGCAAAATAATGACCATTCCAGCGAAAGATTGGAATAAAATAAAATAAAATAAAAATAAAAAAACTTGTAACACCTAACTCATGTGTATCTGTAGATAGCATTTACAAAACTGTAGTATTTGTAGCACGGAAATTGTATCGATACGCAATACACTAGTGGCCATTAAAATTGCTACAGCAAAAAGAAATGCAGATGGTAAACGGGTATTCATTGGACAAATATATTATACTAGGACTGACATGTGATCACATTTTCACGCAATTCGGGTGCATATATCCTGAGAAATTAGTACCCAGAACAACCATCTCTGGCCGTAATAACGGCCTTGATACGCCTGGGCATTGAGTCAAACAGAGCTTGGATGGTATGTACCGGTACAGCTGCCCATGCAGCTTCAACACGATACCACAATTCATCGAGAGTAGTGACTGGCGTATTGTGACGAGCCAGTTGCTCGGCCACCATTGACCAGACATTTTCAATTGGTGAGATAGCTGGAGAATGTGCTGGCCAGGGCAGCAGTCGAACATTTTCTGTATCCAGAAAGGCCCGTACAGGGCCTGCAACATGCGGTCGTGCATTATCCTGCTGAAATGTAGGGTTTCGCAGGGATCGAATGAAGGGTAGAGCCACTGGTCGTAACACATCTAAAATGTAACGTCCACTGTTCGAAGTGCCGTCAATGCGAACAAGAGGTGACCGAGACGTGTAACCAATGGCACCCCATACCATCACGCCAGGTGATACGCCAGTATGGCGATGACGAATACACCTTTCCAATGTGCGTTCACCACGATGTCATGATGCTGTAAACAGAACCTGGATTTATCCGAAAAAGGACGTTTTCCCATTCGTTCACCCAGGTTCTTCGTTGAGTACACCATCGGAGGCACTCCTGTCTGTGATGCAGCGTTAAGGGTAACTGCAGCCATGGTCTCCGAGCCGATAGTCCATGCTGCTGCAAACGTCGTCGAACTGTTCCTGCAGATGGTTGTTGTCTTGTAAACGTCTCCATCTGTTGACTCTGGGATAGAGACGCGGCTGCGCGATCCGTTACAGCCAGGCGGATAAGATGCCTGTCATTTCGACTGCTAGTGATACGAGGCCGTTGGGATCCAGCACAACGTTCCGTATTACCCTCCTGAACCCATCAATTCCATAATTTTTTTAAAAGTCATTGGATCTCGACTAACGCGAGTAGTAATGTCGCGATACGATAAACCGCTATCGCGATAGGGTACAATCCGACCTTTATCAAAGTCGGAAACGTGATGGTATGCGTTTATCCTGCTTACACGAGGCATCACAACAACGTTACTCCAGGCAACGCCGGTGAACTGCTGTTTGTGTATGATAAATCGTTTGCAAACTTTCCTGATGTCACCGCGTTGTAGGTGTCGCCATCGGCGCTAACCTTGTGTGAATGCTCTGAAAAGCTTATCATTTGCATATCACAGCGTCTTCTTCCTGTCGGTTAAACTTCGCGTCTGCAGCACGTCATCTTCGCGGTATAGCAATTTTAATGGCCAGTAGTGTAATAAGAGGAGAGACTGAAAACAATATTATTTTTCCAGAATGAGATTTTCACTCTGCAGCGGAGTGTGCGCTGATATGAAACTTCCTGGCAGATTAAAACTGTGTGCCCGACCGGGACTCGAACTCGGGACCTTTGCCTTTCGCGGGCAAGTGCTCTACCAACTGAGCTACCGAAGCACGACTCACGCCCGGTACTCACAGCTTTACTTCTGCCAGTATCCGTCTCCTACCTTCCAAACTTTACAGAAGCTCTTCTGGCAAACATGCAGAACTAGCACTCCTGAAAGAAAGGATACTGTGGAGACATGGCTTAGCCACAGCCTGGGGGATGTTTCCAGAATGAGATTTTCACTCTGCAGCGGAGTGTGCGCTGATATGAAACTTCCTGGCAGATTAAAACTGTGTGCCCGACCGAGACTCGAACTCGGGACCTTTGCCTTTCGCGGGCAAGTGCTCTATTATTTTTGTATCCACTGTCATAAAATAAACACTGCACTCCTGCGCTTAGTGTTTTACAGATAATAGTCTCAGTGCATCCAAACAAACAGTAATAGCTTTGCTGTTAAACATCGTAATTTGTTCATATTTATCATTCTGAGGGCAGGCATCGTACGTGTGTTCATTACATTTTCGTATGAATGTTATTAGTCAATGCTCGGACAAGTTTAATTTGTTGACTCTATCGGTCTCGACTCTTGAATAACCCACAAGGCTTCGTCGCCGATGGGTGTGTCAAAACGTAGAAAGAGTGGCCATGATTTCGAAGAATCATCTGAGGAGGTGGTCACTCCCTCTATGTTCTGACGCAGTCATCGGCTTGAAGCCTTGTGCTCTGTTCGAGAGCCGAAACTGGTATAGTCAATAAACGAAAGTTGTACGAGAGTTAACTGATAACCTTCACAGTAGACATACAGGGTGTGTCAACTGCGTCTACCGCTGCCGTTTTATCCAGCCCGTAATGTTATGGCTGGAATCCATATACCACGCGCAAACGATTAGTCGAGCAAGGGAATAAACAGGACCTATTTGTAGGAAATTTGATGTAGTTAAATTTTGAATTGGTATACGTTTTCGCTACAGGCTGTAGTTTTCGAGTTATCCAACAAAAACGTACGAAAATGACCTTCAAACTTACCCCCATTCACACACTCAGCCCCCACCGCTCAGGGTTCCTAGTGTGTTGTTCCTGGCACTACCTCTTACCACTGTACAAATATTTGCTACTGCACGAAATATTTCCTATCTCCGACCATTTTCCCTCTTCACTGACTGGCCACCGTCTAAGTTGAGCGCTTACAAATTGTAAAATTAACGCTTGAGTACATTTTAGCTAGTAATTTTGTGAAATTTAACTGCGTAAAGGAAACAATTACACCGTCGTGCTCTTAAGACATTCGAAATACGGTACTACTGTGCTTACATGTGTTACGTTTGGATCGAAGTTCGTCGTAATTAGTTTTAGCGTAATAATATTTGAGACTAAAAGTGTGTTTACACAGGATGATCCGGCTGTTGTTTTAACGCACCTGCATCCCCTCACCCCCCACTCATCCCTCACAAGTCAGGATTTAGAGAATGATGCTCGTGGCGCTCCCCCTCTATCACTCTTCTAACATTCTGCGTGGTGTCTGTTTGTTCTATATCGTGTCTCCCTACCACTTTCGCACAACGACGCTCTGAGCGTGTTTTTCAGGGAATTGACTTGTTTGAAGCTGAGACTTGTTGCTGGTAAGGAGACGTCAGACCACACATGACATGTAGAATTCAGAAGAGTTCAGTGAGACTAGCGATGATATAACCAAATACTTAATGATTTCAGCGTCAGCTCCACTGCACTCCCTGTAAAAGAATCTTAATACTAACTAAATTTAGTGGAAGGGGTTCAAGGCTTTCCTATTGTTAGTTAGCTGATAAAATAACGTCGAAAAAGAAGTTAAGTTTACCATTGGAAATTTTATTCTACTCACAAAACATTGTTTGTAAATTGCACTATTGATAAAAGGAAATGTTTTAATACAGGATGATAAAAACCAACTGCGTTCAACAAAATGTGAACGAATATTCCCTGAATGGGTTTCCAAGTTCTACAGTGGATCGAAGGACGACCTATGCCATATCACATCTATAATCTAGATTTAAATTAAGTTTCACAAAAGAGAAAACTATGGAAAATGGTTTACAGTGATCCTCAATTATCTTTAATTACTTATCTAACTTTCCGTAAATTACAGGGGCTGATGTGGCTTCTCAATAACTATATATCAGAAAAATCATCACGTTTCAGATTTATTACTTCAAGTGGCAAATGTGAACACCATGAGATTTAATTGACGATCGACACTAGCATTACGTAAAAAGGGGGTGTAACAGATGAGACTTCTGCAGTTCTGAGTGAAGCTTTATGTGCTGTTATGCGGCATCGCGTGCGTTCATTACCTTGTCGGTGTTCGTCAGGGGGCGGCGGGCAACACAGCTCCGCTCACCTCGCTGTTTCGGAAGCAACTCTCTCCTAACTTCTCCTTACTACATTTACCGAAGTTGGTTTGAAAAGAACTATCTGGTTGTGTTTTCATCTGACCAATCAAGGTCTCAGTGTTAACCTTAAGCTCCGCCTACAAAAATTCTGTCTATCCAGTGAGAAACGTTATACTTTTCGTGGTGGGGCAATGTTTTTAAAGTTTGCAACGTAACAGAGAAGCGAAAAAGTCTCACGCTAAAACTTGCAGCTGGTGTGGTCCTTTTAGCGTTAAAATAAGATCTATACTGTTCTTCTGGAGGGCTCCATCTTTTAACATGGGCTGGAGGGTGGTCCTAACGGTTAGCTGGTTACGTGGGTGTCCGTACCTTATCGTAGGGTCTGCAGCTTAACACGGCTCTGCTCTCGGCTTCTGTTCTCGTTTCTCCCCTCGGAACTGTGTCCGTCTCACGGTGGGAAGGTATGACATGCATTTAGGCATTCTTGTGTTAGTCTGTGGTATTCCATTTGCTCACTCGTTACTCGTATTACTTTGATTAACTTAATGTCATGATTTATTCGGAGCTATGTGGCATACTAATGGATTTGCTTATCATGTCAGGGTTTTCGTGGAAGGTGTTGGATTCGCCTGACACCTTACACTCTACAAAAATTTTCCACTTGATGAATTATTTCCCACATTCGATTGGGCTATTACGCCACCAGAAGAGTCGGCTATTTCATTAGCATTACTAATCTAAACCTCCCCACATAATCCATGGACCTTGCCGTTGGTGGGAAGGCTTGCGTGCCTCGGAGATACAGAGAGCCGTACCGTAAGTGCAACCACAACGGAGGGGTATCTGTTGAGAGGCAAGACAAACGTGTGGTTCCTGAAGAGCGGCGGCAGCCTTTTCAGTAGTTGCAAGGGCAACAGTCTGGATGATTGACTGATCTGGCCTTGTAAAACTAACCAAAACGGCCTTGCTGCGCTGGTACTGCGAACGGCTGAAAGCAAGGGGAAACTGCAGCCGTAATTTTTCCCGAGGGCATGCAGCTTTACTGTATGGTTAAATGATGATGGCGTCCTCTTGGGTAAAATATTCCGGAGGTAAAATAGTACCCCATTCGGATCTCCGGGCGGGGACTACGCAAGAGGATGTCGCTATCAGGAGAAAGAAAACTGGCGTTCTACGGATTGGAGCGTGGAATGTCAGATCCCTTAATCGGGCAGGTAGGTTAGAAAATTTAAAAATGAAATTGGATAGGTTAAAGTTAGATGTAGTGGGAATTAGTGAAGTTCGGTGGTAGGAGGAACAACACTTCTGGTCAGTTGACTACAGGGTACTGGAGTAGTATGTTTAATAATGAGTAGGAAAATAGGAATGCGAGTAAGCTACTACAAACAGTATAGAAAACGCATTATTGTGGCCAAGATAGATACTAAGCCCACGCCTACCACAGTAGTACAAGTTTATATGCCAACTAGCTCTGCAGATGACGAAGAAATTGAAGAGATGTATTATGAAATAAAAGAAATTATTCAGATAGTGAAGGGAGTCGAAAATTTAATAGTCATGTGTGACTGGAATTCGAGAGTAGGCAAAGGGAGAGACGGAAACATAGTGGGTGAATATGGACTGGGGGGTGAGAAAAAAAAGAGGAAGTCACCTGGTAGAATTTTGCACAGAGCACAACTTAATCATAGCTAACACTTGGTTCAAGAATTATAAAAGAAGGTTGTATACATGGAAGAACCCTGAGGAAACTAAAAGGTATCAGAAAAATTATATAATGGTAAGACAGATAATTAGGAATCAGGTTTTAAATTGTAAGACATTTCCAGGAGCAAATGTGGACTCTGGACTCTGACCACAATCTATTGGTTATGAAGAAACTGCAAAAAAGTGGGAATTTAAGGAGATGGGACCTGGATAAACTGAAAGAACCAGAGGTTGTACATAGTTTCAGGGAGCGCATAAGGGAACAATTGACAGGAATGGGGGAAAGAAGGACAGTAGAAGAAGAATGGGTAGCTTTGAGGGATGAAATAGTGAGGGCACCGGAGAGTCAAGTAGGTAAAAAGGCGAGGGCTAGTAGAAATCCTTGGGTAACAGAAGAAATATTGAATTTAATTTATGAAAGGAGAAAATATAAAAATGCAGTAAATGAAGCAGCCTAAAAGGAACACAAACGTCTCAAAAATGAGATCGTCAGGAAGTGGAAATCTGAAGCGGCCTAGCCTTGGCCGCGCTAGTGGACCCGCACACTAAAAGAGCTGCAGTGATATTTACTATAATTTTCTTAATAATCCGTTATAATATATTGAATTACGAAACGTAACCAAATTTCGTGTCATCTATGATTCTTTAAGCGATAGTAGCAGGTTGTCAACAATTTTATGACACTACGAAAGACTTTTATAGTAGTTCGTACTGTAGTTGTTGGTGGAGTCCCGCCCGCTCGTCTCTTATAGGGTCGCTAGGAAGCTGTTTTCTCAGATAACTAGACAATGTACAAGCAAATCATATTAATGGAGTTTATTAAGGTAAGTGAATTGATAATACTTAACTTTCGTTTCTACATGATGGGTCGCAAGCAATTGGCGACATGCAAAAAATCATTGTCTTTTGGTAGATACAAGCTAATCACTGAAGTTCGTAAGTCACTGCTATCGTTAAAATCACTGTAGCTCTTCTAGTGCGGGTCTTCTAGTGCGGCCGAGGCTAGGTGGCCCGTCGCTTCTATTCTCTACATATAGAGGCCGCTCCTGTCGTGGTGACGTCCCAGTCAGCCTGCTATTGGCTGACGTCGTCTCACATCCTTCTCTGCAGTATCGTTCCTGATCTCCGTGCCGGGGCTTGTCGTTACACCGGGACAGTTGTTCATACAGGAAATTTTTTCAAAATTCTTACCGGTTGCCCTTTGATTTGTATCTGCTGCTTCTATAGTTATTGTTCTAGCACCGGAGAACAATTCGTCAGGTCCTAATACTGTCACGCTTTATGACTGCGAAAAGATATTTTGTAAGTACATAGGGGCAAGCGAGTTCAACAACGGAACAGAAGGTCTGCCTTCAGGACTGCCGCCTTGCCGTGGTAGGAAAACTACCTCCTTAGCTATGCCCTGAGTGTTACGCTGGTGGGAGCTTCACTGAAGGCTTCAGATTAGACGGCCTCCAGGAGGGATGAGACAGGGGAGAGGATGGACTCTCAGACATGAGGAAGTCAACCTTGCTAGGTGAAATAACGATGAGGAAGAATTAAGCGGCTGCTGCCGAACTGGCTTACGAAGAGGAAGTGAACCTTGATCAAAAATTATTGCCAAGTCGTGAAGACAAAAGGCCGCAGACCAATCACATCTCTAGCCACGCTACAGGTTGGCATCCCGTACCGGGTACATTAACTTACCCATAATCTTCAAATAAATTAGCTGTATAGGTTAAATACAAGACAACCTAAGCAAGAAAATGATAAAGGAATTCGGATAGAGGTAAAAGATCATCATTTCCACTTATAAGCTGAAAGGCCCTCATTTAAAAGAAACAAAGTTATCCAAAGAGTTGAAATTACGAAACATTAATACCACAAAAATAACAGAAACGAAGGGAGAGCTGACTGAGTCTGCAGATCTAGAAGGATAACTATCGATCTGCAACAGCGTAGGAAATGAAAAAAGAGCCAATAATGAGTTGCTATCTTACTAGATAACAAAGAGAAATCTAAAATCAAAAGTCACACTATCATAAATAGCAGAGTAATAACATCGAGATTCACAAAAGTCGAGGGCACCTAACAGTGATTGAGGTGTAAGTCCCTGAAAATGGAAAAAAAGGAAGGACTAAAACTTTTTGTGAAACCCTACATTACAACAAAACCGACCACCTATTAACCGGCGGAAACTTAAATGCCAGAATATCAAATAATCAAGTGCCTCTGAAAGTGGGAACCTTCGGTGGAAAACTCATTTTGCCGCAGGTAATGGACTGAAAATCCATCTGCTTCTTTTCTTCAGCAATAGTTTACGTGATTTCCAACAGTAAAATATGCAAATAAGTTCAAGACGTTCATCTTTCTATAGACAGTGACGTTTATTCGCACAACTAGTTAGTAGAACAAAAACAGCTATGCTTTTGCGTAATAGAACAAGAAGAGTTGAAACAAGAAGGGAAGAAGATTTTAAAATCTACATATTGCAGAATGAGAGTATATAACGTTTATCATCTTAACCAAAACCGACTGAATCTGTGCCTGGACCAGACAGACGCAAGTGGTAGTTTAGAAACCGAATGGGAAATACAAAGAAAAAACAGAATAATAGAAGAAATAAGAACTACGTAACGAAGATATCGCAGAAGCAGTTGAAGAAAAGAAACTACTCAACCACATAAAGTTAGAGGTGGAAACAGGCTCTACGAAACAAAAATGTAAAGAAAAAAGAAATATACTGAAAACCATAGGCAGGAAAACCAATGAAGAATGGTGGATTATTTTTGTAAACAGAATTGAGCACGATATCCACGGAACACAACTATAGCTTACAAGTCGATAAAGCATTTAGATAAAACTTAAAAAGAGAGAACAAACCTGGATATAGTACGAGAAGGGAAATGGATAGCTCATTATAGACAAAACTCGAGTAATGACGCTACTGAAGTAGATAAACCATACGATTACCATCTCATAATGATCCAAGAACTAAGCGAGATCCTGAAGAATACCAAAAATCAGGAAAACAACTTGACCTGGCGGTTTAAACGCAGAATAACTTTAGTATTGGTGAATAGTTTTGAATCTGAGACATCTTCAGTAATACAGTTTGGGGGAAAAGACACGAAATTCCAAAATCATAGACAGTTGCAGATATCCTATCAGACTCTAAAAACGTAAGCCGAATGAATACAACAATTACCTTGGCATAATATTAGCGAGAGAAGTATATAAGATTCATGCCAAGACAACAAAAAAATCTACAAATTATTATTAAAAATCTATTATCTGAAGAAGAAAATGGTTTCAGAAAAGATCCTGTGCTGACAATATTTTCACACATAAACAATTTATAGTTTCCTTTAATTTACGTCTATGGTCACAATCTTTTCTGTTTAATAGATTACCGGATTCGGTCTTTAATGACCATCATTAGATCTACACTCCTGGAAATTGAAATAAGAACACCGTGAATTCATTGTCCCAGAAAGGGGAAACTTTATTGACATATTCCTGGGGTCAGATACATCACATGATCACACTGACACAACCACAGGCACATAGACACAGGCAACAGAGCATGCACAATGTCGGCACTAGTACAGTGTATATCCACCTTTCGCAGCAATGCAGGCTGCTATTCTCCCATGGAGACGATCGTAGAGATGCTGGATGTAGTCCTGTGGAACGGCTTGCCATGCCATTTCCACCTGGCGCATCAGTTGGACCAGCGTTCGTGGTGGACGTGCAGACCACGTGAAACGACGCTTCATCCAGTCCAAAACATGCTCAATGGGGGACAGATCCGGAGATCTTGCTGGCCAGGGTAGTTGACTTACACCTTCTAGAGCACGTTGGGTGGCATGGGATACATGCGGACGTGCGTTGTCCTGTTGGAACAACAAGTTCCCTTTCCGGTCTAGGAATGGTAGAACGATGGGTTCGATGACGGCTCGGATGTACCGTGCACTATTCAGTGTCCCCTCGACGATCACCAGAGGTGTACGGCCAGTGTAGGAGATCGCTCCCCACACCATGATTCCGGGTGTTGGCCCTGTATGCCTCGGTCGTATGCAGTCCTGATTGTGGCGCTCACCTGCACGGCGCCAAACACGCATACGACCATCATTGGCACCAAGGCAGAAGCCACTCTCATCGCTGAAGACGAAACGTCTCCATTCGTCCCTCCATTCACGCTTGTAGCGACACCACTGGAGGCGGGCTGCACGATGTTGGGGCGTGAGCGGAAGACGGCCTAACGGTGTGCGGGACCGTAGCCCAGCTTCATGGAGACGGTTGCGAATGGTCCTCGCTGATACCCCAGGAGCAACAGTGTCCCTAATTTGCTGGGAAGTGGCGGTGCGGTCCCCTACGGCACTGCGTAGGATCCTACGGTCTTGGCGTGCATCCGTGAGTCGCTGCGGTCCGGTCCCAGGTCGACGGGCACGTGCACCTTCCGCCGACTACTGGCGACAACATCGATGTACTTTGGAGACCTCACGCCCCACGTGTTGAGCAATTCGGCGGTACGTCCACCCGGCCTCCCGCATGCCCACTATACGCCCTCGCTCAAAGTCCGTCAACTGCACATACGGTTCACGTCCACGCTGTCGCGGCATGCTACCAGTGTTAAAGACTGCGATGGAGCTCCGTATGCCACGGCAAACTGGCTGACACTGACGGCGGCGGTGCACAAATGCTGCGCAGCTAGCGCCATTCGACGGCCAACACCGCGGTTTCTGGTGTGTCCGCTGTGCCGTGCGTGTGATCATTGCTTGTACAGCCCTCTCGCAGTGTCCGGAGCAAGTATGGTGGGTCTGACACACCGGTGTCAATGTGTTCTTTTTTGCATTTCCAGGAGTGTATCTTCTAAAGAGATAAGAGGATTCAATAGGGAAACACACGTTTCATATACAGACTGAGAAAGCCTTTAGCTACATAGACAGGAGAATCTAAAGAAACCCGGTAGACAAGAAAGGATATCTTCAGAAACTAAGAGAGGTGCCAGAAATCTTGTATAGAGGGACAAAAATAAGAATAAAGACTAACCAAGTTATATCTGAAGACTCGCTGTATCAAAAAATGGTTCAAATGGCTCTGAGCACTATGGGACTCAACTGCTGTGGTTATCAGTCCCCTAGAACTTAGAACTACTTAAACCTAACTAACCTAAGGACATCACACACATCCATGCCCGAGGCAGGATTCGAACCTGCGACCGTAGCAGTCGCACGGTTCCGGACTGCGCGCCTAGAACCGCGAGACCACCGCGGCCGGCTCGCTGTATCAGAAGCCTTAACTGTAAATCAAGGGGTCCGAGAAGCATGTAGTTTATCACCCTCTCTCTCTCATTTTTCAGTTACCAGTTACTTCTCTTCATTGACTAGGCAATCTAAAAAGTATGAACGTTTCAATTAAAATAAAAAATCAAGTCCCATATTCAAACAATGTTGGAGATAAGGCATAAAATAAACATTGCTCTATTCAGTAAGGATATCATGTTCGGTAACATAATTTAGCAGTAGTGCTTAAGTGCCCTTGCAAGGTACCTTAAATAAACGAGGGGTAAATGAAGATGATTCGAACATTACACATACAACATTGTTTTTTCTACTGTTTTAATCCAGTGTTTCTAACAACTTGTGCAAATGTTGTGGCCATTAAAAATGTCTTATTTACTATGTAATCCACGAATGATAAGGAAGAGCTCTTGGTCTGATTGATAGCAACAAAATGCAGAGAAAGCCTGTGATGCTGCAGCATCCTAAATGTAAAAATTTGTTTTCAGTGACTATGTTACGTGACCCTAGGTTGCCCTTTAGATATTTGTGTCGCCGTATCACTGAAGAATTCACTTCTTTTGGACATAAAGCTGGAAAGTCTGTGTTTGTGACAATTCGGTAAAATGCAAACTGTCATGTTTTAATTTAACCACCGCCGCGGGCTAGCTACTCGCCGCGGAAGTGATCAGAATTCTATGCAGGAAATTACAAATTTCGGAGATAGCGATCTACAGTATTTCAAATCCCACCGCTGCCTCAGGGTGGATACATGCATGACGTCATTCAGATAGCTACGCGTAGGTTTCGTGCTTCTGGCCAGTCACAGTTAAACAGAAACAAAAGGAAAATGTAAAAGGACACACACATCTGCATTATCTATTTTTTGAAACTAATGTGTTACCAGAGGGAAGCAAGAGGCTAAAATGATAAATATGGTGAAACATTTTAATATCAAATACATAAATTAGTCACATAATTTGTTTTTGTTTGCATGTAATATGGCCATGGTTTGGGGTAATTTTCGAAACATTCGTTAGTAAAATGTATATGTTAATCATACGGGTACAGCCAACATAGATTACGTAGAGCAAAGGAACTTGTTCAATTGTATACAATACTTTTCAAGCCTGAAACTTTTAAAGAATTACTCATATAGCTCCTATCTTGTATTACAAATCTGTTGTAATGAATTTCATGTCAGATTAACTAACGCCTACAAAAAAGAATTACTGACGTTTTAGGAGAGTGCGAACATTTGTAAGATTTGTATTGACCGAAATGTTGTGGAGCAGATTTTCGGTACATCTGTCAAACTCTTGAAACCTCTTCAGGCTGGGTGCCGAACATACCTTCGTCAAAAGTGCACACTGTACCATACTCTTACAGCAAGCTTTACTAAAACACATAATCAGGTTGCCATCACAGAATAAGTTACTGTATGTAAGGTTGTAAAAAAATTTCCGCTACCAGTCACAAAAAAAATTATTTACCCGTTCCACGACCTGTTTCGGGCTTCTGCCCATCCTCAGGTGTTTATACGTTCAAGTACATGTTTATATTGCTGGAGATCACTGTATAAATACAAAGAAATTATTTGCTGGTGATTAAAAAGATACAAGTAGAAGAATTGCAAGTGGCAAGACAGCATTTGTCGAGAATATATCTGTTCTTACATAAAGATGAAGCATCATTATTATAATTCTGCTGTGGTGACGTCTTTACACTCAGTTGCACATCTGTTATCATTTTCAAGTCCATGT
Organism: Schistocerca gregaria; assembly: GCF_023897955.1. Lineage (NCBI taxonomy): Eukaryota > Metazoa > Arthropoda > Insecta > Orthoptera > Acrididae > Schistocerca > Schistocerca gregaria. The sequence continues at coordinate 240,083,024 of NC_064924.1, forward strand.
TTCAGTTTTATAAAATTTAGCAGTCAACGGGACATAATAGAGAGGTCAGTTAGTGCACAAAATTTTGCACTGTCAAAACCTTCAAAATTGTGGATAGCTATAGAGGGATCACACAATATTATAAGGTATCCCATGACTTTTGTCTCCTCAGTGCATATCAAATCACAAATTTTTTTCATTTCTTATGTGAGATATTGTTTGGGAACTTGGGAGATTGTTGATGTTGCTTCTTTTACTATTTACATAATCTGTAAGTCATTTGTACAAACTTGAAGGTTTTGGTAAGCGTTGTGTCATTTTATAGTGGCAGTTATAACGCTTCTTTTGACTTGCTTATTTTCTCATAGTTAAATTGTTGGTGAGTCAAATAAATATTATTAAAAGTTCCTTTTTTCCGTTTGGCTCAGAACCTTATCAGCGCCACACAAGTTCGCAACCATTTAAACTGTACTTGAGCAATTCTTTCTGTGTATGGTCCAAGTTTCATCGAGCTATAGTATTTGGCGGTGACATATCATACCAAGGTTACTTCGTCCTTAACTACTGCACACCAGTACACATTCACTGTCTGAATCCACTGTGAAGGGCATGGGAGAAGGCACTTCCTATTATACCATTCTTCCATCTCGATTCACGTATGGAGGGAGCAATTGTCTATACGAGTCTGTATGCACTTATCTTCATGAACCCTACAGGAACATTACTTAGTGAGCAGTAGTGTTCCTCTGGTGTCTTCTTTCGAACCTAGTTCTTGATACTATACAAGTAGGCTTTCACAGGATTATAAGCGATTGTCTTCCAGAGTCTGTCAATTCTAGTTTCTCGGTTTATACCTGACGCGCTCGTTTGGAATGAACAAATTTATGTGCTCCCTTCTTTGTACACGTACCAAGTCCCTCGTTAGCACTACCTGATGCAGATCTAACAAACTAGAAGAATACTGCGTTGTACGCCATCTCTTTTGCAGACCGGCTGAACTTTTCTACTATCTTGCCATCGAACCTGTCTAGCAGCTGCTTTACCTTCGACTGAGCGTATATGATCGTTTGATTTCATATTCCTACAAACTGCTGCAAACTGACATTTACGAATTTACTGACTCTAACTGCACCTCACCAATATTGTAGTCATAGCACCCAATCTTTTCTCGGTTTTCTGACGTGTACAATTTTACATTTCTGACCGTTTTAAGCAAGTTACCAATCTTTGCATCGCTTTGAAATCTTGTGAAGACCTTGATAAGCATTTGGGAAGCTTTTTCCAGACATTATTTCGTTATTTATAACCATATCATCTGCAAAACATCTGAGGTTACAATTAATATTATCTGCAAGGTCGTTAATATACACTATGAACATTGAGATCTGCTCTTACGAAATCTGAGGTTGATAATTTTTATTTTGGCTAGATCCATAGTCACGGTAATTTTTTCAACAATGCCTCCGTTCGTTTGACAGTAATAATTTTTATTTTATTGCTATACGATCCCGGTTTTGGCCTTAGGCTATTTTCGAGTACAAAAACTCGAATAAAAATTAGAAGCATAAATCGCAAAAGTGAGAAATGAGGTAACCATGAAAAATAGTACATAAATAACATGATTGTTTACCTTATTTATATATCGAAAAACACCAGATCGGTTTCAAATATAGGTCCTAAGTCTGACATCGTATAACAACAAAACAAAAATAATTACAGTCAAATGGTGGCAGCATCATTAGAAACAGTATCTGCGGTTATTCCTACATTTGTAATGGCTCTTCTTCCACGATAACAGGCTATGTCCTCCCTACCAAAGAATCCTAAATCCTCTGACACGGTCGTGCTTTCGACAACAATCTTAGTGGTGTTGCTGAGTCGAATGCTTTCCGGAAATCAAGAATACTGTATCTGACTGACTGCCTTGCTCCATTGTTTTCGGGTGACATGTGAGAAAAGCGCGAATTGAGTTTCACGTGATCAATGTTTTTGCATTCCATGCTAGTTTTTAAGGGGAAGGTCATTCTGTTCCATTTTACTCGTGATGTTTGGCCTCAGCACTCAAGAACAAATGGATGTCAACGATATTGGACGGTAGTTTTGTGATTCAGTCTGATAGTGACTCCGTCGGGTCCTGAAACTACCGCGCCGTGTAGCCGCGCGGTCTCGGGCGTCTTGCGCGGTTCGCGCGGCTCGGCCCCGTCAGAGGTTCGTGTCCTCCCTCGGGAATGGGTGTGTGTGTTGTCCACAGTGTATGTTAGTGCAAGTTAAGTTAAGCAGTGTGTAAGCTTAGGGACCGATGACCTCAGCAGTCTTCTCCCATAAGATCTTACCACAAATTTCCAATTTTCCAAATCCTGAAGCTTTGTTCAGTTTTTGGTGATTTCAGCTGCTTCTCAGTACCATTGACAACGGTATGTATTTCACCCTTCTTTACAGTTATGCGAGCATTGTGGTAATATTTCAGTATTTTTTTTGTAAATAAACATCTGAAAATAGCGTTCAGCATTTGTGCTCATGGTTCACCAGCCTCAATCTGATTTCCTGGCTCATCTATGAGTCTTCAGACATTAATTTAAGTGCCACTGATAACCTTTCGGCCTTGTCAGCGGTCGTTCGATAATACTCTGCTACGGTTGTCAGTGAAGGTTTCACGTATGGCCCTCTTGACAGCAAAACGCGTTTCACTAAGTATCTATCTACAGGCTTATGCTGCGTTTTACACCTACTATCGAGAAGTTTGCTCCTTCAGAAGGTCCGCGAGCTTAGCTGTGTGGTAAGGTGCTTGCCTTCCATCCAGTGGGCCAGGGGTCGATTCCCTGCCGGGTTGGACATTTTATCCGCTCATGGATTGGCTGTTGTGTTGTCCTGAAATGACCACCGGATGGGGCCTCTCGACCAGCAATGTCTCAACTTTATTTGATTTGTTTTGCTTCTTTATAAGTTTCTTTAGTGTGACTGTATACTCTGGAGGATCCCTCTTTGTTTTTCTAGTTTAGAGACCAGAAAGATTCTTTTAGGGCTGTTGAAAATAGTTTTAGTGATAAATAAATCTCTACTTTCTATCTCTTCTTTTTAATTCTGAATTCCGCACTGAACAGATTATGTTTGGGGCTCTGGTACCGGAATGAAGACTCCTCAGCGTACTAATGTAAGATGAATAAATGTTTTTTACGTCAAAGAGAGCTAGTCTAGTTTTTGTTAAAAGCAGAATAAAGGCAACCGATACCAGACAAGTGGAAATTCATACTTCCATTTTATAATCTAGTTCACAATTTCTGAATGATCGATTCTGCTACATGGAACTCTAACGCCAGCTGGTTCCACTTCAGAGTTAAAATTCAATTTTTTTCTGCATGCTTCATGAAAATTTAGTGACTGTATTACACATTATGGAGATAATGCTGTTAGATTTTTTGTGTTTTATACATCTCATATATTGTGATCTTGAGGAGTAAACAATTGAGTTTTTGTTTCAGTTTTGGGGATGTATCATCCTCTGTACATATTCCGTAAATAATTCTTTTCCATCACTTTGTGTTACTGTGCCACTAGCTTGAACAACTTGTGCTAAAACACCACTTTTTACACAATCCTTTCCTTTCTTCACGTCTCTAATATCTTTATGCAACTCATGAGCCACTACATTCGTAATGTTGCCCGCTGGTATCATAGAAATCATTACCCGATGTCTCAACAGATGCCCTATCATCTTGGCCCTTCTCCTTGTCAGAGTTTTCCACGTATTCCTTTCCTCTCCGATTCTGTGCAGAACTTCCTCCTTTCTTACCTTATCTGTCCATCTAATTTTCAACATTCGTTTGTAGCACCACATCTCAAATGCTTCGATTCGCTTCTGTTCCGCTTTTTCTACAGTACAGGTTTCACGTCCATACAATGCTGTGCTCAAAACGAACGTTCTCCGAAATTTCTTCCTCAAATTAAGGCCTATGTTTGATACTAGTAGACTTCTCTTGGCCAGAAATGCCCTTTTTGCTATTGCTAGTCCGCATTTGATGTCCTCCTTGCTCCGTCCGTCATCGGTTATTTTAGTGCTTAGGTAGCAGAATTTATTAACTTCATCGACTTCGTGACCAAAAGTCCTGATGATATGCTTCTCGCTGTTCTCATTTATGCTACTTCTCATTACCTTCGTTTTTCTTCCATTTACTCCCAATCAGTATTCTGTACTCATTAGACTGTGCATTCCATTCAGCTGATCACGTAACTTTTCTTCACGCACGATAGCAATGTAATCGGCGAATCGTATCATTGATATCGTTTACCCTAAATATTAATTTCACTTCTGAAGCTTTCTTTCATTTCCGTCATTGCTTCTTCGACGTACAAATTGAAAAGTAATGGCGAAATACTACATCCCTGTCTTACAGCCTTTTTAGTACGAGCACTTCGTACTTGGTCGTCCACTCTTATTGTTCCCTCGTCTGTTGAACATACTGTATATGATCCGTCTCTCCCTATAGCTTACCCCCATTATTTCCAGAATTTCGAACATCTTGCATCATTTTACCCTGTCTAACGCTTCTTCCAAAAAAAAAAAAAAAAAAAAAAAAAAAAAAAAAAAAAAAAAAAAAAGGTTCTGAGCACTATGGGACTTAACATCTTACGTCATCAGTTCCCTAGAACTTAGAACTACTTAAACCTAACTAACCCAAGGATATCACACACATCCATGCCCGAGCCAGGATTCGAACCTGCGACCGTAGCAGTCCCGCTCACACACATCCATGCCCGAGCCAGGATTCGAACCTGCGACCGTAGCAGTCCCGCGGTTCCGGACTGCAGCGCCTAGAGCCGCACGGCCACCGCCGCCGGGACGCTTTTTCATGTCAACAAATCCAAATAACGTCTGCTGATTTTTTCTTCAGTCTTGCTTCCATTATCAGACGCACCATCAGAATTGCCTCTCTGGTGCCTTTACCTTTTCTAAAGTCAAACTGATCGTCATATAATACATAATCAATTTTCTTTTCCGTTCTTCTGTATATTATTATCGTCAGCAACTTGGACTCATGACCTGTTAAATAGATTGTGTGGTAATTCTCACACTTGTCAGCTCTTGCAGTCTTTGGAATTGTTTGCATGATATTTTTTTTCCGAAAATCAGGTTGTTTGGCGCCAGACTAATATATTCTACATATCAACGTGACCAGTCGTTTTGTTTCCACTTCCACCAATTCCTAACGGAATGTTATCTATCCTTTCTGCCTTACTTGATCTTAAGTAATCCAGAGCCATTTTAAATTCTGATTCTAATACCAGATCTTCTGTATCTTCTAAATCGACTTCTTTTCCTTCTTTTATCATATCAGCCAAATTCGCCCCCCCCCTCCTCAATTTCCTCCAGTGCTGTCTTTCCACCTATCCGCTCTCTCCTCTTCACTTAACAATGGAATTCCCGTTGTGCTCATAATGTTAATGTAGGATCCTGCCTAGTAACAGAATATGGGCTGTCAGGGAAACCCGCTTTATAGGATCGCTAGACATCATTCAAACAAATCGTATTAATGAGTTTTATTACGAAATGAAAAAGGTTGCCAGACAAAATAAACAATGTTCTTCAGTGTATATAATTCCTAAGTTGCTGGTCTTGGAGTGCCTAACCTTGATACTTCTGTAGAAGTTGGCCGCGACTAGTCGGGAGCCGCGCTTACCTTCTCTTCACATAGAGGCCGCTGTTGTCGCGTTGTTGTCCTAGAGATGGGAGGGTCAGCATTCAGTTCGCTGACGTCTTCTCCACGGCCCTCCCTGCTCTCTCGTTTCCGATTGGCGTTCCGGCGCTTGACTTTACGCCGTAACAGTTACCCTCGCTTTTAATTTCAGCGAAGTTTATTCTGTATTTCCTATATGGTGAATCAGACCTTACGAGAATCATTTCTCTATCCAATTCTTCACTTTTCATGCAGCCATTTCGTCTTAGCTTCCCTGCAATTCTGATTTATTTCATTTCTCAGTGACTTGCATTTCTGTATTCCAGAATTTCCCTGAACATTTTTGAACTTTCTTCTGTCATCGATCAACTGAAGTGTTTCTTCTGTTACCCATGTTTCCTTCGCAGTTATCTTTTTTGCACCTATGCTTTTCTTTCCAGTTTCTATGATTGCATTTTTTAGAGCTGGCCATTCCTCTGCCTACTCACCTATTCCTCATTTCTATAACTATAGCCATAGAGAACTTCAAGCGTATCTACTCATTGCTTAGTACTACTGTATACCACTTCTTTGCGTTTTGATTTGAGGTGTGCCGCAGGGGAGTGTCATAGGACCGTTGCTATTCAAAATATACATAAATCACCTGGTGGATGACATCGGAAGTTCACGGAGGCTTTTTGCGGATGATGCTGTGGTGTATCAAGAGGTTGTAACAATGGAAAATTGTACTGAAATGCAGGAGGATCTGCAGCGAATTGACGCGTGGTGCAGGGAACGGAAATTGAATCTCAGTGCAGACAAGCGTAATGTGCTGCGAATACATAGAAAGATAGCTCCCTTATCATTTAGCTACAAAATAGCAGGTCAGCAACTGGAAGCAGTTGATTCCATAAATTATGTGGCAGTACGCATTAGGAGTGATTTAAAATGGAATGATCATATAAAGTTGATCGTCAGTAAAGCAGATGCCAGACTGAGATTCATTGGAAGAATCCTAAGGAAATGCAATCCGAAAACAAAGGAAGTAGGTTACAGTACACTTGTTCGCCCACTACTTGAATACTGCTCAGCAGTGTGGGATCCGTACCAGATAGGGTTGATAGAAGAGATAGAGAAGATCCAACGGAGAGCAGCGCGCTTCATTACAGGATCATTTAGTAATCGCGACAGCGTTACGGAGATGATAGATATACTCCAGCTCGCGAAGAGACCATGAGGATAAAATCAGAGAGATTAGAGCCCACACAGCAGCATACCGACCATCCTTCTTTCCACGAACAATACGAGGCTGGAATAGAAGGGAGAACCGATAGAGGTACTCAGGGTACCCTCCGCCACACACCGTCAGATGGCTTGCGGAGTATGGATGTAGATGTAGATGTAGAATCACTTAAACTTCAGTCTACATCTGCTCCTGGGTGCACCTTACAATCCAGTGTGTGATTTCGGAATCTCTGTCTGAGATGATGTAACCTAACTGAAATATTCCCGTATCACCAAGCTTTTCCAATTATACCTCATCCTCTTTTGATTCTTGAACAAAGTATCCGCTTTTACGAGATGAAACTCACTACAGAACTCAATTAGTCTTTATCATTCCTTGTCCCAAGCCCATATCCTACTGTTACCTTTGCTTCTACTCCTTCCCTTACAACTGCACTCCAGTTCCCCATGGCTATTAGATTTTCACCTTTTTTTATCTACTGTATTACACTTTCAATGAAGTTCTTTCGGAACTCATGTGGATCACCACACCCTTTTCGTTATTTTGCGTCAACTGCCACCTGCCACACCATGCAGCAATCGTTTCTTAATCGCTTTGCAACTGATACTGGTCTTCGGATGATCTTACTAGACGGTAAATTACAGCATCATCTGCGAACAACATAAGAGAACTGCTCAGATTATCACCCAGGTCATTTATATAGATCAGGAACAGCAGAGGTCCCAGAACGCTTTCCTGGTGAACGCCTGAATTCACTTCAGTTTTACTCGATGATTTGCCGTCAATTACTACAAACTGCCACCTTTTTGCTCCACACTGATAGGTTTTCAGTTTTTTCTCAAAATGTTCACTAAAACATCTCACAACTTCTTGAAGACATTTATGAATAGTTTTGTGTCATCATCAAATTTTCTCTTATTTCTATTTCTCTTTCAATGAAGCTGCAGTCCTCCATTTAATGGTTGCCCTAACACTTTGTAGTTTTCCTTTCTTCAACTCTTTTTGTAGCTGCAGCATTTTTGAGTGTACTTCCACAGGGAACAGCTATATCACTTGCCCTGTATACCTTCCCACTTTTTTAGTCCTGAGGTATGCAACTTGTGCTGTATGGTGCCGATTGTATAATATTTACATTAAATGCAATTAATCTTTTTAATTTTAAAATCTTTCATATCTTACTTTGTTAAATAATTTCTCCTTTTGGCTGTGCCTGTATTATCTTAAGCTTCTAATATGTAGAATAATTATTGAACTTCATTAATTATAGCTCCCCATGCTAAAATAAATCTTGTAGACTACATTTCTAGCTTTATGTGTAACGAATTTGTGTCTTTCTACTTTTGTATCTATTCTTACCATTGATCTTACGATCCTGTCTACTCTTTAATTTCGTATGGGTTTATGAAAGTCGGTCTTGAACAACTTTTTTATTATTTGACAAAATTTAATCAACTGCATAGTTGCATTTTCACACTGACTAGTTAATATTAGATTTTTTCTGGGTGTAAGTATTAAGGAAAACGTGTTTTCCTCTTGACAAACTCTACTAACATTTGACCTTTGTCGTTCCTGGTATTGTTGCATAGTTACCACTAAAATTTACGCTTTTCTAAAATTGCCCATCATCACCCTCTAGTAAACTTTTTCTGTCATTGAATATTTCATACATGGAAATCATTTGTTTATATTTAAGGAGACTACTCCTCCCATACCTGTAATATTAACTTTAATTTCTTTGTTGACAATACATCTTGTTTGAGAGCCTAGGTTTGATTCTAACAACATTTAGTTTTCTGTAACTAACAACCTATTTATTGTTGAACATTATGTTAATTATTGAATCAAATCATCATTTCTTTGCTATCATGAATTTTCATTATTATTACTAGAATCATATTTCACACAGTGTTTACATTTTTACATTTGTTCCTAAATATTTGACAGTCATACCAAACACACAAAAGTTAACTGTAACATTTATTTGATGTAGATAACATAAGTATTATGGTAATATTGTCTTCAAAATGCTTTGTGACAGAGATTATTAATATAGTAATTGCCACTCTAATTATCGACTTTCGATTATAATTTTTAATTCATTATCAATAAAGAGGTAATTTTGAATTACAATTTAACACTTATTTGCAAAGTTAAATGTAATCACACAAACATTACAGCATTTTTGTACAAAGACATTGTCAGAGAGGCAGGCAGTAAACATAAATTCTAAATTGAAAAGCAGGATGTCTACCGTGATCTGCAGTTTTTATAATTGTCCAAGCAGACAAGACGGGAATATTTATCATCATGTAACTCTCAGATTAACTGTACTGCAATTGAATTTCCTTTTATTTGCCATACCTTGTGCTGGCTGAACAAGGTTGCACAAATATTCAGTCATTCCTTGAGGAGAGTTTAAAATGACGGAAAATAATGGTTAGTTCCTATAAATGTACAAAAATAACGGTGAAAACAGTAATATCCTTTGACTACAACATCTATCAGTCACAACAGAATCATTCAGATAATAATTACCTGGGTATAACATTGTAAAGGAATATGAATTGGAAGGATCTCATAGGATTAGTCGTAGGAAAAGTAGTTGGCCGACATGAATATACTGGTAGAATACTATGACAATGGAGTCAGTACATAAACGAGAATGGTTTCAAAACACTCATATGACGCACCCTAAAACACTGCTGGAGTGAGTGGGACTCATAACATAGATTTATCAGGGAATATTGAACACATACAAAGACAGGCAGGATGGTTTTTCAGTGGGATACAAAAAATCTTAAATGGCAGATGCTCGAAGACAAACTAACATAAGAAGCGCCAGCAAAGAGCTATAAGAGTGTACAATGGGAACGTGTGAATGTGTAAGGTGGAATGATAATTTTTATCATCTAACATAATTTTTATATCAAATAATCTATTCTATTCATCAAGCAATTGAATTTCTTAACTCATAACCCATACTTTGCTTAGAATCATGTTATCTGCGTAGTACGGGGCGTAATTAATTCATGTGTGGCTCACATGAACTTTCCACTAACAAAAATCACCTAATTTGCATGTTGATAGACACGTAGCATTTCTATAGCAGTGGACTGAAGTATAAGCGAGGCTTCCCAGCCAATCTGGCCACAGCAACACAGAACTCAAGAAAGCCGTAAACCAGTGAGCACTCGCCACAGAAGATCAATTAGGAATGCAACACGTGGATCACACCTAGAATTTTCGGTGGAGACAACCGCACAACAATGAGTCATTGTTGGGTGAGTCATCTGATACACACTAGCACTGAAGTAAACATTTTAACGCCGTGGGGTATCCATTTTGGGGTGGACTCAAAGGAGAGCACAGCCCTTTCATTTACGCGGAAACGTAAGAACGCAGAAAGTGCGTCAGCAGCTTTACGTAAAAAACATTCATGTGACATTCATATGTATGGGGCATGAGACCCACAACTGCTCTGCGAAAGCCTTTTAACTTAAGAAAGCACTCAGGACCACAGCCGGAGACACTGAAACGAAGGCAAATGTGTGAGTCACCAGAAATTTGGTAAACATTCGAAAATCACGTGATACTGGTGAGGACGATGCATGATGTTCACATGAATAGCTCTTGTTTGGGCGGAATGTATTACTAAATGAAAGAAGGGTGAATGCTCATTGGACAGGGTGAAACTGGCGAACACCCCAGTTCGCTTCTGAATCCCCTTCTGTCAAAGAGACCATGAAAATTGCAGTGAAAGTACTCATGGACCGAAACTTGTTGTGGCAGGAAGCGAAACCACAATACACTGGGCGAAGACTGCAACAATAAAGGCAGTTACGACTGAGAGGCGTGCACTCTCATCCTAGAAGCGCCATGTGTTGGACAGAGCACATCGTACTCTGTTTTATCTCCAGAAGAGAATTTTTGTGTGTCTTAACAATGCTGTGATAAGACATAATGTCTATGGATTGGAGATTGCGAGTTATGTTAGTAAGTTCTGCAGAACATTTGAGGGCAAAAGAGTACACCTCGCTCAGCCTTAGCGAATGGACATAGCCAGTCAATTCAGTCAGGGAAAAACATAGTTTTCTCGTCTCACGAAAACTTACGGCAGTTTATGGCCATGTATCCAGTCGAGGCCAGAGCAGGATTGTCAGACCTACAAGCTCTCACGGCGTCGACGCATCCGTGCCGCAGATTCCACAGCCGACTACGGCTACGCTTATCGCCGCAGTCTGCGTTGCCCTGGCGCTAAGTGTTTCAGTTACTAGAGTGTGTTCACATCAGATCTGATGGAGTTGATGTGTGTAGTTTCCCTCATTCCCCTATAAATGTAGATGTAGATTTCCATGTCAACCACGTAGTGTGTGTGTTCTTGAGCTTAAATTCTGGGAAGTCATTCGATAGATAAAAACGATATTGTCCAGCTAAAATAGAGTAGTCAGTGTACCATCAGTTGCGTAATTTTATAAAACCATCAGTATAATGTTTTTGGGGTACATATTTTTGTACAGTGAACTTCATGTTACATTAGTATTTGGTTTTATCTTGAGTTACACTAGTGAACGAATTGTTTTCGTAAATTTTCATATGTTTATCTTGCTTGAAATTGTGATACAAAACTACTGACTGAGGTAACTGTTGCAATATATGTGTAAGTACTTCCGAAGTATAATTACATAGTTATCTTTTACAAATAACCGTTTGAATTTTGGTAAAATTTGCCGTGCTTTTACTGTCCATTATTTTTGTCGAGAATATAAGTATCTCCCTCACTTTGTTTTAAAAAAGTGGGTCATCCTAATCCTGTGAAAACTGTGAAGAAAACCAATGAGAAAATTGGACAAACTGGAAATTCGAGGTTTGTTGGTGACATTGTAATTCTATCACCGGTGGTACAAGGACATAGAAGAATGTTGTGAGACTAGCACCGAAACAGCGAAACAAAAGTAATGGAATATAGCAGAATTAAATCAGGCAATGCTGAACGAATTAGATTAGGAAATGATAAAGTAGTACAGGATTTTTGTCATTCAGGCAGCAAAATAAGTGTTTATTGCCTAAGTAGAGCAGGTATATAAGGGCCAGTCAAATGAAAACAAAACAGATAAAAAATAAGTAAATTGACCATTACTTCAAAATTAATCACCATAACTAATACTGCACTTATACCACTGTGAGACAAAACGGCCAGTGCCTTCATGCAAAAATGTTTCTGTTCGCTTACGGAACCTTGATTGTACCCAGGCATGCACCTCTTCGTCCAGAGGCAATCGACAGCAACGAATATCTTTCTTCAGGGCTCCAAAAAAAGTGTAGAATCGCGTAAGGACAGATCTGGACTGTACGAAGGATGAGTAAGGGCTTCCCATTGAAACTTGTGTAGCGTCGTCGGAACAACTTTGGTGACAAGAGGATCCACACGTTAGCAACGTTGTTTCGATTAAACTGGTGAAGTTAAGTTCCATCATCTCTGCAATCATCCGTTCACCCTCAGCATTATCTCCAATTTCTTCCACTAAGGTTGGTTTAGATGATGACGTCAGTAACTCTGTGTAGCTCTTCCGTTTTTCTTCATTGCATCTGGAATTGCTTTCCATCACTCCCTCGCGTCAGTAAGAGTAGGCCATAACTGAATTGGATGTGCTCTGGTGTGATTTCGGTGGGTTGCTAGCAGCATCGTCGAGTCTGTTATTTATGAGGGGGGGGGTTCTTTTTTATTTTGCTGGCAGCTTGTTTCGCCTTCTGTCTTAACTTTGATGCGAGTTACTCAGCGTCCTGATGAGCTAGCCTCGGTTTCTTCTTTCCTTTCAGTGAGGATGGTCCTGGAGAGCACTGGATGCTCCCATGGGCGGTGTCTGGACCTTGAGAGTGCTGATGTTCTTGAACCACTGTAGCCTCATAATCCTTCTTACATTCTGCAAACTTCTCTATTGAATCTTCTGAGACATGTTTGGTATTTAATCGTTCCGATAGACTTTCCTCGGTTGGGTCTTTTCCGTCAGTTGATGTATACTCTCATTTACACTGACAGCTGGGCAGAGTAGAATTCGACATTGCCACTTTACATCAAGGGTAACATGCTCATTTTCCCATAAGTATCTGAGTATCATGGAGTTACAAGGGTTGGGCGTGTACGTAGCAGTCTGTGAACATTACTTTGCCTTTACAGGAACCAACAACTATCCGCTGCAGAGTGAAAATCTCATTCGGAAAACATGCCCCAGGCTGTGTCTAAGCCATGTCTCCGCAATATCCCTTCTTCCAGGAGTGCTAGTTCCGCTAGGTCGCAAGAGAGCATCTGTCAAGTTTGTAAGATAGGAGACGAGGTACTGGCAGAACTGAAGTTGTGAGGACGGTTTGTGTGTCGTGCTTGGGTAGCTCAGGTTGGTAGAGCACTTGCCCTCGAAAGGCAAACGTCCCGAGCTCGAGTCTCGGTCCGGCACACAGTTTTAATATGCCAGGAAATTTCAACTATCATGTAGTTGTGCACTTCTCACTTTAAGATACGTTCATAGTCGAGAGATTCACAGACTCTTGTAGGTACGTTTCAATTTCAAAGTATTTCAATCGAGAGAAATTTAGATCAAACCTAAACTTCAAGGTATTTTCAGTACAACTGATTTTCTATTAGACTGTCATTTTAAGTCTCAAATTAACACAGTGGTTAACGCTAAACAATGCCAAACAAAGTATCAGTGTTGTTCCAGAAGTAGTGCTGGCTGCACAGAGCGCAACACGTCCACTCACCACCACCACTGAAAGCAGGTTGTGTTCCTGAGTCTAAGACGAACTTCGATGGATGCACAGACAATAAACAACTATCAAATTGTCCCTTTTCCTAGGCGAAGGGTGAGCTGGTCTTCAGATTGTCCGAGCTCTTCCCTACCGTGTAGCCACAAAAATAAAAAAATAAACATAGGGACAAGACTGTAGCTTATCAGCAACATATGATAATAGGAGCTCAACATTCTGGTGAACTGTCTCTATGAAACATTTCAGATGTTATTTATAAAAAGAATCAAAGACACCATACCGAGCTCGAAGTAAAGTTTATTGGTAAGAACTACACTTAACCACACACTGTAGAATTGTTCGTGTTGATCAGATGTAATTTTGTATCTAAATGAATGCAGAGATCTGTAAAAAGTAAATTGCATGCGCAGCTTACAGAGTTGGGCAGTTAACTTACTGCATCTGCATGCACCTTCACGAGTCTCTTGAAAGGAAGCAAACTAGATTCTCCTCTCGTGAGCTGCTTCCTACTTTGCATGTGAAAGCCTCGCCTGGCACAGTTACGCTTTTTGCTAATTAGAGACAAGACATGGACGTCTCGTTTGAATAGAGGACAGCGTTTTGATGCAGTAAACAGAGGAGCAACAGAGAGTAAGCTGTGCACTGCAATTATCGCCTTCATTTGTATTTAGGTCAGTGCTGCAACTCAAAGTTTCGAAACTGTCCTGTATGAAGAGACTTCTGTGTCTCCAAGAGCATTCTAAACTTGGTCCTCAAATGTAAAAACGCTCTAGAGGGCAGCTTCTCCCAGTTTTCGAAGAGGTGTCATCTATGATAAAAGAAGAGACACAGAAATAATTTTCATTGATAAGAGTTCCATAGTTAAGTTTTCCGAAAGGAAACAGAAACGTTACAAAATTTTGTTATACACTGGGCGCCAAAGAAACTGGTATAGGCTTGCGTATTCAAATGTAGAGGTATGTAAACAGGAAGAATTTGGCGCTGGGGTCAGCAACGCGTATATAGTACAATAAGCGTCTGGCGCAGTTGTTCGGTTAGTGCTGCTACAATGGTAGGTTATCAAGATTTAAGTGAGGATAATGTTGTGTTGTAGTCGGAGCACGAAAGATGGGACACAGTATCTCCGAGGTAGGGATTAAGTGGGGATTTTCCCGTACGACCATTTCACGAGTGTAGCGTGAATATCATGAATCCGGTAAAACATCAAATCCTCAACATCGCTACGGCCGGAAAAAATTCCGGCAAGAACGGGACCAACGTGATAGAAGTGCAACCCTTGCGAAGATTGCTGCGGATTTCAATGTTGGGCCGTCAACAAGTGCCACCGTACGAACCATTCAACGAAACATAATCGATAAGGGATTTCGGAACCATAGGCCCATTCGTGTACCCTTGATGAGGGTACGACACAAAGCTTTACGCCTCCCCTGGGCCCGTCAGCACCGACATTGGACTGTCGATGAGTGGAAACATGTTGCCTGGTCGGACGCGTCTCACTTCCAATTGTATCGAGCGGATGGACGTGTACGGCTATGGAGACAACTGCATGAATCCATGGACCTTTCATGTCATCAGGGGACTGTTCAGGCTGGTGGAGGCTCTGTAATGGTTTGAGGCGTGTGCAGTTGGAGTGATATGGGACCTCTCATTTGTGAAGATACGATTCTGACAGGTGACACGTACGTAAGCATCCTGTCTGATCACCTACATGCATTCATGTCTACTATGCATTCCAACGGACATGGGCAAATCCAGCAAGACAATGCGACACCCCACACGTCCAGAATTGCTACAAAGTGCCTCCAAGAACAGTTCAAATGGGTTCAAATGGCTCTGAGCACTATGGGACTGTGGTCATTAGTCCCCTAGAACTTGAAACTACTTAAACCTAACTAACCTAAGGACATCACACAACACCCAGTCATCACGACGTAGAGAAAATCTCTGACCCCGCGGCTGGCCGCGGTGACCGTGCGGTTCTGGCGCTGCAGTCTGGAACCGCGGGACTGCTACGGTCGCAGGTTCGAATCCTGCCTCGGGCATGGGTGTGTGTGATGTGCTTAGGTTCGTTAGGTTTAAGTAGTTCTAAATTCTAGGGGACTTATGACCTAAGATATTGAGTCCCATAGCGCTCAGAGCCATTTGAACCATTTTTTTTTTCTGACCCTGCCGGGAATCGAACCCGGGAACCCGGGCGCGGGAAGCGAGAACGCTACCGCACGACCACGAGCTGCGGACTCCATAACAGTCTTCTGACTTTAAACACTCCCGCTGACCACCAAACTCCCAAAAAATGAACATTATTGAGCATTTCTGGGATGCCTTGCAACGTGCAGTTCAGAAGAGATCTCCACCCTCTCGTACCCTTATGGATTTATGGGCAGCCGTGCAGTATTGGCTCTGAGCACTATAGGACTTAACTTTTGAGGTCATCAGTCCCCTAGAACTTAGAACTACGTAAATCTAACTAACCTAAGGACATCACACACCTCCATGCCCGAGATAGGATTGGAACCTGCGACCGTAGCGGTCGCGCGTTTGTAGCGCCTAGAGCCGCTCGGCCCTGAGGGATTCATAGATTCAATTCCCTCCAGTAGTACTTCAGCCGAGTCCATGCTACGCTGTGTTGCAGCACTTCTGCGTGCTAGCGGGGGTCCTACACGATATTTAGGGAGGCGTACCAGTTCTTTGGATTTCCAGTGTAGATCATCCATTCCATATCTGACCAGAAAAGATGTAATATGTGTCTTTTTTCTTTCATTGTACTTCAATTCCCTATCCGGGGTGGGCTGGCAGCAGTATATGAGCTGCTCTTCACCCGAAAGACATTAATTATACAATAGAAGAAATTTAAAATTACGAAGGCGAAAATATGGCGTACATATACGTAAAAAGGGGAACATAATGGAAGAGAACAGACGAAAAGGGGGCGACTGTAAAATGGAGATAAAACCTGAAAAAAGTACTGCGCACAAAAATCCTCAACTGGGACAGTTAAAAGAACAAGGCGAAGTATGACTGGAGCATAAAAATACCGATGGACGGCGTAGCACATAACGAGCACTGACAGTAACGCTATGTGCAAGTCCAGCACACAATTAAAATCATAGCTCTGGACATCCAGGAGAACAGCACCAAACATAACACTGACGTAGCACACTGATGACGATGAGCAAACACAGGATTTGCCAGGAGCATGGACATGAGGAAGAAGGGTAGAAGGGAGGGAGCGGCGGAGAGAGGGGGGGCGCGGGGGGAGATGGGCGAATGCAATATGTATTTTTGTTTCTTTATTGGATCTCAATCCCCCCCCCAGAGAGAGTGGGGCGGGCTGGCAACATAATGAGAATAGAAACAAAGAAGAAAACAGGCGATAAAACGGTGACATTGTAAAAAACTGTAAAATGGCAGTAATTTGTGGAATTTAAAATATAAAAACACTGCGGTGACAATGCAGGAAACATACACAAGAAGTAGACAGGCACAATTAAAGAAACACGGCTACAGTCTGGTTTCTGTTCGCACGAGATAAAAAATACAACTAGCGACAGTATGGCGGCTTTTCGTAACACTGACAGGGGACGACAACACTGAACACTCACTTACAACAGCACTATACAGGTGACACGGTGGCAGATTTGGGGGGGGGGGGGGGAGGACCCGGACCTATGAGGGGGAAAGCAATCTGTATCGAAAATATTTCATAGAAAACAGATGTAGAAACACTTGTAAGGGAAACTAAACATGGATGTAGGTAAATGACTTCTGAGGATTGGGGTTCACGGTCTGCAGAAATCATTGTTTTCATTATTGCAAATTCAGATTTATGGCCCCTTTCTGTATCATTTGCGAATGGTGCATGGAAATAAAGAGTTTGGGTAAAACTATGAACCAGGGAGCTACGAAGGGATGCTGTGTACATGGCAAGAAGTGAACGACCACTCGCCTGGTGTCTTCCTAGTTGTGAGCATCTGCCTTCATATCACGCCCGCTAATCGGGACTGCTACTGTGCGGTGTCCATTAGCGCATCGTATTCGTTCAGGAATAGTGTCACCAGCAGCCAGAGAGAGAGCTGTCAAAAGTGAACTACATTCCAGGAAATTGAAATAAGAACACCGTGAATTCATTGTCCCAGGAAGGGGAAACTTTATTGACACATTCCTGGGGTCAGATACATCACATGATCACACTGACAGAAACACAGGCACATAGACACAGGCAACAGAGCATCCACAATGTCGGCACTAGTACAGTGTATATCTACCTTTCGCAGCAATGCAGGCTGCTATTCTCCCATGGAGACGATCGTAGAGATGCTAGATGTAGTCCTGTGGAACGGCTTGCCATGCCATTTCCACCTGGCGCCTCAGCCGGACCAGCGTTCGAGCTGGACGTGCAGACCGCGTGAGACGACGCTTCATCCAGTCCCAAACATGCTCAATGGGGGACAGATCCGGAGATCTTGTTGGCCAGGGTAGTTGACTTACACCTTCTAGAGCACGTTGGGTGGCACGGGATACATGCGGACGTGCATTGTCCTGTTGGAACAGCAAGTTCCCTTGCCGGTCTAGGAATGGTAGAACGATGGGTTCGATGACGGTTTGGATGTACCGTGCACTATTCAGTGTCCTCTCGACGATCACCAGATGTGTACGGCCAGTGTAGGAGATCGCTCCCCACACCATGATGCCGGGTGTTGGCACTGTGTGCCTCGGTCGTATGCAGTCCTGATTGTGGCGCTCACCTGCACGGCGCCAAACACGCATACGACCATCATTGGCACCAAGGCAGAAGCGACTCTCTTCGCTGAAGACGACACGTCTCCATTCGTCCCTCCATTCACGCCTGTCGCGACACCACTGGAGGCGGGCTGCACGATGTTGGGGCGTGAGCGGAAGACGGCCTAACGGTGTGCGGGACCGTAGCCCAGCTTCATGGAGACGGTTGCGAATGGTCCTCGCCGATACCCCGGAGCAACAGTGTCCCTAATTTGCTGGGAAGTGGCGGTGCGGTCCCCTACGGCACTGCGTAGGATCCTACGGTCTTGGCGTGCATCCGTGCGTCGCTGCGGTCCTGTCCCAGGTCGACGGGCACGTGCACCTTCCGCCGACCACTGGCGACAACATCGATGTACTGTGGAGACCTCACGCCCCACGTGTTGAGCAATTCGGCGGTACGTCCACCCGGCCTCCCGCATGCCCACTAGACGCCCTCGCTCAAAGTCCGTCAACTGCACATACGGTTCACGTCCACGCTGTCGCGGCATGCTACCAGTGTTAAAGACTGCGATGGAGCTCCGTATGCCACGGCAAACTGGCTCACACTGACGGCGGCGGTGCACAAATGCTGCGCAGCTAGCGCCATTCGACGGCCAACACCGCGGTTCCTGGTGTGTCCGCTGTGCCGTGCGTGTGATCATTGCTTGTACAGCCCTCTCGCAGTGTCCGGAGCAAGTATGGTGGGTCTGACACACCGGTGTCAATGTGTTCTTTTTTCCATTTCCAGGAGTGTATTTCGCTTCCACCTATTACTGGCGTGATTGGAGTATCTTCTACCAACGCCAACAAATGACGACGCACCAACTGCACGAGCACCCCTCAGTCCCTGCAGTTCAGCCGTTCTCACAGTGCCAGCATTTCCAACAATTACACTGCAGATAACATTTCCAGGAGTTCCACTCAGAAGGGTACTGTTCCGAATTAGCACTCACTATTTATAGTACAACAGACATAATTAACTATTAGTGTTAGCATAATACTTACAGGTTTAGTGCCAAGAGACTGCAAGGTTACTTAGACTTCATTATGTTAGGTATAGGACATCAAATGCTGTGCTTCAGACTGTTACTTAAGTTTTGTATCGTCACAGTTAATAAATATTATTGAATATTTCGTATCATCTTTTCTGTTCTAGTCCCGTCCTGTCAAGCAAGTGTCAGGTAGATTTTAACTTGTGTGCATACTGCCAACTTTTAGTGAACTACAGTAAAAACATGTTTTTTGGTACAATAGACGTTTAGGGTGAATTGACAGTAACATTCAGTACAACACCCCAACAGTATGTATAAATAATTTACCAGATTTTTCTCGTCGTGGTAGTTTCACAAGACATATGTGAGAGAAACTAATAAATAACCCGACTCTTTGTGTAACGTACACTTTCAAAATTTCAACAGTAGACCTCTCTGTGATAGAGAACGCCTCACTTGTAGCACCTGCCACTGGGTTTTCGTCAGCGTATCCTTATCGCTGCTGCTTTCACTTAACGATAACGATTTGTAACGTGCAGTTCTGCGTTGGCTCTTCTCTATCACCGGCCGCGGTTGTCTCGCGGTTCTAGGCGCGCAGTCCGGAACCGTGAGACTGCTACGGTCACAGGTTCGAATCCTGCCTCGGGCATGGATGTGTGTGATGTCCTTAGGTTAGTTAGGTTTAAGTGGTTCTAAGTTCTAGGGGACTGATGACAACAGCTGTTAAGTCCCATAGTGCTCAGAGCCATTTGAACCATCTTCTCTATCTATTTTTTTAATTTAACCAGGTAGATGTTCTAGATTAATAGACAATATTCACTAATTGGTAGAATGAATGTTTTATATTCCATCTATTTCGTGAATCAATCCATCGATTGTCAGTCAACCGCTTTTCTTACATCTACTTTCATGTGGTCATTCAACTTTCAGTCGCCCTGGACCGTTGTTCTCATTGGTTTGTCAGCAGAAGCGTAACCGATGCTGCAGATGTACAGAAATGCATCATTTCGTCTATCATTAAGTGTATCCACATTAAGTGTATCCACTGACATGTGTCCTGAAGACCCAAAAAGTATCATGATGGATTATTGTAAGGTGGAGGGGGGGTGGGGGGGGGGGATGGGGGAAGGGACATGTTCTATTATAGGGCAATACATGAGCAACAAAATAATCAGTAAAAACTGTATCTCAAAAATTAATTAAGACTGAAAATAAATGACTTAGCTGTGAGTAATCTGAAATAAGGGTGAATTATTTGATGATTATGATCTCTGCAAATAAAAACTGAAGAAAAATACAATTGAAAGAAAACAGACTTCGGTCACTATTTTTAACGACATAAGCGGGTTTCAACACTGCTAGGAATCTCTTCCTCAGAATTTAAATTAAATAATGGTCTATAATTTGTAACCTGTAACCGTGCAAGTAACGAACAGCCCTTAGTGGTTCGTCATCACAGTTTTTATCTTAAATATCTTTGTGACTAATGCCCTTTTGGCATATTTATTATTTTATAAATGACATATAAGTACTGCCAGTCTTTCACGATGATTCCGTACGTATCATACGTTTTAAGTCATATTTCTGTGACCATGTTATAGACCATTATTTGATTTAAATTCTGAGGCAGACTCTTCTAGCAGTGTTGAAACCAGGTTAATTCGTTAAAAATAGTGCACGAGAGCTGTTTTCTTTCAATTGTAACTATTCGCGGTCTCTGAAAGTGCAGCCATGCACAAAACTTTGAAGAAAAATAGTAAATAGGAAGCTGCATTTATTCACGTATTTACTTCGGTAAAGAGAAGATGTAAATTTTAGTGGTAGTTATTTCGAACACTTCTTTGCTCTGAAAAACAAATGGATAGGGGGGTGTGGGCTGGAGGGGGAGCCATTTTATCATTAAACACAGCCCTAAAATAAATAATTCTTTTGCATGGGATATTTATCTTATGACAACTTCACAATAAAACAAGTTACCACATGCATATACTAAATAAAATTTAAATCACAGTTTAAAGAAACGATTTCACACACGTGAATAAACAAAAAAACATCTGTGGGATAGGTTTCTCACTTATTAAATCCAGTACATAGCTATTTGTACTGCCCAGGGATTTCACAAGTAAAATGGCCTCAAACTACAAACATACATTAAACACACTGGCAATATAATACAACATCTACAGAACATACCCACTCAACCGTTTATACACATTTTCTGAATTAATTTCTCAGCAATAGTAGTCGTGTTGTGAACATTAAGGTTTCTAATGATGTTACAGTTATGAGAACTGATATTTTGCATAAACCGTTGTCCTATTCGTACAACAGTATAACTACGGTTCAAAAAATGGTTCAAATGGCTCTGAGCACTATGGGACTTAACGTCTGTGGTCATCAGTCCCCTAGAACTTAGAACTACGTAAACCTAACTAATCTAAGGACATCACACACATCCATCCCCGAGGCAGGATTCGAACCTGCGACCGTAGCAGTCACGCGGTTCCGGACTGAGCGCCTTAACCGCGAGACCACCGCGGCCGGCGTATAACTACGGACTAAAGTGACAGTGTTAGTGTGTAAATCTCACCGACCACTCGCACCGCAGATACGGTCATGTATTATTACTAAGCCACGTCGATGGTATGGAGACTTTATCCACGCTAAGTTGCCTGAGTATTGGGTAAGTAATTTCTGCGTGCTCAAGAATTGTTCTGCTAACCTGCCTATGGACCAGGCGATTCTAGGTTGATCCTGTGCTTGTGGCTGTAGTAGTTCAGTTCAGTTCACCCTGGTGGCCTTTAGATGTTCTTATGTGAATAAAGAGACTTCAGCTCAACCATGTCAGGCAAATAAATCCTTCTCTCCTTAATCACCATACTTTCTACATCTGCCATAACTATCCATACCTTACAATTTCCTTACCCACGAATTTTGACCTTTACCACCGACATCATCGCTGACGAACTGAACCTGCACTTCCTCATACCTGTCGAAATCATCCGTGGTGTCAGTTTATCAACATCCTCAATTGCCATGAAGTCCGCATCTCTGCCGACCCCCGATCTCAACACAGAATACTGCCACTGATCCCATTATTGTCTCGCCTAACCTGTTGAGATTCACCACACTACAAGTCCTACCTGTTCTCCTTCAGACTCCATACCGTATACAAAACCTAACCCTCTCCACTCCTAACCGTCCACCCTGATAAAACTCGCAGTGTTCCGGTGCAGAGTGAAACGCATTCCGGCCCAAATACTATCCTTAATAGAAAACCACGACTCTAACCTTCAAACCTCTGACGACATGCACTTGAGGCTGATGCAATTTCCAGTCATATCACACTCCAAACTACCTACTATGACTACCCCACTCTTTCCCCATATGCTTTTGTCCTGCTCCAAAAATCCTACTGTGTCTACGGAGAATTCCCTCACGTTCGTGACTGGGACGGGTTCAGGTGCCACCGATAGCTCCAGCGATATTTTCACAGTTACATACAAGCCAGAGGGCGCCGAGACTCCACATGAAATACATTAAACTAAACGAAACAACTAAAAATTCTAGAAATTATTGGAAATAATTCCACAGGCTCTCCAGAAACAACCGCACTCCCACATATCCCATACTACATTATGGCTGAACACTTCCTGACAGCTTCACCAAAATCAACCATTTCATATCCTACCAGGAAGTAACATTCCCCAGCCCACATGATCCAAGCTGTGGTTTCTTGATGGATCCATATGAACATGAAGGTACAACTTGTTTATCCCCCTTTTGGCACCAAACTTCCAGTACCTGCGCAGCACTCTGGGAGCAGGACTCGATGCGCCAATAACAACTGAAGACACGCCAACACTCGCTAAAAAGTGTCATGACACAACTATCCAACGCCTCATCAAGGACTGTCTAACTGTCTAAGAGCCTATCACGAAACGTATGCCACGTTTTGCAATACCATCCTCTACACAGGTTATTACTGAGAACAGTGAATAATGTCCAATGCCCTCCTCTTCCTGAAACCTGATAAACCACCCTCACAGGCCTCATTTTATTAATCTAACAGTTCACGCCTGTGTTCGGCAAAATCTTTGAAACCAATTTCTCCATCTAATCCATCAGCATCTAGCAACCTACTTACCCATCTACATCCCCTTCACACCGTCCTTCCATTTTTCTCTTTCCCCCTTCCTCCACTTCGCAAGTGTTTAATCCCTAACTGCGGTAACTATTACACCACACCATCATTCACATTATTATCAGTGACTATATTTTCCATGCAAAAGAAAATCATCTATCACGTTTCAAAACTTATTAATAATCTCCATCACTTTTTTAAGGAAATGTTCATTTATTACGATCCATTTTTTAAAAAACATCACTATTGCGCAAAAATGTTTTTTCTAAAGAATCTTAATTTATTAAAATCTGTTTTTATATATATTTAAGCCATTTTCTCTTTCGTTATTTAAGCTTTATCTGAAGGGCGGTTTCATCTGTAAACAATGAAGAAATAAAAATTTGATTCAAGAACGGAGCGGCGACAGGAAGAGCGTCTAATCACATTTCAAACTGTTCTTTTTGTGGTCCTCAGTCCAAAGAAAGGTTTGATGCAGCTCTCCATGCTGCACTATCCTGTGTGAGTCTCTTTACCTGCAAATAACTACTGCAACCTACATCCTTCTGAATCTGCTTATTATATTCGTCTCTTTGTTCCCTGTACGATTTTTACACTTCCCTCTAATATTAATTGTTGATCTCCTGTTGTCTCAGAATATGTCCTACCAACCGATCCCTTCTTTAGGTCAAGTTGTGTCACGAACTTCTTGTCTCTACAATTTTATTCAGTACCTCTTCATTAATTACGTGACCTACCCATCAATTCTTTAACATTCTTCTATAACACCACATTTCGAAATCTTCTATTCCCTTATCGTCTTAAATATTTATCGTCCATGTTTCACTTCCATACAGGGCTACAATCCAGAAAAGTGTCTTCAGAAAAGACTTGCTAACACATAAACCTAAATTCGACGTTAGCAAGTTTTTCATCTTCAGAAACGCGTTTCTCGCCATTTTCACTCTACATCTTATATTCTCACTACTCTGGCTGTCATCAGTTATTTACTACCCAAACAGCAAGACTCATTGCAGTTTTTTTCTCAAAGTCTGAGCAGTAAAAGAAATTTCACACAGAAGTAGTGGATTTCCATCAGTCTTGAAGAAGTACTGTTGTCCTTCCAACAGAAAGACAGTGCTGACTCTTGACATGCAGACAGGTAATGGGCCACAACAGAGCGAACCCACAGCAGAATCAGTCGAAGTTTTGAAGAATATGGATAAGTATGTCATCACAGAGCAGGCCCACTGTAGTCCTGATGGAACTTACGGTGGGCCACCAGAGGTGCAGACCCACTGCAGTCCTTGTAGAAATAATGGTATTGGTGGGCCATCAAAGGTGTAGACCCACTGTAGTAGAAATAGTGGTATTGGTGGGTTATCAAAGGTGCAGACGCGCTGTATTCCTTGTAGAGAGTATGGTATAGGTGGGCCATCAAATGTGCAGACCCACAGCAGTCCTTGTAGAGACGGCCAGCAACCATCTGTTGCGACTGTGCAGGTGCACAATCACCACTTGTGCACTCACAAAGTTTTCGAATTGTCCTTAGAACCAGCAATGCTGTTAACCAGTCCCTTGCTAGATTAACACATGTGCAAACACTAACAGTCCCATCTTCTCACATATTGTGCATGTAGTATGACCAACAGATATGTGTGCACTGAAATGAATGCTTATAAGTTACTTAATTTGGTGAACTGGTGTCAATCACAATTTTATAACATGAGAATACAAATACAAAGGTACAGAAAATATCATTAAAACATAATAATACAGATAACATTTGTAGTAATACTGACTTCACAAAAGAATAAAAATAAATATGTACATCATTGTACAGGAATTATGATGTAAGTAAATAAATAAAATAATGAGAATAATTTTCGAAACATTAACTTCACACATGAGCATTAAAACAAAACAGAATAAATAATGTCTAAACATCTTTACAAAGAAAATAACACATTATTAGAAAAATTCTACAATACAACTGTTATCAGATAAACAAATAAAAACAGGAAGATCACAAATACACAAAGGTACACAAATACATGGTGGAATAACACAGAAGGAAAGGACAGGGTTCGTTCTACTGCAGTATTTTGCAAACAAAACTTTCTTTACTTCTTGGAGATTTCCCTTCATTCATGATTATTCCCAAAAGTCCTGTCTATACCTGCTTCCTGTATTCTATTCATATCCGCTTTCAAAATAATTATCCTTCATTGTTCAGTACTTCCTTTTACAAACTTTTTCGTATAACTTCTCAATGCATTTCTTCCAATTCATCCCAACTCATTCTCTTATATAGCCTACACCCTCTTAACCTATCTTAAACCTACTGCGCTCAGATGCATAAGCTAAGGGATGAGGCAATGCAACAGCACAAAACAATTAACAGGAACAACAACGACAAAAAAATGCAATTTGGCAAAGCAAGCAGCAATATATCTAAATTAGCAAAGCAAATGCAACATTGCAACTAATATGAGCCAATGTGCAGCAACAAGAAAAATAAATCAATAGTAAAACTGGCTTAACAGAGTAATACAAAGTCAAATTCCGTAGCAGTATGCCTGGCAAGCAGCAGCAACAAATGCAATAATTTATACCTAAATATAACATAGCTCAAGTAGAAAAAATAGTACACTAAAGACAACAATGCAGATAAGGGAAATGTCTATTCACATCTTAATGTCTGTGTCGTTAAAGTGGTGCACCACAACAACTTATTCTCCAAAAAAATCACCAAGCACTTGAAAATAAAATTATATATGCAGTTACTGTTATTAGTCACTTCTTATTGTTCTTTCCTTTCCAATTCTTCCTTTTTCGAAGGATGTGGATCATAAAATTATTATTTAATAGATCTGTTAACAGAAAGTGTTCACATTAGCAAATGCATTTAATTTTATTTTATAAAACCAATGCTGCAACACAGCTGGAAAAATGAAATAAGCAACTTTGTACAAAGCTAAGCATAAAAACATCAATCAATAGCCTTGTGGCATTTCATATGTCAGTAGAAATTCTCTCAACTCTCGTAGGAAGACACTTGTCATAATCAAGTGTGCAGATGTAAGAATATTTCCCATGAATTCATAAGCATTTCAATGAGTAGCACAAAGTATGAGCTTCACAGTATAATCATATGTTTCAGGTAATAGTGTGCCATATCTGCGATGCTTTCTACAAAGGAATGTCAATAGTGAGGTTAATGGCCCCTTTTTTTCTCCACCTAATGGCTTTTTCTCCAGGCGACTGGTGCATCTGGACGCCCACAATGTGGTACATCAAGGTCACTTAGCTTTCTTACCGAAATATTTACGACAGCAGTTTGTGCTACAGTGACAGTATCATATGAAAAATTTCACAGGTCGAGAATTTGCGTTACAATTATGTAGAATCAAAATCCTATAATTATAACAGTGTCCAAAAAATTATCGCCGGCATTGTGATACATTCACGAATGTACACACATTTCATAACTCGTATATAACGATTCTTGGTTTCCAACATCCTATTTCACAAATCAGAGTCCCTAACTACCACTCATTACCTTATTACACATATACATATTCGTTGACACTTCTTCAAAATTTCATCATAATAAATATGTAGCATAATCAAATTCTTCATATAGCGTCTGCTTATTGATCATAAACATACCTCAACAGCATGACACACATCATCGTCTTAGTAATTTTATAACACATCAATCACAACTCAAAATTGTCGCAGCTTGTTTCAAAAATTTCAAAACCTTCAATAAAGTCATCTACCTCAAACATACTTCAAAAGTCATGATCCCTTACCAAATACGAATTCAAAGCTCTCATAGTATCACAATGGTTCCAAAAAAATATGAAGAGTTCACAAAGTACAGACAAAATACTATTTCATAAGTGTGAAGCTATCCAACTGTGTAATTGGTAATAAAAAATGTTTTTTTCTCTGTTAAATAATCCGATAGCTGTGTAATTCTGTGTTAGAGAAATATGGTACCGATGTGTGAAGTTTTATAAGCAAATACCATATTAGCTAGGGCTCCTTGGGGTTCCCACAAAGATAGTACACAAGATAAGCGTGTACCCCCCCGGAGGAAAAATGTAATTATACCCTCAAATGTTACAGACTACTGCTATGGAATGAAATGTATCACGGAAAACTTTCTTTGTATCTTTGTAAATCAAAAATCTTTAAAAATAAATATTCTAAGTACAAATATTAATCACTCAAATGCATGTCCTGTAGCTCTAAACTGTGAGTCTTGCTGTAAGATAGTTCTTCCAAGTGTCGTAGTTGCCTTCCTCCATAAGCAAAGTTCTGCATAATTCAGTTTACTTACCTCATCATAAACAAAAGTGAAGTGCTTTGCGTATAGGTATCATAGTTATTACGCTTATTGCTGTGATGAAGAAAGTACTGTACTATAATGTATTGTTGTGCTACGGAAAACGCTGTCTCATTGTAGCTTCACCACAAAGTTACTACTAAAACATGGTTCACTTTCCAGAATAATACAGAAAAACTGTGCAGATGTAAAACAGATACAGCGCAAAAGCAAAACATTATGTCACTCATTAGTGATATAATCGTGTAGCTGTCAAATAATCTAACCACTGTGTCATCTGGTATCTCTCAGAAGGTACTTTAAGTCCAAAATGAATTTTCAAGGAAACCAAAATGTTGCATTAAAAGCTCATTAGCAGTGGCAGTATATGTTCTTAGTATATGAGCCTTATAGTCGTTACGTAATCGTGCAACTAACAAGCAAGAATGTACACACACAATAACACTGTGTTGTCTCTTCACTATAACAATGCCTTCGTAATTACTGTTTAAATATGTTCCCTAGGTTCTAGACTTAATAGTTAACTTCTAAACATTGTTACATGTTAACAGTTTCTAAGTGTGACAAAGCGTACTAGTAACGTGAAGTGAAAAATTTTATGGCAAGGACAAAGTTAAAAAGCAGATTATCTCTCAATAAACGGTTTTACTTCTCAAATGTGGTGCAATCTTTCACCGTTTCTAGTGCGCAGAGTTTCAACTTCAAAGCAATTATCATGTTGTATACGTCGCTAAGCAATGCTAAAAATCTTTTGAAGGTTAGCGACTATGTTATTTTTCTCCTAGCCAGCCGGCGCACGTGGCTTCCTGTGTTTTTAGTCATTGTTTGTCTCTTTGTTGGTGTGTATCGTTATTAGGATTAGACGACCTAACTTCTACAAATTCACCTTGTCGAGAGGGCCCTGCCCTGTTTGAATCTCGCCAGTTCTGATGAAATTCAGGTCTGTCGTTACGATTGTATCGTGGCGGTAATTTCTGTGATTTCTTTCTTGTCGGTCATGTGGTGGAGATGTTCTCCCTGAGTCATAACTGCGCTGTGGACCATTGTGTCTGAAGTTATTCTGTCTCCCTTGATAATAATTGTTTTGGTTCCCATATTGTATGTGATCTTTCTCTGTAACTATTATTCTGCCAACGGTTGTCATACCGGTGTTGTATGTTTTGGTCACGATTTGCGTTGTAAGAATAGCCTTGTCGTGTCCAGTTATTATTTCTGTCATCGAGGAATTTCGAATATGACCTGTAACTGTTATGTTCCTGTTTTCGCGTCCCGCGATTTTCAGTGTCAATTTCCAATTCTTGTAACAGTCCCTAAAAATCTTCGATGTCGTCTTTGCAACGTCCTGCCAAAATAATATGTCGTAAATGTTCAGGCAATTTGATTACGCAAATGCGGATGAGTTCTTAGGGGCTGTATGGGTTTGACAGATACTGATTCTTATGCAACATGTCTTCAAAATATTTCACAAGACTGGAAAATTCAGATTGTTCGAAATGTTTAATCATTATGATGCTATGTTTTACTCGCTCTTGTGTAGCCTGAGACCAATATGCTGAGAGGAAGGCATGATAAAATTCCCCTTCACTGTGACAATCGTGAATGATCGATCGCATTCTTACAGCTGGTTCATTCTCTAAATAGCCACATATAAATTAATCTATGCTCCACGGACCAGTTGGGAGGAAAACAATGAGAGAATTGATGAAGCCACGCTTGTGGATGAATGTCGTTGTCAGATACATTAAATGGTTTGAATTAATGTGTAGTAATGAACAGCTTATAGTCAAAGTCATCGTGTCGGCGAGTCGCATATCAGTCATTGTTGCGTCGTGTCGGCGGTTCCTTCTCAAAATTCGGTGCACCTTGTCAATTTATTTCATAATTTCCGAAATGGCCCGTGTTACTATTTATTGGCTTTTCCGTATGTCTAAGTCACTCTTCCCGTGTTGGAGCGCGAGTGACCTCAGAAATATGTAATTCTTGTATTACTTATGCTAAATGATCTTGTACTTCCCGGATTTTTCTTTTGTGTTGCGCATTAATTTGATTTTGATTTTGTTTAAATTTCTTATTTTGTTCATACTCTTCTGTGTCGGTGAAGGCTATGGGTCTTGCGTCATTCAGATAATCATCTACCTTTGCAGATAAGTTAGTGAACTGATCTGAAAGTTCGGCTACTTTCTCCAATAGTGAACTGATTTCCTCAGTGTGTTTTTCCGAACCAATTTTCAAAGTGTCAGTATGTGTTGAAAACGTATTTACTGTGTCCTTTAAGTTTTCTTGAGTTTTTGCTAGTTGAATAACCGGATCGGTAGATGCAACGGAGTCAATTTTAGTTTGCAAGGTGTCGTGATTTTCACAAACAATAGTTTGCAGTTCCTTTATGGCTCCTTCATGATTCTGTAATGCATTTTCATGACGCGAAAAATAGGTAATAAATGCTCAAAAATTTGTGTTTTCATGTCATTACAGACTTTTTGTCATTTCGATTCGATTTTAAGTAACTCAGCAGTTAAATCTTCACGTGTTTGTTGAAGCGTGATGTCTAACTTTTGAAGATTTTGTTCCGTTCTGTCTCACTTTTGAAGCTTTTGTCCCATTTGTTTCTGATTGTGTTCAAGCGTTGTGTCTATCTTTTGAAGTCTTTGTCCTATTCGTTGCATTAACTGTATTAACAGTGCACTGATGTCTGAAACATGTTCCTTAGTGCTATTCGGCAGTGCATTTGAACCGGCAATATTTTGAAAAGCAGAAAATGTGTCTTGACTTATTTGAGAAAACGGTGAGGACGCAAAGCCTGAACCTACAGTATTTGCAAGATTGTGTCCTGTCAATTCGGATTCCTAAGGCGAGCTGTTGCCAACAGATTGATCGATAATGCTTCCCTGTTCACTAATTGTTTCACTGTGCACACCATTATTTGCCTCCCACTCCACTTCCCTATGCACAATTACCAAATTACTACTTTAATGTCTGTTACACAGTGGTGCTGATAAGCTATGCTCATCGTCACTATCATTTCTCATTTTACTTTGGAGCCTAGTGTTACGTTTTTCACATGTCATAATTATCATGTATTTCACATGATAACAAGGAAAGCAGAATTTTAGGAGCAAAAATAAGAAAACACAATAACATAGCACTGAAAATAATATCTAGTTAATTGCAAGCACAGCTGTGAAATACTTGTTGCAAATCTACAAGCATACCACAACTGTTTACAGCACAAGAATGAAAAACTGCAACTACAAATAATATTCTCTCAACAATTATGCACTAGCAATAACTAATAACTACACTAATTACACTGACTACAAGACAAAAATCAGAAGATTTCAGTGACATATCCTGGCAGGGTCGCCATATGAAATATCCCCTTAGAAAAATTGATGAACTATTGTGCTGATAAATATCTTACGTTATTTGATTTTCATACAGCTGAGTAGAATTGAATGTACTCAGACATTTCTCTCTTTATTTACTCTGATCAACACTAAACTGACACACAACATTTTTAGCCCAATGCAGTCTGACTTTCAATAATGCCCTCACTAACAATAACCTATACCTTTCATGAAACACTTACCTCACAAAAATCTTCGGTACTCGAACTACTACAATACAGCGAGTACCAATACTTCCAGCTAAATAAAAGATTCTAACTACTGAAGGCACTAACTACTGACAGGTAAATAAAAGATTTTGATATAGAAGAAACAATATATTTACCTTAATAATGTTCAAAAGTCATCATATATGATGTAAATAAAATAGAAAGAAACTTCCACATGGGAAAAATGTCTGCTTGTGTATGTGCGGATGGATATGTGTGTGTGTGTGTGTGTGTGTGTGTGTGTGTGTGTGTGTGTGTGCACGCGAGTGTACACCTGTCCTTTTTTCCCCCTAAAGTAAGTCTTTCCACTCCCGGGATTGGAATGACTTGTGCCTGTCTACTGGCGCCTTCCCGCTTGGTAAGTCATGGAATATATATATATATATAAGTCCATGATTCCAGTACTACTAATTTACTCTTTCTGATGGACACATGTCCAGATCGTCCACTCTCAAAATTCTGCCCTCTTTCTCTCCCCACATCCACCACTGCTGGTGGCTCACCTCCAACTGTGCAACACTACGCTCTGTTAACATCCAACTGCCCGACACTACAATAGCAAATATTCCAACAATGCAAACCAGCCACAGAGTGCACACAGCACAGTCAGTCATTGTCTTACAGAGCGCTACGTGACGTTACCAACATAAAAACCTAAACAGGCTACTTACAGTTTGCCTTTGCCTCACCTATCTTCTAAGGTAAGTCGTAGGGCCAGTATTGCCTCGCATATTAATATATATTTCTGGAATCCAAAGTGATCTTCCCCTAGGTGTTCTACCAATTTTACCATTCTTCTGTAAAGAATTTGTATTACTATTTTGCAGTATGACTTATTAATCTGACAGTTTGATAATATCCACACAAGCCCCCAACTGCTTTCCTTAGAATTCGATTATTACATTCTTCCAGAAGTATAAGAGTATTTCGCTTGTCTCATACGTCGTGGGCACAAGATGGAAAAGTTTTTAAGGCTCTCCCAAGGCAATCAGTAGTTCTGACAGAATGTCACCTACTCACAGGGTCTTCGTTCAACTTAGATATTTCAGCGCTCTGTGAAATTCTTCTTTCAGTATCATATCTCCCATTTCATCTTCATCTCAATTCTTTTCTATAACATTGCATTCATGTTCATCTCCCTTGTACAGGACCTCCATAGACCCCTTCCACTTTTCAGCTTTCCCTTCTTTTCTTGAGACTTGTTTTCCATAAGACCTCTTGATATCCATGCAGCTGCTTCTCTTTTCCCCAAAGGTCTCTTTAATTTTGTTGAAGGCGGTATTTATTTTAGCTCTAGTGAAATATGCTGCTAATATTTTTTTTCCTTTCGTCAGTCAAATTCAATAACTCTTGTGTTATCCAATGATTTCTACCATACTTCGTCTTTTTACCTTTCCTCTGCTGCCTTCACTATTTCATCCCTTAAAGCTACCCATTCGTCTTCCCCTGCATTCCTTTCCCCTGTTCTAGTCAACCGTTGTCTAACGCTTTCTCTGAAACCCTCAACATCCTCTGCATCATTCAGCTTATCTAGGTCCCATCTCCTTCATTCCCTACCCTTTTTTCCAATTTCTAAAGTTTTAGACTACAGTTCATAACTGATAAATTGTGGGTAAAGTCCACATCTGCACCTGGGAATGTCTTGCAATTTAAAATCTGGTTGCTAAATCCCTATCTCAGCTTTATACAATCAGTCTGAAACGATCCACTGCCTCCATATCTGTTCCACGTACGCAGACTTCGTTTATGATTGTTGAAGCATATGTCAGCAATGATAAAATTACGCCCTGCGCAAAATTCTACTAGGCGGTTTCGTCTTTCATTCCTTTCCCCGAATCCATATTCAACTACTATAATTAATAGGCGGCTCACAGAAAGCTGGCTGAGATCATGGCGCCCCTTGCGCCGACCACCATTGACCTCTGTACACCAAGAAGCCCTTTCCTTGGTACCGGGGATATTAGGCCTGGAATCTCAGTGACTATAGTAGAACTGCCTTGGGAATGAGTCCCGCTTCGAACTGAGCGAAGACGTGTCTAGAGACAGCCCGGACAATGGTGGAATACCAAACTGACTTTCGCCTGCCATACGGTCTGAAAACCATGAGTGATAGTCTCGAATACCATTTCATTTCAAAGCACGACCCCTTTGGTTGGCATCCACACCACTCTTGAAGCACAGCGGTACGTCGACGGCAGTTTTGTTGTCCTTAATGATAAGCCATCCTGGACCTACTTTTTAGCATGACAATTCCTGACTGCAAGAAGCGAGAGTTTCCACTGCTTGTCTTCGTGCTTGCCAAGTCTCGCCTTGGCCAGCAAGCTAGAAGTAACTGAGAACGTTTGGAACGTTATAGGCAGGGCCCTCCAAACAGCTCGGAATTTGACGATCTAACGCGCCAATTGGACATAATTTGGCACGATATCCCTCAAGAAGACATCCAACAATCAGTCAATGCCAAGCTGCTTACTTAAGGGGCTAGAGGTCAATCAACACATGTTTTATTTGCTCAATTTGTGAAACTCTTTCTCTTGAATAAATCATTCGATTTTTCTTGAATAGTAATCGTTTGATTGGCTGTAAATGTACATAACATATACGGATTTCCGTTCCATTCATATAATTTCTTCGTTGTTTGTCGACATTTTTTAGACCAAAAGCAGCCAGAAAATTTCATTTCTCTGCAGTATCAACTGTGGCACTAATTAATGTATTGCTTGATAAGCCATTCGCTCTCAGGAGACAGATAACAAAGAGCCAGACCATAACACTCGACAGCAGATCACAACGTGGCAAAGTAATGCCTCAGCATGGAAAGACGGACGAGAGGGGAGAGAGGTCTGTGGAGAAAGGCATGACCGATGTACCCTAATGGTAAATCGATGGACGAAAGCAGGGTTAATAGCCAAGACGGACGTCAAGCCCCATGCAGGTAGCCATTAATCATTTGCACTCAGCATAAAATGGAAATTGTACGTTCCTCCTTTGGTCGTGGAACGTCACATATATGCTGCGGTTTATGTACCTATCAATGCTACAGCCATTCCATATCTTTTATCCGAACGTAAATTCTTGGCGCCTTGCCACGGTCCGCGCGGGTCCCCCCACCCTCGCTCCCGCCCTCCCACCGTCGGAGGTTCGAAGGTTCGAGTCTTCCCTCAGCCATCGGTATGTCTTTTGTCCTTAGCGTAAGTTAGTTTAAGTTAGATTAAGTACTGTGTAAGCCTAGGTACCGATAAATGCAGT
Organism: Schistocerca gregaria; assembly: GCF_023897955.1. NCBI lineage: Eukaryota > Metazoa > Arthropoda > Insecta > Orthoptera > Acrididae > Schistocerca > Schistocerca gregaria. The sequence continues at coordinate 240,117,748 of NC_064924.1, forward strand.
TTGGTCCCATAGGAACTTACTACAGATATCCAAATTTATGGTGAAATACACTCACAAGGAAAACCGAATTATTTTGGATACGCAACTCACTCTTAATTACAAGTGAAAGGTAGCCATATGCTACATTTTATTTGTAATTAAGAGTGATTTGAAAATAACATGAAATACAGATGTTATAAATGTGCTTGACAATGACACTTAGTCGAAATTAGGTAACCACACGATTAGATAAACATCGCATTACAGCCTACTACGGACCACATTTACGTTTATTTTAGCTCGAATGTGCAGAAACGGATGTGTGAATTTAAGTCTTAAGTGAAAAGTACAGAATGGCGTTATTGTGCGGTTCATAATGTGCAATCTAGTATGGCCTATTATTTTGGTTTTGGTCCCTCATCGGATACAGACGATGTGATTGTAACCACTATTATTTTCTATTAATTTTACTTGTGCCATGGACGAAACAAAGTAGTCGTTTGCGTATGTAATAAGTTCATGTTCCGTCTTAAGGCTTAGATAAAGGTAACAGTAACAGAGAGAAATACACAATATACCGCATTATAGAGGTGTAAATTGATTAAAATTTGATGCTTTAACTGAAAAAATTATTTATCACCAACGCTAATCGAACATCAGCGAGTGAGCATATACGTCCCCCACAGCATTGCCTCGTCTCACTGAGCTAATGGTATAGCTCCAGAAGAGTGCACACCTCATGTTACCTGTTCTTTGCCACGATGCACACATTTACAGCGTTGCCAGAGACTCGTTTTTAAAGTGTATTTCTATTAAAACTATTGGCGGAACTTTGTTTCCCTAGATACACTGTTGCTTGAATGCCAAGTGCAAAGTGCAGCATTTTTCTTTACCCTGTATAATGATGGTCTCAGCGAGATGAGCAATACAGTTTTTGTTTATCATTACATAAATTAAATTTGAAAAGTAATCATATAAATTTTACATACTAGTAATATAAAAAATGAAAGTCATAGTACGTTTTACATAAATGCATTATTTCGATATATAGGTTATCGTAAAATGAAATCTGCATGGAAACTAATTTTCGTAGCACGACGGTATCACACAGGAACTTACAAAAATATTATTACGTTATGGACAAATTTTGAAAAGTGTAATATTTCGTAAATGCACCAATGTAATCCTTAATTACGCCTGTACGAAAAACATTAATCTCATGCTTTATAGCCGAAAATTGGAATAAACATTAGCGAAAAGAAAATAGAATATCAACCTACATTTAACCCAGGAAGTTGCCTTAAATGCGTTTTGTTATAACGGTAGCTTAAATCAACTAACACGGCCGGGTCATGCTGTTGCCATCAGAACGATTCACTTAGCGAAAGTTTTCAGCGGTTACTCGCAGGAGCCCACCCTAGCAGATCCTTTGAAAACTGCCGGTAGACTGACGATAGGTGCATTGCGGAAACACCTCGACGGACATGACTCCTGGAAAATGGCCCAATTCGTCTTGTTGGCTAAAGAATGAACACAGCGTTAATCTACCACCGGCGGCAGTTATTCTGATATACGGTGTATCATAATTAATAACGAAAAGTGGAGCGAATGAAAGTATGCGACAAAAACAAGCAGTAGCATTCCGATAAATAAAGGTCTGGGACGTGACTGAAAATGTATGGTTGCCACACGCCGCACGTTCAGTACCAAATATTGTCATACTCAGTGCAAATGTATTTAGAATTTTAATGCTTCTATTAAGGTCCCATCTAACAGGGCTCAAATCTTAAGTTAACCCACATGCTTCTTCCAAAGTTACTTGTCACGGAGGGGAGTATCTTCGTTTTCTGCTGTGGGCTCATTCAGGACTGTTTAGGGTCTCCACTTACGCAACGTTGTGGAATGTCGTACATGCGTGATGAGTACCAAGTGAAGTGGGCAGCTCTCCCTTGGACACAGCATTGTCAAGCTTCACCACATAAATCGCGTATTTTTGAAAGAATTTGTGGTTCAGTACATGCAAACGTGAAGATACCATGTGGAACGCCTTCTTTGACGGGTATAAATGTGCAGGCAAACGTAATAGGTAATGTGTTGAAATTGCATTACATTTTTTTGTTAAGTTAGGCCACTGATCCCCCTTGGTACAACGCTGTTGTAGAGGCAACGGAAAAAGCATGCGAATTTCAGAAGAACGCGAAATCCCGAAGACTGGCTAAAATTTACAGACACGCGAAATTTGGCACGGACGTCAATGCGAAATGCCTTTAATAGGTTCCACAACGAAACATTGTCTCGAAATTTGGTAGAAAATCCGAAGAAATTCTGGTCGTACGTAAAGTACACAAGCGGCAAGACGCAGTCAGTACCTTTGCTGCGCAGTGCCGATGCTACTGTTATCGACGACTGTGCCGCTAAAGCGGAGTTATTGAACGCAGTTTTCCGAAATTCCTTCACCAGGAAAGACCAATAGAATATTCCAGAATTTGAAACACAAACAGCTGCTAGCATGAGTTTCTTAACCTTAGGGGTTGTGAAGCAACTCAAATCGTTTGGTACGGGCAAGTCTTCAGGTCCAGATTGTATACCGATTAGGTTCCTCTCAGATTACGCTGATACAATAGCTCCCTACTTAGCAATCATATACAATCGCTCGCTCACCGATAGATCTGTCCCTACAGATTGGAAAATTGCGCAGGTCGCACCAGTGTTTAAGAAGGGTAGTAGGAGTAATCCATCGAACTACAGACCTATATCATTGATGTCGGTTTGTAGTATGGTTTTGGAGCATATAGTGTATTCAAACATTATGAATCACCTCGAAGGGAACGATCTATTGATACGTAATCAGCATGGTTTCAGAAAACATCGTTCGTGTGCAACACAGCCAGCTCTTTATTCGCACGAACTAATGGCTGCTATCGACAGGGGATCTCAAGTTGATTCCGTATGTCTAGATTTCCGGAAAGCTTTTGACATCGTTCCTCACAAGCGACTTCTAATCAAGCTGCGGGCCTATGGGGTATCCTCTCAGTTGTGCGACTGGATTCGCAGTTCATAGTAATAGACGGCAAATCATCGAGTAAAACTGAAGTGATATCAGGTGTTCCCCAGGGAAGCGTCCTGGGACCTCTGCTGTTCCTGATCTACATAAATGACCTGGGTGACAATCTGAGCAGTTCTCTTAGGTTGTTCGCAGATGATGCTGTAATTTACCGTCTGGTAAGGTCATCCGAAGACCAATATCAGTTGCAAAGTAATTTAGAAAAGATTGCTGTATGGTGTGGCAGTGTGCGGTGATCCACATGCGTTCCAAAAGAAATCCTTTGGAATTAGATTACTCGATAAATAATACAATTCTCAATTCTGTCAATTCAACTAAGTACCTGGATGTTAAAATTACCACATAGATAATATTGTGGGGAAGGCGAGCCAAAGATTGCGTTTGATTGATAGGATACTTAGAAGATGCAACAAGTCCACTAAAGAGACAGCTTACACTAGTTCGTCCTCTGATAGAATATTGCTGCGCGGTGTGGGATCCTTACCAGGTGGGATTGACGGAGGTCATCGAAAGGGTGCAAAAAAGGGCAGCTCGTTTTGTATTATCACGTAATAAACGAGAGAGTGTGGCAAATATGATACGCGAGTTGGGATGGAAGTCATTAAAGCAAAGACCTTTTCCGTCGCGGTGTGATCTATTCACGAAATTTAATTCACCAACTTTCGCTTCCGAATGCGAAAATATTTTGTTGAGCCCAACCTACATAGGTAGGAATGATCATCAAAATAAAATAAGAGAAATCACAGCTCGAACAGAAAGGTTTAGGTGTTCGTTCGGGAGTGGAATGGTAGACAGATAGTATGATTGTGGTTCGATGAACCCTCTGCCAAGCACTTAAATGTGAATTGCAGAGTAGTCATGTAGATGTAGATGGTAAGTTAGAGCGAAATTAGATGACAGTGCTGTCCCAAATTTTACATTTCAAATTAATGTGTACTAATTAAGGCAATACTAGCTAAAAATGAACCGCTACGCTCTGGCTTTATTTTTATTTGTTTTCTTGAGAAGAAATGTGCAATTTGAGCCGTGGCTGGCTCATGCTATGCGCTGGATTAATCCTTCGTTGCGATTCTGTGTTTAGTCTGCCGCGGTTATCGCAGTTATGGTGTTATCCTTTTCTTCCACTGGTGGCAGTACTGGTGTGTATCGAATTTCGCAACTTTGACTATCTTTGACCTGGCGCTTATAGTTTCCGGCTGGCCGGTTTGCGACTAGTCGATCGGTTGGCGTGGAGCATCGAGGAATTCTCCGCAGCACGTAGTTTGGCTAGGGCCGCTGGCACTCTCTACGCGGTATCGGAGTGTGTGCTGCTCCCATTGTTACGAGGTCCGTGGCTCACCGACTCTGGACACGAAAGTTGAGCTTTGATTTAATCCACCAGCAACTCAAGAATGTTCACATTGTGCCGTTTGGAGTCCGTTGTCGGCTGTTGGGATATTCCTGCGAGCAACAACGTGGTTTTCAAGCTGGAAAATTCTAGCCACCCTCCGGTGGAGTTTCACTGTATTTGGTTATTTGAATTGAAGTGCACCGGTGGTATCTTCTGCCATGTGGCCGTTAACGTTCCGGTTACCTGCCCTGTCCGTTGGCGTAAATTTCAGGCAGGTTTGGTTTCCTCATCGTGTTGTTGCTGTCCAGCATTGTGTGTAGTTTGACAGCTCCATGTGTGATTGGTTGTGGGCGCCAATATCTTCTACGTTGTTCTCTAATACCCCACCCGTCACTTACCTGGTCTTGGTGTGTATTCACCCCAGCTAATTCACTAACAGATCAACAGAGAGTGCAAAACTGCCGCAATATTTTATAACGCAGTATTGATCACTTTTAATTAAGAAGGGGTGCATGTTGATGTTATATTCAGCTATTGAACACAAGATGCAAATGTTGAACATAAAATTAATTAAGAATGTGACTTGGGATTTCAAGTACTTGATTGGAGACAGATGCAGTCGATTAGTAAAAATTTATTTTACTCCTGACCTTCAATCATCACATTACATGACTCTCCTAATAGGCAGTGGTAATAAATTGCGTTTATGTGGAGTAAAGCGCGATAAATCAAAATTAATTCCTGTCGACTGACCCAGGTGTAATGCGAAGTGCGAGAAGAATTCCCCAATACATGGCCCATCAAACCCTCATGTAAACTTTGCCAACGTGATCCAACAAATTAATCAGTGGCCTAATTCAAGCCAGAGCGGGTGCAATATCATCGAATTCAGCGTGGCAGGACGTCGTCGTTGTGAGGACGTCGGCCGGTCTCGTGGTGCTGCAAGGCTTCACCTGTGTATTCGCTCCTAGCTATCTTGCTCAGTACATAGCTGAACCAAAACTTTGTATCTCTTAGCTCAATCGTTCCATTTGCTAGGTCATAAACTGCAGAGATGCTCACTCTCTCTCACGCAAGCTGAGTAAAGAATGCCACGTCCACACTCTAGGCAAGCTGGGAATGGAAGACTTCTACAGAGACTTCTGCCAGTCCGCTCTTCGCCTCGGTTTCCCCTCCAGCAAAATCACTTATGCTAATAGCAGTGCAAGTCGCGTTAATTATGTGTCGCTTCCCAGTGCCGACCACTCTGCGAAGTGAACAAATTCCCACAAAATTTCCCTTTCTCTCAACTTCTGCTATTTAGCTCCTCCCATGCTACCCATCAAGGTTAGCATTTGCACAAAACACCAATTTTTCAGGAATTCTGACTCCTAGGAGAGTACTTCAAATTCCTTGGTCCTATGTTCCCATCGGAGGCCAGCATAATTCATTCTGTCGCTCTTTACCTGATTTACTCCATATTCTGCGGACTGTGAATTCAGCATGAAGTTGCTATAGTCACGAACAAGCATATTTTGGCCTCTGTTGACCGTTCCATCGCAGCTTTTCGCGGCGTTCTCGCATGTTTCACTGGAAACGGGACGACGGGGATTTATCAACAGGAGTACAAGTTCTCTGTCTGCTTCCCAGTACACCAGCATGGGGTAACCACCCCCTCACTGTCACTTATCTTAAGGCAGCTGGAGACCGCGCCCCGTTACCACTTTCTCAGAGTTTGAGCCGTCCTAAGCTGCCTATTGCCACTACCCTTCGCTGCTCTGCAACCTGGTCACGGTCATCTCTGAATGCTTCCTTGAGATAAACTAGCCTCCAGTAAGTTGACGTGTTTCCACAAAGTTTTCATGTCACATGAATTACTTTAAAACCATCACCCAACATTAATTATTCCAATACGTCCATACTATACCCTCTACAAGATGCATTGTACATTGTCAGTCATTTTTGTTCAGCCCTATTGTTCACTCAATGTGAGTTCGGTGATCTTCAATGACTTCATGTAAGGAGCAAAATTCTTGCCATCTTACTGTTCCATTGAACTCCCTGTTGCACCCTGGTCAGGTTAAGTGGAAGTTATCTTGTCGGTGGATCTGTTGACTGTCGGTCGGTTGAGTTGTCTTCGGATTGTGAGTGGGTGGTCCGATTGCCTGTTTCACCTAAGCTAGCGTTAGTGTTTGAATTACAGGCCGGCCATAGAAAGGCAGTACACCTTGGGTGTGCTGCCTTTTTTCTTTTTCTTTGTTCTTGTTGTTTGTAAGTGTCTGCCTTCTAGCCGATATTTTTTTTGTTTTCCCTTAAGGCGTAAAATTCTTTAGGCCTTCAGCCTAATTTAAAGAACTGCTTAATGTAAGGCCTTTTGTATTGAAAAAAATTAATTTTATGGAGTTTAAAGTCTTAGGCCTTCAGCCGATTTGAATTTAACTCGTTTGCTCTTGAAGTGTCTAATTCTTTGGGCCTTCAGCCTCACTAAAAAAATGATTCAAGATAAGTCTTTGCCTTTTAAATTTCTGTATTGGCTGAGTTTTACCTAATTAAGAACTGTTTTAAGTAAGGCTTTTGTTTCCTTTTTTTAAAAAAATGTATGTTGTTTAGATTTAAGTGTTGGACTTTCATCCAATTTTGAATTCAAATTGTTTGCTCTGAAAATCGCAGATTCCTTGGGCCTACAGCCTAAGTAGAGAACCGTTGTAAATAAGGCTTGTCTTTTAATTTTCTGATTATGCTTGCTTTACAAGTTGTTAGCCTTCAGCCGTTTTTAAATTAAAGTGGCTTTTAGGTAGTAATTAAGTCCCAAAGATTAAAGCCGCCTGTTAAAAAAAAGGATTTTTTGGGCTCTTGTAATCTCTGATCAAATAATAATGTTGTATGTTCGAATGTAACTGACAGCCCCTTATTTTGGCCCCTTTCCACAATGTAAACTACCTGCTTTGTCCTGTCGGTTAAGCTGGGTGTCTCACAATTATTCGCATCATTTGCATACCAATCAAAACATTGAAAGTATGTTGTTATAAACTAGCTTTGACGGTTCACTTTCGGGTTCAAGGGCACATCAGATTCGTTGTTGTTAGAGACGTGAACACGCTATGAGAAACACTACTCTTTAAATTCACAACATTGGAATGTTTGCCTTTCGGCTGTATTGTTACGTTAATATTTCCAGAAATTATAGCCTTTTAAAGCTGAATGTTAGTTATTTGAAATGATGGGAATTCGTTCTTTCTTTTCGGTTTCGTGTTTTCGATTATATGGTGTTTAGAAGATTTTTTACGTGACATTCTCTGTCGAGAAGTTTACGTTTTCATCTAGTTTTAAGGATTAAACCTCTTCAGTTGTAAGTATTTTATTCGGTTTCGCAGCGTTAAATAGCGAAAAATTGCTGCTTATGAACGCTAGGTCATCTATCTTTTTTTTGTTATTATTATCAGAACATGACTTGATTTTATTGCACCTAATGATGCAGCTAAAACGCTGCGAAAATTAAATATTTACAGCTGAAGCGGTTTTATCTTCAAAATGTATCGAGGCGGTGGCTGTGGCAGCGCTGAATATGAAGTTCTCACTTTCATCTTGATTTACCATTGTATCAATAAATTTAAATATTTGTTCCTTACCTTGATCATATTCTCTGTTTGCTGATTTGTTTCTTGAACTACGTCACTTTCGTTTCTACAGTTATTCGCACACATAAACTTTCTGTGTTAATGTAGTTTCCCTCTGTACCTGCATAATTTTTTTGTTCATTCGTCTGTGGTTACCACTTTGCGCGACTCATTGATTACGACGATTTTGTCAGAGTGCAGATTAATGTACCATTTCCATATTAAGAACATTCTAAAATGTTCTAGAACACCCGAAAAACATTCAAGTTCCGACAATACTCGAAAAATCTCGAGATTATCACCACTTCAATGCTCATATCTCCAAAGTCACAACAGCTGCTTCCGCACAACTGATATAGTCCACAATGGGTGAACCAAGGGTAGCACCATAAGCAGATGCCAGCTATTTTCTATGGGTGGTTTCTGGACTGTCGTAAACTTAACCTACTCTTTATGTATACTGTACGACACTATTTCTTACTTACGTAGGGGGCGGCATATAACGACACATTTGCATTAAGAGCGGACATTCATGAAAAACACTCACTTTTTAAAAGACGCACACAATTCACACTCTTGTAGACACGCCAATAAAATTTTGTAGTATACTTTACCTGAAATTAACACATTTACTGTTTCATTGAAACATATATACTTAACTTTCTTCGCATCGAATTTACAAATTTTATCTTCAAAAAACAATATATGTACCTTTATCGCAAAAACCATTAAAGAGATTTTTACAAAATTTTCATTGTTCAATCCCTTTGCATACTGTAAGTTTGTCTTATGAAGCTCATTCAATATATCGAATGGAAGAACATAAATATTTTTTTATTGTAATTCTGTAACTACAATATAAAATCCATGCAAAATTTCTAGCCCTCGCCCCATATGTCTGCTTACACTCTGATTTTCAAAATTTTCTCTTGATCAACATTTATTGGATTTGCAGAAATAAGTGTACAAAATTTCATAATTTTAGCCTACTTAGGTTCTGAGAAAAACGTACACATACTTAGAGAAACACAATTTTCAGGATATGCAACTTGCAATTCAACCCAACGTTTATGTCGCCTGATCAGAAGCCCCTAGATTTGTACTCAGAGCCCGCTTTCCCTTCAAGGCTTCTGTTCTGGTTTCTGTCAATCTATTTTTCTCAAGATGTGTTGAGTGAAATTTCCCGTCTTAAAGCCTATTCTTTTTAATACCTACTCCCTCCCTACATCCCATCATTAAATAGAAGAACAGCATCATAAGTTGCAAGTCTGTTAACTGTAGCAGATGAAAATGCCATCGTTTCCACGTATCTGGCTATTCGAAGATACGGAACAGAGTTGCAGATGGTCTATAAAACCGAATAGTATATCTTAGAGTCTTCTAGAAGTATTCCGCGCAAATTTGCTTGAAGGTAATCGAAGGAATCGTTTTTCATAGACCTAGTATTGAAGTCTTGCTTCAAAAAGTGGTCATGGCAGTAAAGTCGTGTAGAACATTTGATTATTTTTCAGAAACTTCGCACGCGATTTCATCGTTGAAAGTACGGGAACTTATTGTCCATGAGTTCTACAAATAAATAAAAAATAAACTGAAATTGAAATTTTTCGGTCAGTTTCATGAACGTCCCCGTGAATATTGGAATGCTTTTTGTCCTACTATGGTGTACTTTAACCCGAGTCTAGTTATCAATATTAATTACGATATATGCCTGTACTTGAAATAACATCAAAGAATCGGCTGACAGCGCCCAGTTGGTGTGTCTACTGAATACAACCAGTGCTTCATCGCAACTCCAGCAAAAGCGTTTCTCATGGGCTATCCCATTGGCCGCGGGCCGAACCAAATGGACGGCCACCATCAGCCTTCACAACAAACAGCGCTGCCTCACTTTTCTGGAGAGGTCACACACGAAGACCCACCGTTTCGATTAACTTTTACCAACTAGACGGAGGTTACAACTCACGGCAAAGACTTTAGGTCACTGCGATTCCGCTTTCGGGGAAGAAAAAAGCAAGCGAGATGGCGCAGCGGTTGGCACACTGCACTCACACTCGGAAGGACGTCGGTACAAATTCGCGTTCGGCCGTCCAGATTTAGGTTGTCCACGATTTCGTTAAATCGCTCCAGGAAAATTTCGGGATGGTTACGTCGAAAAGGCAAGACCGATTTCCTTTCCCATCCTTAACACAATCCGAGCTCGTGCTCCGTTTCTAACGACTTCGATGTCAACGGCACGTTATGCCCAGGCTTCCTTCTTTCATTTTCGTTTTCTTTTCCGGATCAGTTTGATAGTATATGGAAACGCTGCAATATACGAAAATTCTGAAACTTTATATATATATTTCAGACCCTCAATGTAATGGTTGAAGAATTAAATGCTTCAAATATGATATTCCTTCCGCACGTATGCAAAGTATCGAACAATTTCGGCAGATGGCAGAGTCGAAAAGGATACGTGGAGAACATTCATTCATAAATGTTTGTGTGCAGTGTGAGGTAACGATGTAATTCGTATGAGTACTTTGGACGGTATATAGAGAGAGGTACAGTGTGCAGAAACTAAGGTGCATGATCAGGTCGCCGTGTCACTGTTGCTGACGTGATGAGCTGCGCAGGCGTGTATTATTCGAGCGGACTGGCATTTCACAGCTCGACAATTGTCTCTACAGCTATCGGTGAACATTAGAAGTTTGTGTGCAATAACTGTGGCTATTAAACATTCAACTCTGTCTTTAAAAAAATGGTTCAAATGTCTCTAAGCACTATGGGACTTAACATCTGAGGTCATCAGTCCCCTAGACTTAGAACTGTTTAAACCTAACTAACCTAAGGACATCACATATATCCACGCCCGAGGCAGGATTCGAACCTGCGACCGTAGCAGCAGCGTGGTTCCGGACTGAAGCGCCTAGTACCGCTTGGCCACAGCGGCCGGCACTGTCATCAAGATGGGTGTCTACGTATGTTCTCAACATACCACAAGACTCAGAAAAGGCATGACTTTCAGTCGGAAACAAAAAGACACACAACTCCCTCTGCTGACAAAGTCTTGATGATAGCCATTTGGGATAGTGATTTTGATGTGCTCCCAAAAGCTTCAACCATTAATTTAGAGGCATATGTGAAGAAGCTGAATGAACTCAGCAATTGTTCCCAAAGCGTTCTGTCTGACAAGAACCAAAAGAAATCTTGTCCCAACGTGACAATTAACTCCCACACAAAAATCTCGGAACTGGGGGAAATGTCGCCGGATTGGGTTGGACATTGCTGCCTTATGCACGCTATAACCCAAAACTGGCGCCCTCAGACTTCCATCAATTTGGGCCCCTTAAGGTTTATCTATACAGAAATAGAAGATAATTAGAGCATAAGTCTTGCAGTGAAAATCTGGCTGCGAGCACAGGACAAGAGCTTTTACGAACAAGGTAAAGTCATAGAACGTGACGAAGAGTATGTAGAAAAACAGTACATGGAAAAGAAATGTTGACGATATTTTCACCAAATTCTAACTCGTAAAAATAAATAAGTTTTGGGAAATGACTGTGCCTCACTGTTTACTGAAGGGCCCTCTTTCTGGCTAGAGAATAAAAGATGTTGTGGTTCACGGTGAAAGTTATTTAGTCCAAGTGCTTGTCCCGGTGCCAGCTGTGTGATGTTTGTTTTTTGCCAACTTAATACTTTTACGATTTATAAATTATAGAGCGCAGCAATCAGTCGTCCTATTTTTATTTTTTTGCAGGTTTTATTTGGCAAATCCAGATTCCGGCTATTGCCTAGCCATTATCAATGCACCATTTTCTAATCTCGATGCATGTCCTAATGGAAGTTAACCTGACTTATACGACTGTTAGAATGAAACCTTCCTACCAACGGCCCGCCATGCCCAACAATTGCCTCCGTCCCAGCGCCCAACAGAGCCAGTGGGTGGAAACTCTCGCATGCCGGTCCGATAATTGTGGGGCCCTGTGGCCTCTAGTGATTCGTAACAGAGGGTGAAAAGCGCGATACCTCTTGTCAACAACGCCAACGAATAAGAGCTGTTAGTTGTTGTCAGACTAGCGTACCAGTGCAGGATATTTTAGTTAACTGCCTCCTTTGTGGCAAGTATTGCGATAGTTCAAAAAGCCAGAACTGCGGCTGTGTCAGTCCTTCAGCTGAACAGTTCAAAGTCGTCTCGGATAGAATACAGATCCTTTGTTCGATTATTCCAACCTGGCTCATTTTGGGTTTTAGTCGGTCCTCCTACTTATCAAGAAGTACGTTTGGGTGGCCAGCGAATCTCGTTTTAGTTAAACGTTCCACAGCGATAAACAATAAGAAAAATGTATCTGAATATCTGCACAATTACGAGGACAACCTTCAGATATATAACACCTGTCATAGGTTTTCGATCACCTATCACAGCTACGGAGTTGTGCTTAAAACACGGATTTCGTTTTGATAATAAAACAAGTATCAACCATGAAAAGACTAAGGGCCTGTGTTGTGTATTTGACCCGTTGTTCGCATATACGGGCACCGATGACTATTCACAGCAGCAATGACTTGTCTTTACCTCTATTCGAACGAGCTTCATCCTTCAGCTGTCTGAGTAGCAATCAGTACGTATTAGTTTACAGTACATTGTGTGCATCTAGCAGTATGTCTGTGAATCTGATGAGGTTCGTACCACACTTTACCGTCTAATGGGACGGAGGCAGGAGTTTGGAACAGAGAAACGGGCTGTGGCTGTAGCTCTGCATCAGGAAGGCTACTCTATTAGGACGATAGCCACAAAAAGTGGCGTAGCCCAATCTCTAGTGGTACGTTAGGTGCAGCAGATCTCGAAGAGCCCGACTAACGTCATACAGGGAAGATCAGGTCATATGTGTGCAGAATTAACGTCACAGGACTCGTACTGTACCTGAACTTTGCGAGGAAGTCAGTGGTATGCGAGCAGCTCCAATCTCTGTCTCAAGAGTGGAACGCAATCTTCGTGAACAAAGTTTAAAGGTTGCATAGCGGCCAAAAACCCTTTATTACACAAACAAAAAATAAGGTGAAAAGCTTGCAGTGGGAACAGCAACCTAAAAACTGGAGTATGTAGCAATGGGCCAAAGTGTTATTGACAATCGAATCTAGGTTTGAAGCATATGGAAGCAATCGTCTATAGTTTGTTCGTCGATTTCATGGAGAACGAGTAAAGAGTCAGTGTGTAACGCCAATGGTGAAGCCGGGTGGAGGATGTGGGGATGTTTCGCGGGTCATAAAGTCGGTGATTTAGTGAGATTTAAAGGAATATTAGGGAAGGGAGGATACCACTGGATACTGATCAACGATGCATCTTCATCTGGCAAGAAACTTAATGATCATGTGTTTGTTCTGCAGAAAAACAATGATCCTAAACATTCTTCTAAACTGCGCAGAGGGTATTTCAATAGGAAAGACAGACGTGGAGAACTGAAGAATATGATTTGGGCAAATCAGTCACCTGACGTCAATACCATTGAACTGCTGTATGATGAACTTGACAGGAAGATCAGAAAAATGAGGCCATCTGAGGCTGACGCTCTATTGAGTAACTTACAGACATGTTGCACATCAGCATCTGTACCACCACCATAAAGTCTTATCTCAAGATTGCCAAGAGTTTGAGGAGCTGTTCTGAGGGCAAAAGTTGTATATACCCTTCGAAGGGGCTAAACTCGAAACGATATTGTATTCTACTTACTGACAGCGAAAGAAAGTACTTATTTTGTTGCCCTGTCGTGCTTTTAAAATGTGTCTGCACACTGAAATGAAGTATATATAGTTTTTGAGCGATAGTGTAACATAGTTCGTATACAGACATAAAATCAAGTTAATAACGATACTGAGTAATCTTACAGGTTTCATCTCAGCCTTCTCTGGTCTGATCATTATCGGCACCTTAAAGACGCACCGAATTTCCAACTTGTCGATCTTGTGTTCAAGGAGACAAAAAATTTAAATACTAACTACCGTGGATAGTGTACTGCCCATTATATAATTTACGAAATTCCATCTAGGGTAAGCATCAGTTCATCCTACTGGGTCATAAACGTCTGACTAATGTGTCCAAACAGAGGCAAGTGTTATTGTTGCCGTCTTTCACTAAGATCACCATGACAGGAAAGAAGAAAAAGGCTTAAAATCCTGTAAGACATATAAAACAGTTAGTAAAGCTGTGTATGAGCTTTGCATCACGCCATACAAAAAAGCGCATGACATGAAGCATGTTGTTGTAACTGGTTTCGTAGACCGTAAATGAGAGTCTCCCTTCGGCGTTTTCTAGTACAAAAAGATGTTCATTTTTGTTAAACTGGTGTCTCTTAAAATTCGATTTTCATTAACCCCCAGCTTCGATACAGTTTGTCTCTCACTTTTTGTTTCCCTTAACATCCCGCAGGGACAAATTAGTTGACATATTGTTCGCAGCACCGTCTCTCCTTGCTTATTATGCTGCGTAACAGGCAGTAAGGCTTTGCAGTTCAGCATAAGGGGAAGACGAGGGATCCCCAATTGTACATCGATTCCTATTAGTCACTTTATCGTCTCCAAAATTTATAAATTTCATCGCCGTTAGTTTCAATTTCAGTGGTCTGTTGCTCAGCACTAATTAAAACTGTTGATATGGCAGGAGGATCACAACAGTACTTAAATTTATTCTTGGCAGCCACACCTTCTCGGCAACGATGACGACCCTGTACAACCTCATCTCGTTCTATGTTGTAGAAGAGGTATTTACATTTCTTTTCAATGAGAGTTCTCGGTTTCATAACACTCCTCGATTTTGTATTACATGGCAGACATTTTATAATGCAACCGCGTTTCGTGATTTTGCTTTACTTTAAGACACTAAAATAATACTTATTCTGGTTATGCTCGACGTACTGTACACTAGGCTCGTCATCCACTCAGTTCATTAAACCTTTCATAACACAATGATATAACATTTTCTCCAATATCTATTGAAACTTTACTTCCGTTTTTACAACGAAAATGTTACATGCTGTTAAAAAATTTTATATGGCCACTCTATCTGGAACACTAAACAATATGTACGGTACTAAGCATATCACTGCAGCACGTCTGTGAGTAATCACCCGAAGTAATGACGTCGTGTAACATAAGCAGTGGTGGACGCTTCCGTTGGCTGGAGTGCTTTGCTGCCTCTGCTGCAACTCGGACAGGCGTAACTCTAACAGACGTGTAATCCACATCTCGTGTTTGCTTCCCGGAATGGCTCGGACGCTCAAACAGTCCAAATGCTATTCTCACCGATTGAAGCGAAATACCATGTACGGCATCCCTCACTACGGTTTTCACGTGTGTACTGCATCTCGTAAAGTGGTCGCCAGTACATCCCTTCGGTAACTCTTGGGCGCACACTTCCTGTAAAATTCGTGATGACTACAGACTGAGCACATATAACTTTAAGGGGAGACGGAATGCAATTTTATCCCAATTCCGCCAATGCTATTTTACCCTTTGAATAGGTATACTTTTCAAAAGAACTATAAGAGATAAAAAATGAAATTGTTACTCCATGTATAAACATACATGCCTCAATTTACAAGTAAAATGAACATAATGCCTCGTATGGTTTTGATGAAACAAATTTATTCTTTCACTAGTAGAATTTAACTTTTTTGTACATTAATTATTATAAAATAGTTTCTGATTGTTTGGCGGTTCTCAATTTACTTGTAATAGCTTATATATATATCTGCAGTACAAATTGACCAAATTTTTTGTTTCTAAACCCATTAGTTTAGCAAATAATGGTACCTGAAAGTATAAAAACACGTAGTTTTGAGAAAAATCGATTTAAAGTTTAATATTGCAATTCTAGTATAGTTATTGATGAGAATTACTTAGTACTAATATTTTCCTGCACCGTACTGTGCATCATATGAATCATAGTGATCTTTTCTTCTCTATGTGGCTCTTCTTTTCTGTCTGGCTTCTTCTGTGCATTTTAAATTAGCAATATCTGTTTACCGGATTCCCTCTTTACCTATTTGCACCAAGGATTTAGCAGTATTTCCACTAAATTGTATGCCCAATAATTCCAAAACAAATACAGTTTGCGGTAACCGTTCCAAATGGCAGAATTCACACATTCATTTATATTTTGGGTTAACGCTCGAAGACAGTAACAAACACGATCGGAACAAAGAGTATCGATAGTAGGTAGAGGGTAGGAAACATTGAAGCGATAAAACAATAGAAGAAAGAAATAATATACAAGGAGTAAAAGAATGCTGTGCATTATCTATACATGGGGCAAAAAGGAAGGCGTGGCGTTAAAATGCAACATTGCCGAGAGCGTCAGGAAAACCATCATATCTAACGAAAAAATTGTGGCATTTATATAAAACAAAAACTGTTTCACGCACAAAAGACCAGGCATTTCAAATATGCTAAAATCTAAAAATCGATTTTTGAAGCCCACTTGCCTTATGTCTCCCCTGGTGAAATCTGAAAGTGTCCGTCTCTTTAGTCAAGTCACTGAAGTTTGGTTCAGCCATGGCGCTCGAATAGGATGTATTCACTTGCAACTCAAGCGATAGAAGGAACATTCATCGCCATTGGCAAATAACAGTATAACGTTATCACCATATTGTACACCACAGTATATTCTTTACTTAACGAAATTGTTTACTACGAAACCATCCATCGCAGACGGTGGACGACGTTAATCTCAAAGTTCTCTGTGCTTTTTGGGAAGCATAAAGTGTGTATTGCCACCAGATTTTACAGCTTCCTTCATATCTATTGCTTAGACCACGTTATCGTGCATCACCAAGATTGACACTAGTTATACATGTGGAACTTGCGACATGTAACACACAAAAACATTTCCAGATGAAAGACTTTCACAAGATAACAAGCCATATTCCAAATGTGGCAACTCAGATTTTACTATGTATTCTTTCAGTGTTTATCATAACAAGATAATGTTTCAAAATTCTCGTAGTAATTAGTAAAGAGATGATATTTCATTTATCATCAATAAATAAGGGAATCACAAGTAACAAATACAGTAATACTTCCTGTGGCTTGCAGATGCACTTCGCTGTCTTTATTTTGTCCCTTTCGGCTTCCAATATCGACAAACGTAGTTTTATTGGTAGGTGATTCTCGGAAAACAACATAAATAACTCTCCTGTATGTTAGCAGGTTTAAATATCCAACTTCTTTTAGTTCGGAAATTGTCCCCCAAAATGTTAAACAGACCGGACGCAAATAATTGGCTATTACGACTCACTCCAGTAATAAAATTCTGAATTCAATAAATCGGCCGGAACACAGAGCACGCTACGAAAAAACATGGTTGCCTGTCCATTACTCTACGCACAATTAAAATCTTGCACAGCTTTCGGGAAAATCACGGTTCCTTCAGATTGCTGTGTGACATAGCAACCCAAACTGGGCCACAGAATATCTCCACTTGACTCCTCCTCAGTAACACAACAACATATCGTAACTGTGAATGTAATTTTATATGTAGGACTGCTTTATAACAAAGTGACAAATATAGTTCGAAAGTCTTGGAAAAAGTTAAATTATGATTTTCATAACAACTACAGCAGTTTTGTGAGAAAATGTGGTGAATAACGTAAAAATGATACTTCCTGGCACATTAAACTGTTTGCCGGACCGACACTCAAACTCGGACCTTTGCCTTTCTCGGGCGAGTTTAGACAGAGCATTTGTCTGCGAAAGGGAAAGGTCTCGAGTTCGAGTCACGGTCTGGCACACATTTTCACTTTTCGTAGAAGTTTCATATAGCACACACTCCGCTGCAGATAGAAACTATCGTTCTGGATAATGTAAATATTTCATCACTATTCGAATTGCAATATAGTCACCACTGACCACTCAGTGGCTTTAAAATAACGCATGCACACAGAAGAGAGTATTTACTTCGAAATCCTTCCTGAAGTATATGACTTGGCTGATGAACATTAGAATATTCACCACAGAAGAATAACATAATCATGTTAACTATAAAGAAAATCTACTCTTACTGCTAACTTCATTGTGGGAGAATTTAACTTAAGCACTGTGTCGCTTATTTCTTGCATTGCACCCAAACTAGAATATAAAAATGTAAAACTTAATCTCTATGAAAATAAGAGAGAATCAACGTAACACTACTAGATTAACAACTTAACTTGTTCCTTCCGAAATGCAGATGGTTAAATCAAACCATGTACGAATCTCGCTCAGTGTTTCTTCTCTTGACGTGGTGTACTGTTATATTTTTTTAGCTGATGGGGGAGGGGGGGGGGTGAGGAAAAAGGGGGAAGGGGCCAAAGCGTGAGCAGAACTGCCATCCTCTCTATTCCTAATTCGTCAGCATCCATCAAACAAATATCGCTTTTTCCCACACGGCGCTAATATGATTTCGTTTCATTCGCATGATATTAGTCAAAATACTTTAATTTCTCATTGTTACATTTTTGCTATATTCCTTTTAATAACTAATGAAAATGGTAATATAATTTCCAACTTGACTGCAAAATAATTTTTTACTACTTGTGAATTTGGTAAGAGACAGCTGGAAGATATTTTAAAAACGGCCAAGAGCTGCTGATAAAATAAATAGTTATTAACAATCAGTTTCGATTTTCTGATCATTACCAAGTATCAAAATATTAATTGCTTCACTTTGAGTTATGAATAGTTTGTTTTTTGTGTATGTGAGAAGCTACAATGATTGATTTATGAAATACCATATTTGTGAACTTACTGTTGTCTATGTCTCAGAGCAAAAGAATTATTTTTTATGACAAAATTAACTAATGAAGTAGTTTTAACAGACATTGAATATAATTTTAACAGTTGATATTTCGTCTATTTAATTTTAACGAGAAGTCTAATGTAACTATGGTAAACGTTAATGACGGTCAATGACCGTCATTAACGTTTTGTTGGTGTGTCACTCAGTTTAACCGACCGTAACTTTATTCCTGTGAAAACTTTTTACTGTCGGTCCAAAGAAGTTTTCTTATGACCTAAAAGGAAGAACTTAGCTGCAGCTGAATTTTTGTCTATATTCAGAATGGATATCAACACTTGACTTTCATCAATTTAATATCTGTTTCAAGTTGATATTGTATATACGTTGTGAGTCGTGAGAGAACTATTACTTCGGCGAATTTGTTAACCAAGCAACGCTGATTACTGTTTTACACGATGTTTCAGTCGTTACATTAAAATAAGTAAATTTATTTTCATTTTGATTAAAACAAAATATATCCTTACTTTAATCAATACATATGTTCTCTGAAAACAAATAAAGTTCAAAAGAGAGAAAATATGGAGTGAATGGGTCTGGACATGAAGACTGTTTTGAAAACTGTGAATCCTGCAATTTCTAATAAAATTCGTAAACTGTTAACCTTTTAACCATGAATTATCTATTATTCGCAATTAATTTCAGCTCATGTTTAGTTTCATTACATATCATTGGCTGTTTCTTTGTTAGAACAGACGACGGTATCTCTTCCTTCGTGTAAATGAAATGGTTAGTGCTGTCAGGTACTGTATTCCAATATTCTGATTAATATTCAGTTTTTCATTGCCAGGCTAGTAAAGAAATAGTAGTGTTACATGTGCTTGCATCTTCCCCATCTTGCATTATCAATTATCTGTCGTGTTGACCTAGTAGCTGAATGCGACAAGACCCAACGTAGTAATGGTAAGTTACATGCCCACCAGCACTTGTAGTCCGAACCATGTGAGATCTCTCCGAAATATTGTCTGATTGTTTGAAACACAGAGAGACCCCTCTGGACCACAGTCAGAACAAAACGCAGATCACGCTCTCAATGTTCCCATGTCCAGAAAAAAACAGATGTACAAAGCCAATGAAATGACGGAATAAATTTTAATACCAACAATACACGTTCATGACATGTACACATTAAATACATAAAGTATTTCACTAACTACTACCTCTCCTAACGTATAAGGTATCTAATACTGCATGGATTTCTTGTGCGTCAACAGTGTTCCAGGGAATTATTAATACTTTGCGTTTGAGTTACAGATTAAATTACATTGTACAGCTTCGGGGAAATCGTGAAACACACACTGCCTGACAAAGAAATTGAAGCATCCAGAAGGGGAGGAGGAAACAAAATGAAACTTTTTCGGTTGAGAGGGTGTGGGATTTTACTTCAGTGCTTACAAAATATTGTCAGTTAACAAAACAAACCCTGTTTTTTGTCTTGTTTCACAAATTTTATTTTGGGTACAGCAAAACCTAGGTTTAGGGTTATAAGCCCATTTTCAAGTACAATTTTGATTCTAAATATGAAAAGGCAAAAATAAATAAGGCAAAGATAAACATCTCACTTTCTTAATGTATCGATCCTTGGCTTAATGTAAAATTACTTCAGTGGCCTTTTTTGACAAATGTCATATGGAATTACGCAATCAGCAATTTAAATAACATGACTAAACATACCTAGGAAGAAAATTAAGCATCAGTCGTCCAGAATTTTATACTTACCCATGGACTGAGGCTGAAAGTTTCGCTTCTATCTAAGAGTTGTATCATCTCTTAAAACATGTGAATAATTGAATTGTGTCTGGCCATATACATGTCTTTTTTTATTTATAGAATTTCTAACCGGCTGACTTAGACTCCTTTTTCTCTGTGTGTAACACTTCTACATCTTCACCGAAGTGCCATACAAACACGTATAGGCATGCGTATTCAAATACAGAGATATCTAAACAGGGAGAATACGCCCTGTGGTCGGCAATGCATGTATAAGAGAATAAGTATCTGGAGCAGTTGTTAGATCGGTTACTGCTGCTACAATGGCAGGTTATCAAGAATTCAGTAAGCTTGAACGCCGGGTTGTAATCGACGCACGAGCGATGGTTCATAGTATCCTCGAGGTAGCGATGAAGTGGGGATTTTCCTGTACGACCATTTCCTGAGTGTATCGTGAATATAAGGAAGACGGTAAAACATCAAATTTCCAACATCGCTGTGGCCGGAAAAAGGTCCTGAGAGAACGGGACCAATGACGACTGAAGAGAATCGTCCAGCGTGACAGAAGTGCAACCTTTTTTCAAACTGCTGCAGAGCCATCAACAAGTGTCAGCGTGCGAGCCATTCAACGAAAGTTTATCGATATGAGCTTTCGGAGCCGAAGGTCGACTCTTATACGCTTGACGACTGCACGACACAAAGCTTTTCGCCTCGCCTAGGAGCGTCAATACTGGCATTGGACTGTTGACGACTGGAAACATGTTGCCTGGTCGGACGAGTCTCGTTTCAAATTGTATCTAGTGGATGGACGTGTACGGGTATGAACACAACCTCATGAATCCATAGACCGTGCATATCAGCAGGGGACTGTTCAAGTTGGTGAAGGTTCTGTGATGGTGTGGGGAGTGTGCAGTTAGAGTAATACGGGACGCCTGATACGTATAGAGAAGACACTAACAGATGACATGTACGTAAGCATCCTGGCTGACCACTTGCATCCATTCATTTTCATTGAGCATTCCGGCAAACTTGTAAAATTCCAGCAGGACCACAAGATAACCCACACATCCAGAATTGCTCAAGAGTGTCTCCAGGAACACCCTCCTGAGTTTAAACACTTTCACTGGGCACAAATGTCCACAGACATTAACATTATTGAGCGTATCTGGGATGCCTTGGTACTTGATGGTCAGATGAGATCTCCAACCCCTCGTACTGTTACGGACTTATGGACAGCCCTGCAGGATTCATGGTGTCAGTTCCCTACAGCACTTCTCCAGACATTGGTCGAGTCCATGCCACGTCGTGTTGCGGCGCTTCCGCGTGCTCGTGGGGGCCTTACAGGAGGCTTGGCAGGTGTGCCAGTTTCTTTGGCTCTTCAGTGTATTACGAACTTGTCGAATTTGTTAAGCGGATGTTCCGCAGAGGCTGAATCAGACGTTTTAAATCTCCAGCTTCTATGACGTTCTTCTAGTCTGGTGCAGATTACCTCCCAATAGTCGATTGTAGCAAGATTGACACTCACAACATGTAAACTTATAGACCCCACTTTTTGTGAGGGCTGGTGTTTTGTCTTTTGCGTTGAGCAAGCGAGTACCTACTCTCTGATGGACATTGAAAACCACAGAGAAACCGCCTCCAAAATATTACTTTTACTGTTTGACTTTCTCCCTGTAAAAGGTAATCTGCACCGTTTCTTTTCTAGTTTGTCTGTGTTGTTCACTGGGGACTCGGCCAGTCAAAAATTCTCGAAATTAAATAAAAACAGATATGTGTATCCCCACACCTGTTATTAAACGAACAGACCCAATTCAGTTATTCAGTTAGTTTAGTTGATATCACTACTTGAAAGTAAGACTTTGGGCCTTAGCCCATGATTACATAAATGTTCCACAATGATGCGCAACTATTCCTAGGTATATTTAGTCATGTTAGTGTAATATCTGAATTGTGTAATAACATATGTAATTTGTCAAAAAATGGTCACTGAAGTAATTTTAAATTAAGCCAACGATCGACATATTAAGATGTTGAGATTCTTATCTTTGCCTTATTGTCATGATAATCTTTGCAATATCATCTTTGGAATCAGTGTTGTACTTAAAAATGGGTTTATAACCCAAAATCTTGGCTGTGTAATAACAACAATAGAGTTTGTGAAACAATAATAAACAGTGTTTGTTTAGTAAATTTACAATGCTTCGGCAAGAACCAACAGCTGATTCAATTAAAATACCGTCATTGTAACAAATAATCTGGCAGTATGAACCCACTTTTCGGTATGGCACCTGCACATGTTTGGTCGGGATGCATACGCTGATTCGGTTGAAAAGGTTGTCATAAAGCCGTTGCATCCCTCTCCTGAGACAATTTAACCCATAACTGCTGCAACGTGTCTTCGATATCCGGAGCACCGGTACTGGAACGAACTTGACGATTGTTGTACACGTGCTCAATTGGGGATTGATATGGGGGGCTTCCTGGCTACGCGACTGCCTCAGCATCACGCAGGCTGTTTGTAGACACACGTACTACATAGCGACCAGCACTGTTCATTTGAAAACTGGCACGACGGTTCCATTGCATGACAGTGTAACCTCCGCGTGACACAGTACTCGTTACAGCCTGTACTATGCTAAGTGAGCGGGGTTCACCTTATAAGAAAGGATTTTTGTATAGTTATCGACCGCGTGTGCCTGAATGGTGGCAAATCAGACTTACATCCACTCTGTAATAACAATGATCCGTCAAGCAAGTTCGAAATGCAATTACACGTTGGATGGACCAAAAGCAACACTGAAGATGCTATCAATTTGATAATAATAAGGTCGCCAGCCTAATTAGGCGTTAACTGAGTTTCTTCCCTGTACAAGTTGGTAGATATTCATGCAGAACAACAAGTAGTAACACTGCATAATATAGTAGAATTTTAGAACCAAAAAATCTGTTGATCTGATAGTTTCACGTTCTGTGCTGATATGGAAAAACCATGAATACATAACACTACACCATAATGTATACTACAAAACTTTATACTGTCCATCAACCTTATTAAAATCGGCATAGGTTACCCTAGAAATGTCACTTTCGAGCCACACACAAAATGTCAATTTTCATAAAGATAAAACACTGATAAATCTTGACTCTTATATTGACTGTAACTTTTGCTGGTCAAACCAATTTACAACACCTCAGAATTCAAATGAATAAAAGGAGGGTGGGAACACTGGAACTGTTATGATCACTGTATTAAAAAAATTGATTACTGAATTTATTATGCGTTAAAGATTTCCAGTATATAAGTTACTACTCTTTTCATCTTATTTACTGCTCATTTAAATACCTGTATATCTGTCTCGAAATAATTAAACTTCATGACTATACCAATATTAAAGTTATCTTTCAACTTCGTTAGACATTCGTTATTCATTTACTGGTTCATTAACGAAACACTTCTTTAAACGCCATTCTAACATAGCTAGGTCTGCAAATAATTATTATTAACACAAAATTGAATTTTTCATTTCGGGACACTCGGATTGCACAATATTTGCAAAGGACCCTGTGTAGGTTAGTTATGAGGATAATTAAATGACGGGAAAGTTCTGTTAAAATTTAGGTTATTATTGCACAGTTAACTCTCTGATCCATACGAATACAGTACTAAAAGTTTCAACCTGCTGGTATCGGTGCGGTGGTTGGCGGGCGGCGAGGCACGGAGCACACATACAAACACAGCTATGGCTCTTGGCGTATCGGCACTTTAATTCTTGTTAGTGTCGCAATACTTTTCCATTTAGTGCCTATGGAATTTTGCCAAGCTGTGTGGGCGTTGGAACGGCATACCCGAGGCTCAGTGAAGCTACGTCTTCCAGGAGAGCCTCCTCGCTCCAGAAGGTGTTGCTCAAACCAGTGCCAGACTGCAACTACTACTGCTGCTGAGCCCGTTGTGCCGTGCAGTGCCCGCGCGCCTTTTCCTGCGCTCGCCTGCCATCCACCTTTTACCGCTCCTGACAGACCGGGTATTCACCCGAGGTTTTGCATTCTACATATCCTAACACATTACCTACGTACGGACCGGACGCACAGTTACAATTTTAAACATCTTACAACAGTTTCAAAATTTGTTACATTTCAATTCTATTACAATATTACTTGACATTTGACATACACGTTAATATTCACATTGAAACTTATTTACAGTTTTCTTAACATAATGTCAGGAAAGAAAAAAGAAAAGAAATCAGAACATCAATGACACAAGTTCATCGAAAAATCAGAAGAAAAAAGTTACTTATATGTAGAATAGTGTAGCGTCGTTGTTGTTACAACAGGTAACACATGAGAACGCCGTGATGTTTCCTTGAGATCAGAGTTCACCTAATCCCTAACAGCCGTTGCTTGAAGTGATAGCCAATTGTTGCTCACATCTTGATGCCAGGGCTAACACCACTGTGCCTCACCATAACAATGAAAGAAAGGGACATCTCTCCAGACCGCCGCCATGCTGGCCCACGTGGTAGTACAGGCAGAACCGCGACTCATCGCTGAACTCAGTGCGACGCCATTCACCAGTAGGCCGTGCTTCCCGGTCACTGCAGCGGCACAGTTGCTGCCGTTTGTGCTGTGTTAAGGGCGGATTACGCGTTGGACAGTAGTTCGCTGGTTCGGTTTTGTTGCAGGATATGTGCAAACAGTACTGCAAGGGAAGCCGAGATGATTTAGGATCGCTTCCTACCCTAACAAAAAGCTTAAATACTTAAATACTGTATGAAATATATTAAATGCATGAAAACGAATCGAATTGATTGATGCAATGACATGAAATTATATCAGTATTCAAATATGCCGCCGGCCAGAGTGGCCGAGTGGTTCTAGGCGTTACAGTCTGGAACCTCGCGACCGCTACTGTCGCAGGTTCGAATCCTGCCTGGGGCGTGGATATGTGTGATCTCCTTAGGTTAGTTAGGTTTAAGTAGTCTAAGTTCTAGGGGACTGATGACCTCAGATGTTAAATCCCGTAATGCTCAGAGCCATTTGAACCATTCAAATACGCCTCGTAAGGGAAACTCTGATAGTAAATGCAATAAAGCCGTAAGCAGACACGTCAGCGACAATCAAGTTTTCAGGCATGCTTACAAGAGTGCTCAGATATCCTAAAGGTTCATTACACACTCGAAAGGGAGAGAATGGAATCAAAGAATCCAACAAAAATGGCATAATGTATTGAACACTATAACAACAAAGTTTTATCTAGAGAAATAAAATCTACATGATGATCAGTAATGTTATGCCAACAAATGATAGGGTGCTTGCCATGGGACTAAGTGATACCAACATATGTCTCAAGTATGGATTAGCGTAGTCTTCAATACGTAACTTGAAAACCTACAGTGATAAATGGTATAAAGAAATAAGTGGCTTTTTAAAAGAAATGATGTAGCTGATTGCACCACGTACGATGTATTTCGCAAAACAACATTGGTCATTAAAGAGGTTCAGACTCAGTCGAGGAATAAAGTCTAAATGATATAAACAATGCACTACACAAGAACACAATAGCAAATTTCGCAATATGTTAAAGATAATATTTCGTAAGTGAGGTATAAGAAATTTTAATGCAGCTGAAGCAATACAGCAGTCTACGTTCCCGGTTACCTATGCGTTTTAAGGCGGCACTTCCGGGACGGAGAGGCGAGCTGGTCACATGTCGAATCCACCCAGCGAGTTAACGACGAGGGCTGGTGTGCCAGGTAACTTTGATATCGTTCTCAGGTGGTTTCCCACATCCTCTTAGGTGAATGTCGAGCTGGTACCGAAGTCCTGTCTCATTTACGAGGTTCACGAACATTTATAAAACTTTCTTTTTCACATGAAAAATAATACACGCAGATAGACGGGGTAAAATATTCCTCCCCCGGGGGTAACATGGTCGTGACAGCAAGGGCATCCGCCCAAACCATGCCATATCCGTTAATAACAATGCCGACGCTGGACCGCTGCGGGGAAAAGGCGCTACAAAAGGAAGGAAAAGAAGTGTCGGACAACAATCTTCTGCGATCACAGCTATAGAATAATGATCACCAGGCACTTGTTAACTTTATGTTCTTTGTATTCAGCAGGTATGATACTTGTAAGAGAATGTTACCAAAATCCGTGTTTGACGTGCTAAAAGACTTTTAGTTTTCTCACGGCAAAAAAAAGCTTTCTACGAGGATGTATTCGTGAGAATCTTCGTCTCACATCTATACATTATTTTCAATAAAAAACAGTTGTTATTTCTTGCGGCTAGCTCGCACAAAGTCCCCGAAACACTGAAACAACTCAAGTATTGAAGAAAGACTTATCTCCTATTGTGGATTAGAATTACACTGTCATATCGATGTATCTGTGTGTATAATGAACGCCAAGGATTCTGTGTGCATTTTAAGTCTTTGCATACAAACGTGCTACGAAAGAGCTTACTTAAGAAAGTATTAAAGTTCCTCACAAAAAGTTTGCATTGAAGATTAAAGTTTAAATGCTAACCAGAGTAAAAAATTTATTAATTGAATTTATCCCCGGTACTGTGATGTGATTGTGGAAATTGTTTCTTTGACAACTAAACCTGGAAATAAATACACTAGGCCATCTGCTGACGACGAGTAGGAAAATCGTGGTCAAGTCCCAGGTTGGCAAAAATTTTCAACTGTCAAAACGTGTTCATTACACTACCTGCGAGGAGAGCTTCTGTAAAGTTTGGAAGGTAGGAGACGGATACTGGCAGAAGTAAAGCTGTGAGTAGCGGGCGTGAGTCGTGCTTCGGTAGCTCAGATGGTAGAGCACTTGCCCGCGAAAGGCAAAAGTTCCGAGTTCGAGTCTCGGTCGGGCACACAGTTTTAATCTGCCACGAAGTTTCATATCAGCACACACTCCGCTGCAGAGTGAAAATCTCACTCAAGAAAAAGACTGTTAACAAGTGAGCTTTCGGCCACCTTCAGAATTAGACAACATACGCACACATAAACACATGCACGTAAACGCAACTCACACACACTTGACCACTGCTTCTGACTGCCTTGGTCCGACTCAATAACGAGTCTTGCCTCGGCAGGCAAAGGCAGTGGTCATGTGTGTGCGAGTTGCGTTTACGTACATGTGTGTATCTGTGCGTATGTTGTCTAATTCTGAAGAAGGTCTTTTGAGCGAAAGCTTACTTGTTCAAATTCTTTTTGTTGTGGCTATCTGCGACTCAAAAACTTCTCTATATGGTGAGTAGCAATATATACTTTTTATAATGTAGTCAATATTCCAACGCGGTTTTTCATTGTTTAAGAAATAAGAAGTTGTTATATGTCCCGAAAATTCAATATAAACACAGAAAATGAATATGTAACTGTCACTATATTTAATATCAATGTAATTAACTAAATGGATGGCAGGCGAAGGCAAAATTTTCACGAAAAGGAAATAAAATATTTAGGAATTCGTGGTTTGAAACACAAAGAAATGTTCCCACTGTTGGAAAAGATATCACACCGTAACGTGACTGCCACTAAATCCATAAACTTCACCTAAGTTTCTGGATGAGCAGGACTCCTGAGTCAAGCCATTGCTTTTGGAAGGTCGCTTTTGGCGCTGCGGAGTTCAGCCAAATGCAGCCCCTGCCACTAGTAAAACTGTTCACCAGTTGTCACCAGGCATTTCTCAGTTTAATGAGACGACTTAACTATCCTAGCTACTTAGTTTGCAACGTACCGTGTCGGGGGCAAGTTTAAAGCAACTTTGTAGTTCACATTCCGGTCAGACGATGAACTTCTAGCAGGCTGGTTTGCTGCTTAAAGACCTTAATCAACCGACAGCCAGCTAAAACAGAAGCTTGATAGCACAGTAGCGAAATTCTGAGCTATTAAATTTTTTTATATATAGTATCACGATGAGTCCATTTGAAACGGCATCATGGTTATTACTGGAAAAGAAAATCGGTATAGTGCGATAATGAAACTAGTGTTAGCATTTGTGACAGACAGCCTCATCACTGAAAATCCACTACAATTAATAAAACTGTAAAAAATTTTGTTTGATGTGTACGGCTAGACATTGATATTGCAACACCGTAAATATGACCTACAACAAACATGAAACCAGCATGATGAATACTACACTGCTTGACAGTTGGTGAATTGCGACCCCACAAATATGGACTGCAATAAACGTCCAACTAGCATGACAAGTACCAGATTGTTTGACGATTTATAAGAAACAGAGACATTGTTGGAAAGGAACAATGACAGGCGAAGATAGAGAACATGAAACATAGCACATACGTAATAGAGATGGATTGGTATATTTATAAGAAAAATAGTAGAGATTACACCGAATGAGGAAGCAGAGTATCAGACGTAACTAGCGTTCATTAATGACTCAGGTCAGATTCCAAACATAAAGGTCATTGTCGGATTCTCGTATGGAATACGCCTTTCTCGGACACCAATGGAGATATTTTACCACTCCTCTCTCAAGGCGGTGTCTCTATTTGCACAGTTTAAGAAGGAGATGCTCGTTGATAAACACCTCAGCCAGAGGCATCCCAGGCCCACTTGTAGCGTTTAGGTCTTCGCTTTCCAGCGTGACCGATACCATAGCGGTCCTATGTGGGAGGGAACTGTCCTCCATAAACAGAAAGTTGGAATTACCGCACCCATAAACAAAGGAATGTGATCCAGAATAATCTCCCACCAGAACCCCTGCGCAGTAATGGCACCAAGAGCAAAGATATGCAGTGGTGATCGGTCACTGTGCGTAATGCCTGCCACACCCTAACACCTAGGCCGTACCGCTGACGTTGACGAGCATTATGTGGTGTGTAACGTGTTCCCCTCTCTCTCTTCATATTAACTAGTAGACTGAATCACTTGTCCCAATGAAGCGGCATTTGTCGGAGAACATCTCTATAGATCACTGTTTCTGGCTCCAGCCAACAGTCTCCCTACACCATCTAACTCTTTCTCGACGTAGGGGTGGCTGAGGTTCGATGCATTTAACAGGTTTCCGAAGATACAAACCAGCCTGAGTTAATCGCCACGGAATGGTTCTGGCAGAGGCGCGTACCGAGAGCGGTTACAAGGTTTGCAGCAATCTGCTAAGGAATGAGGCTCCTCTTGCAAGGTGTGGTCCGTATAGACCACCGGCACGCTTTAGAACAGCATTTCCACCTTCAGCCATCTGTTTTAATTGCAAGATCACACTTCCACACACACCCATTACTGTGGCCACAGTTGTGATGCTTTGGGCGCCTTCCAATGGTCCAGCTGCTCGACCACGATCCTCAGCACTCAAATGATGTCTTGGAGACGTGTTGCCGCACCGCATGAGACGTCGAACAAATGGGTTCCACAGAAATCTTCTTCAAACACCGTACTCCATGAATTGTCGAATGCATACAAAACGTTCGCATATAGGCTTCGCTGCAGTTAACTCGTCCTGTCCTTTACATTTCCCTTTACTGTCACTGGACCCTTCTTCTGTAGTTATTTTTGGTTATTCCGTATCAACTGGCAGTTGTTCTTTAGCAATTGTCAAGCAGTATTGGATACTCGAGCGCCATACTCAATACTGCACCACAAGACCAAACCCCGAGAAGGCAGACATACTGTTTGCTCAGACGTGCAGGGTCATACATCACGTCCCATACATTGAGTCAGGAATCAGGCGTGTTTGTAGCCAACACTGATAAGCCGGACTACATCACTGAAACCAGAAGTTGCATGAATTCGTCTCTCCTGGTAAGTCCCGTTTCTGAGCACAACACACGATAGACGTATCCATCTGTAGAGCGGCCAAAGAGAACGAACGTTACAGTTTGCTCTGTCAACATTGAGCAGGCCCAGCACCACATGTGACGGTACAGGATGCCACTGGTTACGCAAGACGATCACGTCTTTGTCGACTATAGCGTAGTTTTGTTAGCATTTCTGACGTGGTAAGTTAGGTAACTGTACCCCACTTTCGAGGCTTCCATGACATCAACATCCAACAAGATAACGCAGTACATCATGTTTCTTCCGATAACAAGGGGACAGCGCATACTCGTTATGCCCAATTTCGTCCAACTTTGTGGTATACTTGCCCGGGTAGTCATTTTGCTAGTTTTCTATTTGAAACAGAAACAAAACATGATCTGTGTTTGTAGTGACGTATCCGTGTATTCGTGAAACCTCATTTGAAATTATGAAACACCAGTACAAAGAAATATGCATTATGTGCAAATTTACTAATACAGCAGCTTCGTTTCTATACAATGCGATTTTGTCTCTATGGCAATGCTTATCCATAGATTTATAGACTGCTATCGTTTTCACCTGGAGCCGATCGCGCTTCGCAAGCGAAAACTGCCAAAAGCGCTACCAGGTATCAGATATTTTCTTAAGCTGAAGTAATAAATTTAAACGTCGTGCATCTCAGTTTTATAATGTCATGTTTTCTGAACTGTTTGCATGGTACCATGATATAATTTTGTAAGTGAATGTAACGGCATATGCGGAGCCCGTCTTGCAAATTTATGGAGTATAGTAGCACAAAAGTAATAAATTTAAAATCCAAGCGTGATGTGGCATCTTTTAGTTTATGACATCATACCTCCTGATCTGTGATGGGTAGGTGATTTCTTCCCCGACAGCGATTGTTGCCTGACAGTAAGGGATATGTGAACCAATTAAAATCGGTCCAATGGCTTACTAGGAGTTGTATATACGCACAAGTACATACATACATATATGCATACATGTGTACTCTTTCGTAATATGGTGGACAGAAATGAAAGTGACAGTAGTGGTAGCTCCAAATGGCCAAGCGTTTAGAAAAAAATAGCATTTTTGATACAGCTCGGGCGGACATACGCCATTTCAGTTCGCGGAGTTGAAAGGCAGCGATTGACTCAGCGGAAAGAGTACAGAACAGGAATCTAACAGTCCTGGATTCGAGTCTCTGCATGGTAACTCTCTCTTTATTTTTAATTTTTACGCTACTTACATTGCAAATAAACCGAAATAATGCTAGATATACACTGAGGTGCCAAAGTCGTGGGACAGCGATGTGTACGTATACACTGCCTACAAAAGGGTATGACAGAGCATTGCATTGGCGGATCTGTCATTTATACTCAGCTGATTCATATGAAAAGGCGTCCGACGGGAATTAACGAACTTTGAACGCGGAATGGTAGTTGGAGACATACATGGGACGCCGTTAGGGAATTGAATACTCCGATATCCACAGCGTCAAGGGCGTGCCGAGTATACTAAATTTTAGGGTTACCTCTCACCACGGACAACACAGTGGCCGACGGCCTTCACTTAACGGCCTAGAGCAGAGGCGTTTGCGTAGAGTTATCAGTGCTGACAGACAAGCAACACTGTGTGAAATGATTGCAGAAATCAATGTGAGACGTACGACGAATGTACCCGTTAGGACAATGAAGCGAAATGTGGCGTCACTGTGGTATGGCAGCAGGCGACCAACGCCAATGCCTTTGCTAACAGCACATCAGCTGCAGTGCCTGTCCTGGGCTCGTGACTACATCGGTTGGATACTGGACGACAGGAAAACGATGGCCTGATCAGACAAATTCCGATTTCAGTTGTTAAGTGGATTCTATGTGTGGTAAGTGGATTCTATGTGGCACAGACTCCACGAAACCATGGACCCAAGTTGTCAACAAGGCACTGTGAAAGCTGGAGTTGGCTCCATAATGGTGTGGGCTGTGTTTGCATGGAATGGTCTGGGTCCACTTGCCAAAATAACCGATCACTGACTTGCAAATGCTTATATTCGGCTACTTGAACACCTTCTGCAGCCACTTGTTGACTTCCCAAACAACGAAGTAATTATCATCAATGACAATACGCCATGTCAACACGTCACAATTTGTCATGATTGGTTTGAAGACAATTCGACCGAATGATTTGACCACCCATATCGCACGACATGGGATATAATCGAGAGGTTAGTTCGTACACAAAATTCTGCACTGGACGGTTACAGATGCAGCATGGTTCAATATTTCTGCATGGGGCTACCAGCGTTTTGTGGAGTCCATGGCACGTCAAATTGCTGCACTACCTCGGACAAAAGGATGTCCGATACGATAGTAGGAGGTATTCCACGACTTTTGCCACCTCAGTGTACTGCACATATTAATATTTTCATAACAGACGTGAAAAGGAAATGCAAAGGAAAACTTGGGATTGTAAATAAATTTCCAAGCAAGGATTGTACATACGTAGCCCATGAGGACTGTGAAAATAAATCTCCAAGAATGTATTGGAGTTAAAGTTTAAGGGACGTCGTGTTCAGTTAGTTTCGTTATAACATTCGGGCAGCCCTCGGCATCTGCCCGCGACCAATAGGTTCCCGTTGCAAGCAAAATCGAACTTAACGGTCGTTTTCAGGTGTTCTTCTTCAGCAAATCGGACTACAGTCATCATTAATTTTACTATTGTTGTGCCTAGATCCCGTCCCCCTTCCTACTTGAATCACGTATGTAGTTACTGGCTGTGTGGAGATCTAATTGGCGGTTGATGCGAGCACTATCGATTCTGTAACCTATTTAAGTTTATCTGGGACTAACGCAAAACGGTCCATGTTTATGGCAGCTCTTTTCGCCTGACAGGTACCTACGCTTGACCAGTAGCAGTTTTATGGCCTCTCCTAGGCTCCGTCCCCCACCCCAGCTGATATGTAACTTTCTACAGTGGAGACACCCTCGCTGTTCACACCGTATTTCTTGCATAAACTCGACCTTTCTTGTAGTCAGCGAGAACGGCTAAACAAATAATTGTTTGATTATGAAAACCAATTAGAGTCCGTTTTTCTGGGGCATCACCCGTAATTAGTGGGTAGTGTCTTTGACAAGCAATCAAAACGTTCCCGGTCCGAACCTCGCTACTGCTCAAATTTTAAATAAAAATAGTTACTAACGGCGATGGAAGATTATAGCATAAAAAGTCACCCTCGTTCTATGAACGGCCTTGTCAAAGACAGCAGAGGAGCGGGCAGAGGTCCATGGCACAATCTTACGCTTTGGGTGGGATACTGCACCTAGAAGGCAGAAGAAACAGTAACTATCAATGGCATGAGGATGCATAAGGTAAGGAAAATCATTTCATTAAAGAAACGCAACGTGTATCCATAGGGCATGTGGCCTGTAACCGAAAAAGAGTCGGGATGATCTCTCCATTGGCAAAAGAAACCGGACTAGTCCCCCATTCGGATCTCCGGATGAGAACTGACAATGGTGAGGTGCCCATGCGAAAATATTAAGTGACTGCGAAAGAGTGACGTTCTACGAATCGGAGTCTGGAATGTCATAAGTATGGACGTGGTAGGAAAGATGCATAATCTGAAAAAGGAAGTGCTAAGACTCAGTCTAGATATAGTGGGGTTCGGTGAAGTAAAATGGGAAAGAAAGAAGCTTTTGAGGTCAGGCGAGTTTAGGGTAAGATCAACAGCAGTAAGAAATAGTATAACGGGAGTAGGAATCGTTAAGGGCAGGGTTGTTATCATCAGAATCGGCAGAAAACCAACACCGATACAGTAGTTCAGGCTTTCATGCCGACGTCGAAAGCAGGAGATGAAGAGACAGAGAAGTATATGAGGATATTTAACGGGTAATTCAGTACGTGAGGGAGTTGAAAATCAAAACGGTATGCAGCGGAAGGTGTAGAAGAAAGGATTAAGAGGGAACTGGGGTATGGTGCTAGGACTGAGAAAGGAGAAACACTAATAAATTTCTGCAATAAATTGCAGCTAGTAATAGTCAATAGTCTGTTCAAGAATCACGAGAGATGGAGACATACTTGCGATAGGCCAGCAACTACTGGAATATTCCAGTTCGATTACGGTAGCAGAGATGGGTTCATATGGCGTACACAGCTTACAATTTAGTAATGGTGAATGGTAGGCTGAAGTTCAATGACTAGTCGAGAAGAATCAGTCCATTAACAATTGAAGAGATACGCAATTTTCCTGAATCTACAGATTCCACGGTAATGAATAGCTCAGTAGGCAATTCAGCTCAAAAGGAATGGACATCTCTAAAAAGGACTATAGCAAAAGTTGAAAAATATAGGCACTAAGAAGGTAACTGTGAAGAAACCATGGATAACACAAGAAATACTTCACTTGATCGACGGAAGAAGGAAGTACAAAAACGTACAGGGAAATTCAGGAACACAAAAATACAAGCTACTTAAGACAAGAAACCATGGATAACACAAGAAATACTTCACTTGATCGACGAAAGAAGGAGGTACAAAAATGTACAGGGAAATTCAGGAGCACAAAATCACAAGCTACTTAAGAATGAAAAAAACACAAAATGCAGGGAAGTTAAGACGAAATGGCAGAATGAAAAAGTGAAGAAACCGAAAAAGAAATGATTGTATGAAGGACTGACTCAGCCTACAGAAAAGTCAAAGTAACTGTTGGTGAAATTAAAGGAAAGCATTTAGAATGCAGTGGTAATTCTACTGTTAAATGCAGTGAAGAGACAGGACAGGTGGAAAGAGCAT
The DNA here is from genome assembly GCF_023897955.1 of Schistocerca gregaria. Classification (NCBI taxonomy): domain Eukaryota; kingdom Metazoa; phylum Arthropoda; class Insecta; order Orthoptera; family Acrididae; genus Schistocerca; species Schistocerca gregaria. Next base: position 240,152,783 of record NC_064924.1, read on the forward strand.
GTTGAAGTACCGTATGCAGAGCAGAGAGTTGACAGTTGGAAAATAACACTGAAGGACTTTATGAAGAGGAAGACTTGTCTGATGACATGATGGAACACAATACAGAAGCCGACAGAGAACAGACAAGGGATCCAGTGTTAGAATTAGAGTTTGAAAGGACTTTGGAGTACGTAAGATCAAATAAGGAAGAAGGGATGGATAGTATTCCATTTGAATTTCTAAAATGATTTGGGGAAGTGGCAACAAAATGGCTATTCACGTTGGCGTGGAGCATGTATGATACTGGCGATATATACACTCCTGGAAATGGAAAAAAGAACACATTGACACCGGTGTGTCAGACCCACCATACTTGCTCCGGACACTGCGAGAGGGCTGTAAAGCAATGATCACACGCACGGCACAGCGGACACACCAGGAACCGCGGTGTTGGCCGTCGAATGGCGCTAGCTGCGCAGCATTTGGGCACCGCCGCCGTCAGTGTCAGCCAGTTTGCCGTAGCATACGGAGCTCCATCGCAGTCTTTAACACTGGTAGCATGCCGCGACAGCGTGGACGTGAACCGTATGTGCAGTTGACGGACTTTGAGCGAGGGCGTATAGTGGGCATGCGGGAAGCCGGGTGGACGTACCGCCGAATTGCTCAACACGTGGGGCGTAAGGTCTCCACAGTACATCGATGTTGTCGCCAGTGGTCGGCGGAAGGTGCACGTGCCCGTCGACCTGGGACCGGACCGCAGCGACGCACGGATGCACGCCAAGACCGTAGGATCCTACGCAGTGCCTTAGGGGACCGCACCGCCACTTCCCAGCAAATTAGGGACACTGTTGCTCCTGGGGTATCGGCGAGGACCATTCGCAACCGTCTCCATGAAGCTGGGCTACGGTCCCGCACACCGTTAGGCCGTCTTCCGCTCACGCCCCAACATCGTGCAGCCCGCCTCCAGTGGTGTCGCGACAAGCGTGAATGGAGGGACGAATGAAGACGTGTCGTCTTCAGCGATGAGAGTCGTTTCTGCCTTGGTGCCAATGATGATCGTATGCGTGTTTGGCGCCGTGCAGGTGAGCGCCACAATCAGGACTGTATACGACCGAGGCACACAGGGCCAACACCCGGCATCATGGTGTGGGTAGCGATCTCCTACATTGGCCGTACACTTCTGGTGATCGTCGAGGGGACACTGAATAGTGCACGGTACATCCAAACCGTCATCGAACCCATCGTTCTACCATTCCCAGACCGGCAAGGGAACTTGCTGTTCCAACAGGACAATGCACGTCCGCATGTATCCCGTGCCACCCAACGTGCTCTAGAAGGTGTAAGTCAACTACCCTGGCCAGCAAGATCTCCGGATCTGTCCCCCATTGAGCATGTTTGGGACTGGATGAAGCGTCGTCTCACGCGGTCTGCACGTCCAGCACGAACGCTGGTCCAACTGAGGCGCTAGGTGGAAATGGCATGGCAAGCCGTTCCACAGGACTACATCCAGCATCTCTACGATCGTCTCCATGGGAGAATATCAGCCTGCATTGCTGCGAAAGGTGGATATACACTATACTAGTGCCGACATTGTGCATGCTCTGTTGCCTGTGTCTATGTGCCTGTGGTTCTGTCAGTGTGATCATGTGATGTATCTGACCCCAGGAATGTGTCAATAAAGTTTCCTCTTCCTGGGACAATGAATTCACGGTGTTCTTATTTCAATTTCCAGGTGTGTATCATCACACTTTCGAAAAAACATCATCCTCAGAAGAGAGCAACCGCTGACAAGTGCGAAAATTATAGCACAATCAGCTTAATTGGTCATGCATCCAAGTTGCAGACAAGAATAATATTATACAGAATAATAGAACATGAAATTGAAAACCTGTTAGATGCTGATCGGTTTGACTTTAATAAAGGGAAAATGCACCAGAGAGGCAGTTCTGGCGCAGTTGATAATGGAAGCAGAACTGAAGAAAAAGCAAGACACGTTATTAGGTTTTGTCAAACTGTAAAAAAAGATCGACAGTGTAGATGTTGAAAGGTGCTCGGAATACTGAGAAAAATATGTGTAATCTGTAGGAAAAGACAGGGCATTTACAGTATGCGCAAAAACCAAGAGGGAACAATAAGAGTGGAAGACCAAAACAGAAGTGTTCGAATTGAAAAGGGTGTAAGACAGGCATTTAGTGTTCACCCTCGTTGTTCAATCTGTAAGTCGAGGAAACAGTGACGGAAGTAAAAGAATCTTCAGCTATAGGGTTAAAATTCAAGGCGACAGGACGTCAATGCTAAGATCAGCTGACGACATTGCTGTCTACAGTGAAAGTGAAGAACAATTACAGGATGTGTTGAATGGAAATGAACAGTCTGATGATTACAGAATACGAACTGAGAGTAAATCGAAGAAATTCAAAAGTGCTGTGTAGTAGCAGAAATGAGAACAGCGAGAAACTTAGCATCATAACAGGTGATAACGAAATAGACGAAGTAAAGGAATTCTGCTACCTAGGCAGCAAAATAACCCATGATGGATGGCAAAAGGGTCATTCCTGGAAGAGAATCTACCAGTATCAAATATATGCTCAAATTTCAGGATGAAATTTCTAAGAGTGTACGTCTGAAGCACAACATTGCATGGTAATGAAACATGAACTGTGAATAAACCGGATTAGAAGAGAATAGAAGCATTTGGAATGTGCTGCTGCGGAAGAATGTTGAATATTAAGTGAACCGCTAATGTAAGGAATGACGAAGTTCACCGCAGTAGAAGTGATGATAGGACATCTGTTAACACATCTGAGAATAGCTTCCATTTTACAGAGGGGCTGTAGAAGGGAAAAGTTGTAGAGGAAGACAGAGTCTGGAACACATGCAGCAACTAATAAATAATTGAGGACTTGGTTGCAACTGTGGCAGGGCACAAGACTGATGACTAAAACAAAGGAAAAGAACTCCCACGACTCTTCCGTGCGTTTCCAGGTTTCCAGACATGTCTTAGCAGGCCACCGAGGCTCTGTTCGAAGCGGGTCTCAGTACTGAATTCTACTGTAGCCAGTGAGGGTCCGTGCAGAAAATATGTCTGGAAAAGGTCCAGGTCGTGGTGGGAAACTAAACTGACCGTCGGCCGCCATATGGTCCGACAACCAGGAGAGGTGACCTGGGGTGCCATTTCTTTCCATATCAGGCCCCTATAGTTGTCATCCGCGGCACCATAGAGCACAGCGGTACGTCGACGATTTTGTGAACCACGTTTTGTTACCCTTCATGACATGTCACCTGGGCCTACAATTCAGCAAAATAGTGCCCGCTTGCGCACGGCGAGAATTTCCCAACCGAGAATGTTTGGAGCGTTACGGGCACGGCCCGGGATTTTGACCAAGAAACGTGCCAATTGGAAGGGTTCAAATGGTTCAAATGGCTCTGAGCACTATGGGACTTAACATCTGTGGTCATCAGTCCCCTAGAACTTAGAACTACTTAAACCTAACTAATCTAAGGACATCACACACATCCAAGCCCGAGGCAGAATCCGAACCTGCGACCGTAGCGGTCACGCGGTTCCAGACTGAAGCTTCTAGAACCGCACGGCCACACCGGCTGGCCAATTGGACGGGATTTGCCACGATTTCCCTCAGGAGGACATCCAACAAATCTGTCAATCAATTGCAAACCGAATAACTTGCACCATACGGTCCAGAGGTGAACCACGGTATTACTGACTAGCTCAATTTGTGAAAGTCGTTCTCTTGAAAACACCAAATAAGTTTTCATCGGCTGATATGATGCACATGCACAAAGAAACAAACGATTACAATATATATTGAGTATACATTTTCCCTTCATGGAATTAATCATAATCGTAAACAATTGGCGCGGAATTGAATTTACGTAGAATGATAATGTATTCGTATGTGACATACAATCTCAGTTCTACTCAGTACCTAACTTCACGCGGTCGGTCGGTAGAACACATTCTCGTGAAAAGTGAAGGTCTCAGATGTGAGTCCCTATTTGACACGCAGTTTTAATTTAACAGGAAGTTTCAGATTAGCGCACACTCCGATGCAGAGTGAAAGTCAATTCTAGAAAACGTTCTTTATTTGATAAAATTTACGGATTTGCTGTTTCAATAACCTGCAGTGTATGTAACATTCAAAAAGTCTTGATTTGAAGAGTAGTTTTAAAAAACCTTCGTTAGCTCTGTAATAACAAGTGCCAGCTTTAGGCGTTGTCACCTCTACTAATACTGAATAAATCCAGGGCTGAACAGCAAGCATTCGGCAACATTCAAGCAACAGTGGTTTATGGCATAAGGAACCCGTAAGCTGCAGTGGCTCGCCAGAGTTTGACTCGGTCGGCATGTCATCTTCGTGGCTGCATTGCAACGAGAATACCTGCCCGACTAAACAGATTTCTATAAAATTCAATACTACTGCCTGCGTATCAATACGGTTAGCGTGGCTGACTGCAATGCGGAGGACCCAGGTTCGAATCACAGTACTGGTATTTGCCCTTTGAGGGAGGTCTGCAACGTGATGCACTCAGCCTTGTGATGCCAACTGAGGAGCTACTTGGCCGGGAAGTAGCGGCTCCGCGGTCTGTTAACACGACACCGGCGGAGAGTCCGGTGTGTGCAGAGCCCACGGCCCACCATGCTGCATCCACTCGACGCCACTGGCTGACTGATGACACGGCGGTCCGTCGGGACATGTTGGATCGTCTTTGGCCAAAACGGTGGGGGTTATTAATTAACGGCGGTTTTGTGTTTGTAAAGAATAAGTTTCCAATGACTGAGCTAAATTTCACTTGCTTCTTCGCCTTTATAATTTCAAAGCTAAATTTTCTCTTATTTCTCGAGCTACACAATTTTTATTCTCCCGTGTTTTTTGTGCGAAAGTATTAAAATCATTGAAGCTGCATGGATGGATTTACGCATGTGGCCGATATGTGCCTCACGAATTGTAACGACTCTGTGAGCAACTGTTCTGTGGCAATACCAATCTGGTGCTTGAGTTACTATACAACACGGAAAAGTAATATTAATACAATTACAATAACGTTTGAAGACTACAAGGAAAGAAGGAGTCAAGTCCAAATCTCACGAAAATGAGTTAGTGGTATCATTATGAAGTTAATCTGATGTACTTTCAGTTGGGTGAACGTAAATGAATGTGATGGGTATAGTCACGGAGTTGTAGCCAGATTAAAATATGGTATACACGAAGAGAATGGGTCAAGTCCGTCCAATACACAGACAGAAATGGTGAAGTCCAGCAGCTGCGGATTTATGAGCTGTATTGCTTTTGTTGTCTGCATTATGGAAGCCTCATTCTTGACATTGTTAAATGTAATATTGTTGTAGATTTTTCTTATCTATTGTCGAAGCTAGAATTGAGCAAATTTGACATTAGCTTCTTTGATTTGTACTGTGGTGGAACTGAATTTCGTGCCGTGATTTATGCTAACACAGAGCAACCTTGACAATCGATACAGCACTTTGTGGTGTGGTAGATAGAACTGAATATTGTGTGAAATCCAACTGAGTTCTGCGTGTCAAGCTGCAGTGGTAAGTCTAGAAAAAAACAGAGCTATCGTTGACAATCTGAAGTATCTAAAAAGCTAAGAACAATGTCACATTGTACTCATTCGCTAACTGACCCAGAGAAGTCTACATTAATATCTAATTTCAGTTTACTGAAGGACTGGAAGGAGCAAAGTTGTCGCCTCACAGGACTTATTTCTGTTGACAATGTACAACGCCGAAGGACCCGCAGAGATTAGACAGTATCTACTTTCCGTGATTGTACATTTCATTATAAGGTCAGAATAACGAGAGAGAGCCGCGTGAAGTGGACGCGCGGTATGAGGCGCCATGACACGGATCGCGCAGCTCCCCTCGCCTGAGGTTCGAGTCCTCCGTCGAGCGTGTGTGTGTGTGTGAGTGTGTGTTGTCCTTAGCGTAAGTTAGTTTAATTAGTGTATAAGTCAAGGGACCGATGACCTCAGCACATTGGTCCCATAGAACCTTACCACAAATTTCCAAAAAAATTCAAAGAACTGCGCCCTGTGGGCCCAAGGTAGTGTAGTTTAGCTCCCTATGCGATCGTGTGTCGCTAGTGTGGGCATTGGAGCGAGAGAGACAGCTGAGGAGCGAGTGAGAGCGCACACACTGCTCTGAGCTGGACTGCCCCGCGTTCAGAGCCAACGAAAAAAAAAATTATAATAAAAAAAATAACAGAGGAAGCGAAGCTCTGTAAAAGTGGTCGATGAGCGGTAAAACAAGCAAATCATTTACTCTTTAGGTAACAATTAAGTGTTCGTGTGGCAGAATTACTACGCAAAGCTTTACAAAACAGTATCCAACACAAGAATCGAAGAACAACTTAGTAGTCTTCTGGCCCACAGGTCGATTCTATTGGTATTGCACAAGCACACTCGTCATTTGGACAGTAGGCGTCTTCTGTTAAGATATATTAATTTCTTAAATGAACTAGTATCATAAATATTTTATTTTAGAAATAATTTTACGTAAAAGATATAGAGTCTCATTGTTACTGTTAGTAGTTACAAGAAATTTCTTTTTTTTTTCTACTTCGTCCTACGGTTTTTTTATCTCTTTTCAGAGCTGAAATATCGTATCCTTAGTCTGTTGTTTTGTACGCAATGATTTTATTTGACCAAGTTTGAAAACTTACGAAAAAAATGTAATTAAGGTTATAAACACCTTTAATCCTTACAGTCATTATTGTAAAAGAAGACAATAAACATTTTTGACGTTTTTCTTTTTCGAGGAAATTATTTCGTCTAGATTTAGTATAATATTCCGGGAAACGGCTAACCTCAAAGATTTCTTCAAATTTTTATCGCTAAGTAGTGAATGGTCCTTAGTTTTAGCAGTCTTTAAAAGGGAGAAAAAGCGCTCACAAATATACGTGAAACCAAACGTTGAGAGAACTTTGGCCGCGTGTTTGTGCGAAAGAGCATACTTCTCTCGTGGAAAATACCTGTAAAAGTCATCCAAAGTTTTACACCTAAGAAAGCTGTCCTTCAGGCGGATGTCGCACTGCAAGTGAATCAGCACTACTTGGAACACTTGTGAGACGTCCTCCGCCCGAAGGGAAAATGGGCGAACAAATATATCTAAGACCGGTTGAAGCTCATTTAGCCCCAAAAATCTGTTTTCAAACTCTTCTTGTAATTCGCAAATGATTTGAACGTAATCTGAAAAATCCACTCTTCTTTAACGTTGTCTAATGCAGGTAAGTGTCCACAATTCTCCTCGCGCAAGTATTTTCCCCACAAAATAAGTTTTTTTTAATGCTTGAATCGTCTGCACTAAATCAACAACAGAGTAATTTTCGCCTTGGAGTGCAATGTTCAAAGCATTTAAATAACTAGTTAAGTTACCAAAAAAGCCTAATTCACCACCCACTTACAATTACGAAGTAATTCTTCTGGACGTCCTTTCATTTCCAAAATGGTAGTGATTTCGTCTCTCAAGGAGAAAAACCAATGGAGCACCTTCTCTCTGTTCATCCATATTACTTCAGCGTGGTAGGGGATCTCCGGGTATTCCGCTTCGATATCAGGCAGAAATGCTTTAAACTGGCGATGCGTGTTGGGGATATACCTTTTGCATTTCTTACTTTTATGTTTTCATCCTCTTTAAAAGCAAAGAGAAAAGATGAGGTGGTAGTAGCCCAGCGTAGAGCCTGTGCCTACCGTCAGGTATTTTTGACTTTCAGATGTTAAAAGACAGAGCAGTTTTTGTTCTTGTACGAGTTGTTGGAAGGAGGGTATCGCTCAGTGAGTGAACGAGTGAGAACCGCCATTTTTTAGTGAGTAATTGCAGACCGCCATTGTGTGTATTTTCTATGTGCATCTAACAGAAATATAGTAGTGTTTTATTAACAGAATATTTGTGAGAGTTTTTGTTATTTAAAGTAGTAATGCAATAAGAAGAACGGAAGCCCACCTGTGTACTTCGGAAAATTTACGAAGATCCGAATATAACAACACGGCCACAGTCAAGGAGACGGCGATCGGACATAATATTAATAATTGGTACGCATAAAATACTATGAAGACGATTTATTTATATAAATACAAACTAAAATGATTCCTTTCCCGTTACAGGCAATGCCTAGATTATTGTGCTTGTACTTCATGCCAAAGAATCAATCTCTTTAATTCATCCATTTTAAAAAAGCCACACATCCCAACATTTTATTATCATTCATTCCCTATCCTATTATATTATCATTTTATTATATTATAAAGTGGCGACAAGTGACAGGCACGATACGTAGTGGGCAAAACTGTGAGTACTAGTATTGTTAGGAAAATGAATATACATGTATTTTAAGAATTTCTTTATGTTCCATGTACGCTGATGATGTGACGGAGACGGTGATGTGATACTGAAAGGAAATAATAAATAAATTAGAAGGAAGAGGACGACAATACCAAGAACGTACAACAAAGCACAATAGAGGACGTAACAGTTACAAGACAACAATCAGGTAGGACCGCGCAATGCATATAGAAAATGCGTTCCCACTAAGCATATTAGAAAACCCAAGCACCTATTTCCTAAAATCCAGAACCTAAAGCTTCAGAGATTAACGCTATTGTATTCGAGTAGAGACAATGACATTTCTTTATTAGTACTGAAAATATATTGACCGAACAACAACTGAGATTACAATTACATTCAGCTGTATATGCATTTTTAGCGTGAGAAGTACCAGGAAAGTGAAATCTAAAGAGAGAAAATACTGATTTTGATAAATGTAGTGCCTTAAGAGTTTCTATAATGGAGAGTCAAAACAATAAGGAAATGTCATTCGAAAATAAAAATGCCAATGTAGTGGATGTGCATTTACAAAACGCAACAATGAGTGGTTTAGAACCGTTAAGCGGTGATTATTTGGATGCTGGGCGCAACATGCCATTGTTGCATTCGACGCCCGTGAATACAGAACATTTCATTACCAGCAATACTTTGATTACAAATGACGAAATTAATGACAACTCAAGGCAGGAGAATATTTTAAATGAACGTAGTACGCGTAGTACAGACGCAGATGCTGACAGGCGTAGGCCGGAAATGAATAGAGAAGATATGCAAGCATTATTTCGAGCTTTAACAGAAACTATACAAACTAACATGAACACAATTAATTCAAAGATGCCGAGTTTAGACATAATACAAGCAGACATGACTAACATGAAAGCAGACATGACTAACATGAAAGCACACATGACTAACATGAAAGCAGACATGACCACAGTAAAGTCCGAGATCGCGAAGGTAAATACAAACATGACGCACATTTCAGGCGAGGTACAAAGTTTGCGCACAGAACTCAATAACATGGATACGAAGTTCACACAGCAGATTTCGCAAATCTCCACGGAGGTGGATAGGAAAATTAATGAACAAGTGCAAAGTTCAGTTCATGATATGGGTGAGAAATTGAAAGGCATAATGAGAGAAAATTTTGAGACACTAACACACACATATCGACAGGAGCTATCCAGTATTAGAGAAACCCAAGAGAATTTACAGGCAATGCAAAAGAATACGCAGGTTAACTTAGACAATGTACAATCAGAAGTAGCGAAACTACATTCTTTCTGTGACGACTTGCCAGAAAATGTAGAGAAAATCACAGTGGAGATAGGGTTACTCAAGTTAGAACACAAGAGAATCAACTCAGACATTGTGCAGCTTTACGAAACGGTAAAGAGTAATACAAAGGACGAAAACACAACGTTCGCAGAAAAATGCGTACGTGAACAGCGCACTTATATGGAAGCGGTAAAGGAAGTAATGGGGGGAAAAGGAAGAAGAAATCTTAAAACGCATAGAACAGGATATCAGACAGGTAGAACAAAGGTTAAGGGACGAAATAGTTAGCAAACAAAGTACGGTAATATCATCTCCGGGGGCGGTAAGCGGAGCGCTAAACAGCCATCCGCCAGTGGGAGGAATCAGTGGCGCGGACAACAATGCCCAACCCACGCCGCGCGACCGCATGTCGACGCACGACGCGAGCAACGGGCAAAATTTTTGTGAAACAAATATACCGTCACTGCAGGGAAATGCTGTTCCGCCCTCCTGGACAGCGTTGTTAATGGATGAGAGCTTAAAAAAACATCGACAGTTTCCCGTATTCTCAAATGAGAAAAAGCGAACGCACCCGGTAGTGTTTGTCCGAGCCTTCAGAAATGTACTGCCGAGAACTTGGACAGAAGCTCAAAAGATCAAATATGTAGTAGGACATACCAAAGGTGATGCCCTTTTGTGGGCTACGGAGATGTCAGAACTTTGCGAGACATATGATCAGTTTGAGAATGAATTTTTAGATAAATACTGGTCTACAGCTATCCGGGAGAGGTTAAGACGAGAGGTATTTAACCCAGTACCATATCATTCAAAATTCGGGGGTCTAAGAAACTATTTTGAAACATATCTAAACAAGACCCGTTACTGGAATAATCCGATCTCTCATTTAGATGTATTGAAAATCTTAAAGAACAAGTTACCTGCAAATGTTAGGGAAAAATTAGTCACTGTTCCCGAATATGACCTTGAGTATTTTCTTTCAGTGCTCGACTCAATAGATCTGATTCATGAGGATGGGCAACCCATGCCTAGTTATCGTAACGGTAATGAACACTACCCAAACGGAAAGAACAACTATGGTAACGACAATGGATTTGGAAACTATAGTGGTCGTGTGCGTATGAATGAATGGCATCCGTATGCACCGCCGCGTCACAACGGCAATCCGTACAATGGGCCTACCCACCAGCCACAGGGTGACCGAGGGTACGAAAATAAATATCAGCCCCATAGGTACGGCAATGGCCGAGACATTAGGAATCCGAGGGAAAACTTTGACAACAGGCGACAAGGAAATGCAAATTACCAGAATCGGAATATGCAACACAGGGATCCGAGAGAGAACAGGCAGCCAGTACAATCAAATCGAAACAACCGGGACACGAACTGGCGAGCACGCGAACATACAGTGAACATAGTAGAAATGACGGCAGAGAATGAATCCATACCTTTACCACCCCCAAGCAATAGTAATCGAGCGTGACTAGAGGAAGAAGGTAATGAACTGTCAATGTGCCACAGTACTAATATGAGCGACATAAACACTAACACGAACAGGGACAGAAAGGAGGAAGTAGAAACTGAAACAAACCTACACATACAGCACATCCGGAATCTATTTTAAGGTACGATAAGGACACAGAAATGAAAGAAGACCTGTTTACTGAGGAGAAAGGAACAACACCCAAGGTAAGTGAAATTATTCAAGCAATAATAAAGGTAAAAGTGCGAAACATAGATGTACCCGTTGTTTTGGATACTGGCGCGTCGACAAGCCTCATGTCTACTAGCTTGTTCAAAGAGATAGCGAGGGAAGTAAGTGTACCCACGCTACTCGTGGAGAACTGTAAGATCGTAACGGCAATGGGAAGTAAATCTAAGGTTATAAAATTACAGGCCGGCATACCCATTAGCATATGTGGTGTAACTTTGCAGTGTACTTTCTTGTTGATAGACAAACTGATAGTGAACTGTATACTTGGTATGGAGATGTTCAGAAGGTATGGGATAAAAATAGATATCGGCAGCGGGGAATGTCAATTTCATGTAGGAGAGCGCACACTGACAGTGGACTTCATAAAAACTACAACGACGAATCAGGGTAGGCAGATACCCGATATTGATGTTAAACTTAGCTACCCTCAAGTCTTAATAGCAAGGAAGACGGAATTTGATGACCCTGGCGGTGAGATCCTAGATGAGCAAACAGTAGATAGTAAAATAAGTAAATCCAACAGCGAAGTGAACTGGCAAAATTACTCTTCAAATATCATAAAATTTTTCGTAAACAACCCAGTGTTATTAGGGGATATGAATATAAAATGAAAGTGTGTCCGCATGAAACCTATTGTAGAACGTCATATGGCATTCCTTGGGCGAAGAAAGACGCAGTAAGACAAGAAATAGAGCGTATGATTAGGTGGAAGGTGATTGAAACATCGCACTCGCCTTACTGCAGTCCGATTCTCGCAGTTGGTAAAACTGACGGAACGGTGCGGCTGGTGTTAGACGCGAGAGAAATAAACAAAATCATCGTTCCTATAAGAACAAGGCCAGAGAATCTAGAAGAGCAGTTATTAAAGTTTCATGGCGTTAAGTATTTAACATCCCTCGATTTGAAAGCTTCGTACTGGCAAATTTTGTTGCATGAAGAGAGTAGAAAGTATACAGCTTTCATAAATGCCGGGAGGAGTTACCAATTTAGGGTGCTGCCTTTCGGGTTAAACGTGAGCGCTGGTGTATTTATTGAAGCATTAGACAAAGTACTTGGACCGGAGTTGCTTAGCCAGGGTACACTCTACGTTAATGATTTATTAATTGCAACTCAAACATGGGATGAACATGTAAGTATTCTGGAAAAGGTTTTTCAAAAATTCGATGAATACAATGTCACAGTTAACTTTAGAAAGTCTGAATTCGGAAAGGACAAAATAAAATATTTAGGGCATAGTATTTCACCAGAAGGGATCTTACCTGACCCCGGTAAATTAGATGCGATACGAAATTTCCCAACACCCTATAATAAGAGACAATTAAAAGGTTTTCTTGGAATGGCCTCGTTTTTCAGGAAATTTCTGCCACAACAATTGTTGAACAGTAGCTCGCTGTTAAACCTACTGCGTAAAAATCACAGTTGGCTGTGGACTAAAGAGTGTGAAAGTGATTTTCAACGCATTAAGCAGGCACTGATTAATGCACCTATCCTTAAACACCCGGATATGGAGTTGGACTTTTGTTTAAGCACTGATGCTTGTTATCAGGGGCTTGGCGCGTGTCTGTTTCAAATAATAACAAAAGATGGTAAGGAAGAAATCAATGTAATAAGTTTTGCGAGTAGAACTCTTACAGAATGTGAAAGATCGTATTCTGTAACTGAACTGGAATTGTTGGCAGTTATTTGGTCCTTTCTTAAATTTCAATATTACCTTCGGGGAAATCATACTAAAGTTTACTGTGATCATCAAGCTTTGTCCTTTGTTCTGACATGTAAGTTGTTACATAAGAAATAGCAAGGTGGTGCATGTACCTACAGGAGTTTGATTTTGAGGTTGTTTACATAAAAGGGGAACAGAATGTTTTGGCAGATGCACCATCACGATTACCACAAGGCCTCACCGATTATCACGAGTTAGAGGTACAAACATCTGATTTCAAAGTACTTTTAATAAATGATGGAACTTTTAAACCATATTATATCAAAATGTGCAAAAACATGCAACGTCTGCAGGAAGAAGACCCCAGATGGAGCAAGGTAATAAGATATTTGCAGTCCGGAACACACGAACAGTTAAAGCAGTATTACATTATGCATAATAGCGTCCTCTTTCATAGAAGAGATCGGCGAATGGATAAGTGGTGTGTGTGCATACCTCAGGAATATGTGGACAACTTAATTCAACACACGCACCGCACGTGGGGACATTATGGAGTGCTGAAGTGTGCTGCAAAAATTGCAACGTATTGTTATTTCCCTAATATGAGGCCACGTATAGAGCAAGTAATCAGATGATGTGCGGTGTGTCAGAAGGTCAAACATCAAAATAGGACATGTCTTAATGTACTACACTCAATAATACCAAAGCAACCAAGGGACCTTGTATCTATTGACGCCGCAGGACCTTATCCCCAAGCCCGCGGCGGGGTTAAATACATCGTAGCCTTGTATGACGTTTTTAGTAAGTATCTCCAGCTGTACGCAGTCAAAACGGTTAGGTCTGGACCAATTATAAGACGGATTCTGGAAGACTACATACCACGTATTGGGAAACCGCAAGCGGTTCTAACTGAAAATGCTTCAAATTTTACAGGTGACCAATGGAAGTCATTTTTAAAATCACAAAACATACGTCATATTTTAGTATCCAAGTTCCACCCGGAAGCAAGTCCTGTCGAACTGTGCTTCCGTGAATTTAACAGGTTTATTCGGACATATATACCGCAGAAACAAAAGAAATGGCTAGAATACGTGGGTCCTTTTCAGCACATAGTAAATCACCTACCACACACATCAACAGGGTACACACCGGCCGAACTTATGTTTGAAAAGGTGGAACTAGATGAATGGGCAAAACCAATACCTAAATTAGGGCACAAAGACATAGCCTTAGATGACAAAGTACGGCAAGCGCTAATAACACTGGAAGGGCAAGCTCAAATAAGGAAAGGCATTTACGACAAGAAATTGAAAAACGGAATAGAATTCCAGATTGGACAGGAGGTACTACTAAGAACTCATCCGAAATCATCGAAATTAAAGGCATTGAACAAAAAATGGCAATTGTTATATGTTGGTCCGTATATCATTGTTGACAAGCCACATCCTGGGTGCTACTTGATAGGAAATATAAAAAATGGTAAAATAAAAGGCATGTATCCACATAAAGATTTGCGGAAATTTATTAAATGGAAGTGCAAGTCCAATTCTTTCCTTATTTGTTGCGTTAATAAAACCCACGTAGGTAGGAGGTTTGTCACTCTATGACGAATAAACCGATTGGCGCTCGGTTCCTCTCCAGCTAGGGGGTACAATATTTATATTTTCGTTACCCTCTCCCTCTTCTACTGTCCTGTTTAGTCAATAAGGAATGTTCAATTTTCTTCTACTATCTAAAATGCAGAGATGAGAATGCAACCTAGTCGTTAGAGATTTTTCTTGTAATTTTGGTATTGAGCTTTCTTAAGACATAAATATCTATAGAAACACAAGAAACTTTTTCATATTCCTTAAGAGAACACTAAATATATGGGAAGAAATAAAACAATTGTACACAATAGTGGACGAGTGAAAATCATTAGATTACGTAGTTACAATACATAAAAATAATTAAACAAGAGCGATGGAAAAGAAAGGAATTCACAGCGCGCGAGCTTTGAGCTAGCGGCACGAGCGATGAAGAGTACTGAGACGCAGCAGATGCGCTTGAAGCGGAGTGTACTTATAACAATTACATACGAAGCGGCTAACAGCTGATCGTAGGGGTCGAGTAGGCAAAAAGCACGGTTGAGTTCAGTGTCCTCAGCTAGATGCGCAAAGACACACTGAGCATCGCGAAGGAAACCATTCTAGAATTTAAGCGAATCGGCATTCACGCTGCGCTGCCAACAGGACAAAACAGAAGCGACACGAAATGAAGTACCTATCAGCTCATTACTCTAACGTAAATCAGTTACACAAACAAAACGAACACAGACATTTATCCCCAAGATGGAGACTATACTGTAAAGAGCACTAATTTTAAGAGTATATCATTAAGTTAAGCATACGTAGTTTTAAGAAAAGGACCGCATCGGTGCAAGTAAAGTATAAGGAGCGTAGAATAAGCTAAAATTGTGAACTTAACATAGGCTATTGAATGTACATAGTTAGAAATAAGTATGAGTATTCAAAGGAGAAGAAAATATACACAGATATTCCTATCAGACTATATACATCAGTATTAAGACAAGTTTAAAAGAAAAGTAACAACATGTACACTTAAAAGAACACGATTAGCACTGAACTTTATTGAGAACTAAGCGGCTTACATACAGCACGCAAGCCAGCGACGATGGGAAACGTAGAATGAAATATACACATAGAAAAGTGCGTGTGACGGGGACGTAAACTACAAAATAACATATCGTACGAGATTTAGCGAGAGGAGCAGTTGTGCACTTATAAGACTACACTTCTTTACAGACAACATTAGAATTAGCGAGCGTGACGTATAGGGAGAATACATACCCACAAATTTGCTATTACAGAACTCACTTACGTTAGTTGCTATTAATTACATGGTACCTTATACGAAAAGCATAAGCAGCTGAGTAAAACTGTCAACATGAATCGTACAACTTGCGGGAGATAAGCTAAGTAAATACGAAAACCAACCAATACGCACACAACGTAATTATACGAACTAAAACAAAATAACTGAGGTAAGTACTGTATGTTTAAAAAAGCAATATACAGAAACAAATTAATTTCACTGCTGGATAATACTTGGAAGTAGAGAGAGTGTGAAAAGTTTTAGATTCGATTGGAGGTATTAATTAGTTAATCTACGTTTGTGGTGACATAACATGCATGAATGAATCTAGGAAGAGAATGAAAGTGTATTAGAGTAATATGAGCTTATTTATATTTGTGAGAAGAAATAAATAGGGCGGTAGTTCTAGTGTAAGAACCCTGTAGGTAATACATGAGTATAAATGGCGATTTATGTGGAAGATTTTTTAATTAATAATTACATGGATATACGGCGATGAATATGAAGATTAATTTTGCAGTGGTACCTGTGAAAGGGCCACGAAGGCGACGTAAGAAAGAATAGATTATATAGTTTTAAGTCTTAGAATGAATGGTTGTATGAGTGTGGAGAGCAAAGTATGATGATGTATTATATTAATGAAAATATGATGTACGATTCGTATGAGAAACGAGCACAAAATGCAGTGAAACAATATTTTCTACACTGAGTTCTTGACACACGCAGAAGCGAAAACAGTACTTTAACATAAGCACGTTCTTCTTTCGCGGGAATGAATTATGAGTGGAATTACACATGGCAAAAATACAGTAAAAGTATCGGCCACACGTTACAAAGGGTAAACACGTACATGTCGTCGCATCAATAAGGCAGAAATATGACTTGAAATATGTGTACATGAATGTGTAATATTACGACGATTAACAAGCAGTGATGAAGTCAGGATTGTCAAAGAAAAAAAACATCCTACACACTCGCTCACAAACGAGCACTTGTAAATATTGTACGTAGTATGGTGTCTATCAAATGCCAAGGATAGAATAAGTACACTAACGACGCACTACAAGTAGCAATCTTAGAAGTACCTTGATCTCTGAAGCAGACCTTAGCAAATCTTCTTTTTCCATGTAGTGAGTAGTGCTACAACGTATTTTCTATGTGTTTTTGTGAAGGTATAAACGCGCAGGAGGTCGGGCCTGCAAGTCAAGAGAAGAAAATGCAAATATTCAGAACAAATGAAAGATTCCTTCTAATTTACTTATTAGTGTGTAAAACGATACCAAACATGGAATCCATAAATGAAAACTGAAGGTGAATTGTACATTTAGTTGTCAACTATATTATTGTCAATGTCAAAGTCTATGTAAAATGTATGTATGTACTGTTTTCTATGTGTAGTTGTGAACGTAAAAACGCGCAGGAGGTCGGTCCTGCAAGAAAGGAACAGGAAACCCAAATATTCAGAATAAATTAAAGATTCCTTCTGATTTGCATATTAGTGTGTAAGAGGGTGCATGTCATGGAGTCCATATATGAAATGAGTAAGAATTGTAAATTTGTATGTCGACTTTATTATTGTCAACGATTTTGTCTATGTAAAATGTATGTACTATTGTCAATTTTATGTGAAATTTTATTCTTGAAAAGGAACCATTTATGTATGTATGTGAAGTGCAACGCGACGGACGAGTAAAACACTCGCACGTGTGAAGTAATACAAAAATGTTAAGGCCTAATAATAGTGAAAACAACGGCTGAGCCGTAGTAAGAGTAAACGCTACAATGTGGCGAAGTGAATACAGTGAGTGTGATGCGTGTGCGACGGAAAAATGAGAGGAAATCCGTATAACCACGAGTTGTGGTGTGAGGACCGCTTAACTACAATGAACAACGGAAGACAATGCCGAGTTCTGCAGTGCGGCCCTTACCTCACCTTGCTGTGTCAAAACCTCGTCCAGGCGCGAGATGATGTATTGGTGATCTTCGGGTTGAGCGTTGGAGCTGAATCCGTCGTATCCAGTCTCCGGACTGGAGGGCATATACAACACCGACTTCATGAGTCTGGAGCGACATTACGATGGATGCGCGGGCAGTGCTGCTGCTCACGTGGCGCTCGCGTCACTGCGACGGGTGCGGTAAACAATAAGCTGCTGCTAGCCATAAGCGCAGCGAACAATGAGATAGCGTGTGCTGAAAAGACACCTTCTCAGAACGGCCAATGAACCAAAAGCCAGTGAGAAAAACAATTTTTAAAACATGGTGAGGACAATTTACGAAATGTAAAATTTTTCCCCTGTCCATACAGCTTAACAAGCATAATGAAAAATCACAGACTAAGACGTTAGCACGACATGGACGTACGATTATGTAATATAAATATATGTGAATGTCGTTATGTGATATAAGTGTATGTGAATGTATTTATATGTGTGAATTTGTAATGAACAAGGAAATGAACTTCGTAGACTTACTTGTAGTAGCTTAACGGTATTAAAACTCCATTGACTTGCACCAAATGACTCAACATGAGCCCAAGGTAAATAAGGCTACTGTATACTGTCTCACTAAATAAAGAGACTTATTCCCGACAGTATACAGTAGGGGGGCATTGTGATATACCTTTTGCATTTCTTACTTTTATGTTTTCATCCTCTTTAAAAGCAAAGAGAAAAGATGAGGTGGTAGTAGCCCAGCGTAGAGCCTGTGCCTACCTTCAGGTATTTTTGACTTTCAGATGTTAAAAGACAGAGCAGTTTTTGTTCTTGTACGAGTTGTTGGAAGGAGGGTATCGCTCAGTGAGTGAACGAGTGAGAACCGCCATTTTTTAGTGAGTAATTGCAGACCGCCATTGTGTGTATTTTCTATGTGCATCGAACAGAAATAAAGTAGTGTTTTATTAACAGAATATTTGTGAGAGTTATTATTATTTCAAGTAGTAATGCAATAAGAAGAACGGATGCTCACCTGTGTACTTAGGAAAATTTACGAAGATCCGAATATAACAACACGGCCACAGTCAAGGAGACGGCGATCGGACATAATATTAATAATTGGTACGCATAAAATACTATGAAGAAGATTTATTTATATAAATATAAACTAAAATGATTCCTTTCCCGTTACAGGCAATGCCTAGCTTATTGTGCTTGTCCTTCATGCCAAAGAATTAATCTCTTTAATTCATCCATTTTAAAAAAGCCACACATCCCAACATTTTATTATCATTCATTCCCTATCCTATTATATTATCATTTTATTATATTATAGTGTGTCCACGCGAGCGAAGATAATTAACCGTTGGAGCAACTGTGTCCATAAAAATTTTTATGTTGCCATTCTTCGCACAAAGCGCCTCCTGGTGTATCAGACAATGGACTGCCGCGAATATGGAGCAGCCGACTTCAGCCAGTTTTGACACGACGGAACCCAGGAACCCAGTGCGCAACGCTCGTTGCGCAGGTGCTCCATCCCTTGTTAGACTGGCCAGACGTTCCCATTTTAAACCCACTGACTCGAACACGTTTTCGACGGCTAGAAAAATATCCAAAGCCTTGGCTGTGTCTTTTAGTGCTATAAGATCGAGAAATTTTTCGGTGAACGCAGATTGTCGTCGACATCCCGAATGAATGTGACGAGCTGAGATTTGTGCGCAACGTCCGTGAACTCGTCAAAAGGGATAGAAAATGAAAGGAAGTTTGCCGCTCTCTCCATTAATTACTGCTCCATATCTGAGGCCATATCTTCGACTCGCCGAGCAACAGTTTGAGGCGAAAGAGCTATTTTTTTCAAATTTTTCCGTGAGGTGTGCTGGACAAATACAATCCGCCGTGTCGACCAGGAAATCCTTTATGAGATTCCCAGCCGCAAAGGGTTTCCCTATTCTCAGCGAGCATTTGTAACTAGCTCGCAAACTTTGTCCCAATGTTTCCTGCTCCTACCACTGCAAAAAAACCTTACAACTAATTTTTTACCATAGTGTTTTCAAAAATTCTTTCATTCACTGAAGACCAAATAAAAAACTAACAAAAAAGATTGGTTTTAGGTGCGTTTTCCCCCCATTTCCTCTGAAAAGCAGTCATAGACGCTAGCAAGCACAGCGAAATGTAGTAGCAAAGTAAATTTTTATCTGTTGGAATATTTGCGTTTTAATTAAATGTAAACACAGATAAAACTACAACATATATTTTCCCATCCATCAAACCACACATACACAAAAACAAATAATGACTCTTAATGACACTTTGCTGTTCGAGAGAGCGTTTGTGACGGCTTTTCAGGAAGTGGCAAAAAATAACGCACCTGAAACTCTTTCTTATGTCTGTGCGACACGATTTAATGCAACCCAAATATAAAAATTAACCGAAAAGAAATGTTCCTTGTTGCTGACAATCTGATATTCGATAACTGGCACATTGCTAAATGATATATGAGATTATAAAACATAGTTTTATTTATCATCTTTATAAAAAATACGATAGGAAACTTACTTCCCTGTAATGCTGCCGAGTCGGGGCGTGGAATGTCAGAAGCTTGAACGTGGTAGGGAAACTAGAAAATCTGAAAAGGGAAATGCAAAGGCTCAATCTAGATATAGTAGGTGTCAGTGAAGTGAAGTGGAAGGAAGACAAGGATTTCTGGTCAGATGAGCATCGGCTAATATCAACAGCAGCAGAAAATGGTATAACAGGTGTAGGATTCGTTATGAATAGGAAGGTAGAGCAGAGGGTGTGTTACTGTGAACAGTTCAGTGACCGGGTTGTTCTAATCAGAATCGACAGCAGACCAACACCGACAATGACAGTTCAGGTATACATGCCGACGTTGCAAGCTGAAGATGAACCGATAGAGAGAGTGTATGAGGATATTGAAAGGGTACTGCAGTATGTAAAGGGGGACGAAAATCTAATAGTCATGGGCAACTGGAATGCAGTTATAGGGGAAGGAGTAGAAGAAAAGGTTACAGGAGAATATGGGCTTGGGACAAGGAATGAAAGAGGAGAAAGAATAATTGAGTTCTGTAACAAGTTTCAGCTAGTAATAGCGAATACCCTATTCAAGAATCACAAGAGGAGGAGGTATACTTGGGAAAGGCCGGGAGATACGAGAAGATTGCAATTAGATTGCATCATGGTCAGACAGAGATTCCGAAATCAGATATTGGATTGTAAGGCGTACCCAAGAGCAGATATAGACTCAGATCACAATATAGTAGTGATGAAGAGTAGGCTGAAGTTCAAGACATTAGTCTGGAAGAATCAATACGCAAAGAAGTGGGATACGGAAGTTCTAAGGAATGCCGAGATACGTTTGAAATTCTCTAACTCTATAGATACAGCAGTAGGCAGTACAGTTGAAGTGGAATGGACATCTCTAAAAAGGGCCATCACAGAAGTTGGGAAGGAAAACATAGGTACAAAGAAGGTAGCTGCGAAGAAACCATGGGTAACAGAAGAAATACTTCAGTTGATTAATGAAAGGAGGAAGTACAAAAATGTTCCAGGAAAATCAGGAATATAGAAATACAAGTCGCTGAGGAATGAAATAAATAGGAAATGAAGGGAAGCTAAGACGAAATGGCTGCAGGAAAAATGTGAAGACATCGAAAAAGATATGATTGTCGGAACCTTTGGTGACATTAAAAGCAACGGTGGTAACATTAAAACTGCAACGGGAATTCGACTGTTAAATGCAGAGAAGAGAGCAGATAGATGGAAAGAGTACATTGAAAGCCTCTATGAGGGTGAAGATTTGTCTGATGTGATAAAAGAAGAAACAGGAGTCGATTTAGAAGAGATAGGGGATCCAGTATTAGAATCGGAATTTAAAAGAGCTTTGGAGGACTTACGGTCAAATAAGGCAGAAGGGATAGGTAACATTCCATCAGAATTTCTAAAATCATTAGGGGAAGTGTTAACAAAACGACTATTCACGTTGGTGTATAGAATATATGAGTCTGGCAACATACCATCTGACTTTCGGAAAAGCATCATCCACACTATTCCGAAGACGGCAAGAGCTGACAAGTGCGAGAATTATCGCACAATCAGCTTAACAGCTCATTCATCGAATCTGCTTACAAGAATAACGTACAGAAGAATGGAAAAGAAAATTGATAATGCGCTAGGTGACGATCAGTTTGGCTTTAGGAAAAGTACAGGCACGAGAGAGGCAATTCTGACGTTACGGCTAATAATGGAAGCAAGGCTAAAGAAAAATCAAGACACGTTCATAGGATTTCTCAACCTGGAAAAAGCGTTCGACAATATAAAATGGTGCAAGCTGTTAGAGATACTGAAAAAAGTAGGGGTAAGCTATAGGGAGAGACGGGTCATATGCAATATGTACAACAACCAAGAGGGAATAATAAGAGTGGACGATCAAGAACGAAGTGCTCGTATTAAGAAGGGTGTAAGACAAGGCTGCATCCTTTCGCCCCTACTCTTCATCTGTACATCGAGGAAGCAATGATGGAAATAAAAGAAAGGTTCAGGAGTGGAATTAAAATACAAGGTGAAAGGATATCAATGATACGATTCGCTCATGACATTGCTAATCTGAGTGAAAGTGAAGAAGAATTAAATGATGTGCTGAACGGAATGAACAGTCTAATGAGTACACAGTATGGTTTGAGAGTAAATCGGAGAAAGACGAAGGTAATGAGAGTTAGTAGAAATGAGAACAGCGAGAAACTTAACATCAGGATTGATGGTCACGAAGTCAATGAAGTTAAGGAATTCTGCTACCTAGGCAGTAAAATAACCAATGACGGACGGAGCAAGGAAGACATCAAAAGCAGACTCGCTATGGCAAAAAAGGATTTTCTGGCCTAGAGAAGTCTACTAATATCAGATACCGGCCTTAATTTGAGGAAGAAATTTCTGAGAATGTACGTCTGGAATACAGCATAGTATGGTAGTGAAACATGGACTGTGGGAAAACCGGAACAGAAGAGAATCGCAGCATTTGAGATGTGGTGCTGTAGACGAATGTTGAAAATTAGGTGGTCTGATATTTAAGGAATAAGGAGGTTCTACGCAAAATCGGAGAGGAAAGGAATATGTGGAAAACACTGATAAGGAGAAGGGACAGGATGATAGGACATCTGCTAAGACATGAGGGAATGACTTCCATGGTACTAGAGGGAGCTGTAGAGGGCAAAAACTGTAGAGGAAGACAGAGATTGGAATACGTCAAGCAAATAATTGAGGACGTAGGTTGCAAGTTCTACTCTGAGATGAAGAGGTTGGCACAGGAAAGGAATTAGTGGCGGTCCGCGTCAAACCAGTCAGTAGACTGATGGCAAAAAAAAAAAATGCTGCCTCAAATTTTCTTACAGTTCTTCAAGCTTTGACTGGCTTTCCTCTTGCGACAAATTTTCGAATTGATCTTTGTGACAGGTATTAAAGTGCCGTTCAATCGAGTACTTTTTTTAAATACTTGAGGTTCCGATGACATACTAAATATTTGGCATGATTCTGGACAGCAGTGCAAGAGAAATTGATTCCCCTCTCGTGTTTAAATAGTGCGGACGCACCACTCCTCCTTTTTTTTGTCTTTCCTTTTTCTTTTTGTCTGCTGCTGTTCGTTCCACTGTTGCCTTACATCTGTTGACTAACGGCTTTGTGTCGTATCAAAGCTTTTGACCGCTGCTGGCGCGGCGGTCTGTCTTCCGTACGAAGCGCGCGTATAGCGGCACGGCGAAACGCGGCGGGCTGACCGCCCGGCCATCAAAGCGACACGGCTCGGCCACCGCAACAACATACGAATTCCCCAGGGCGCTGGCCTCGGGCGATCGTGGGCGCTGGTGCACCAGGGGCACAGTTTGGACGAGCCTGCTCTAGAGACACAACTCACACATGCAACAGATGGAAAGGAAAGATCAAACCGTCATATTAATTTTAAAACTATACCGTCCGCCGACACCACAGTGGTGTTGTGCACGAAAAGCATAGTATCGCTCAGTCGCCGGCGACACCACAGTGCTGTCGTGTGCTTAGTATCGCGCAGTGGCCGGCGACAGCACTTTAGTATCTTTTGTAGTCTGTTGGTGTTTTGTTTGATGTTGTTGTTGTGGTCTTCAGTCCTGAAACTGGTTAGATGCAGCTCTCCATGCTACTCTATCCCTTTGCAAGCTTCTTCATCTCCCAGTACCTACTGCAGCCTACATCCTTCTGAATCTGCTTAGTGTATTCATTTCTTGGTCTCCTTCTATGATTTTTACCCTACACGCTGTCCTCCAATACTAAACTGGTGATCCCTTGATTTCTCAGAACATGTCCTACCAACCGATCCCTTCTTCTAGTCAAGTTGTGCCACAAACTTCTCTTCTCCCCAATCCTATTCAATACCTCCACATTAGTTATGTGATCTACCCATCTAATCTTCAGCATTCTTCTGTAGCACCACATTTCGAATGCTTCTATTCTCTTCTTGTCAAAACTATTTATCGTCCATGTTTCACTTCCATACATGGCTACACTCCACACAAATACTTTCAGTAAAGATATTTGACAAATAAATCTATATTCGAAGTTAACAAATTTTTCTTCTTTAGAAACGCTTGCCTTGCCATTGCTAATCTACATTTTATATCCTCTCTACTTCGACCGTTATCAGTTATATTGCTCCCCACATAGCAAAACTCCTTTACTACTTTAAGTGTCTCATTTCCTAATCTAATTCCCTCAGCATCACCTGACTTAATTCAACTACATTCCATTATCCTCGTTTTGCTTTTGTTGATGTTCATCTTATACGCTCCTTTCAAGAGACTGTCCCTTCCTTTCAACTGCTCTTCCAAGGCCTTTGCTGTCTCTGATAGAATTACAATGTCATCGGCGAACCTCAACATTTTGATTTCTTCTCCATCGATTTTAATACCTACTCCGAATTTTTCTTTTGTTTCCTTTACTGCTTGCTCAATAAACAGATTGAATAGCATTGGGGATAGGCTACAACCCTGTCTCACTCCCTGCTTCCCTTTCATGTCCCTCGACTCTTATAACTTCCAACATTTCTACGGAATCCAAACTGATCTTCCCCGAGGCCGGCTTCTACCAGTTTTTCCCTTCGTCTGTAAAAAATTCGCGTTAGTATTTTGCAGCTGTGACTTATTAAACTAATAGTTCGGTAATTTTCACATATGTCAACACCTGCTTTCTTTGGGATTGGAATTATTATATTCTTCTTGAAGACTGAGGGAATGTCCCCTGTCTCATACATCTTGCTCACCAGATGGTAGAGTTTTGTCAGGACTGGCTCTCACTAGGCTTTCAATAGTTCTAATGGAATGTTGTCTACTCCCGGGGTCTTGTTTCGACTCAGGTCTTTCAGTGCTCTTTCAAAATCTTCACGCAGTATCATATCTCCCATTTCATCTTCATCTACATCCTCCTCGATTTCCAAATATTGTCCTCAAGTAACAATAAGCTACACGCGTCAACAAGTTTTTTGTTTTTATACGAGGGTGAGTCCAATGAAAATCTTAAATTTGTAGTAACAAATCGAAATTTCGCCCCCTTATCCTGTAAGTTGGTAAGCGTGCTACAAACAGCGTGCAGAATGGCCTGTAGGTGGCAGCATAGTGCAGATCCACACATACCGTCGCAGTATCAGATGAAGGTGGCCGCCCCACTTGCGACTTACACCAGGGAAGAACAGCGTTCTGTTATTCGGTTTTTGCATACTGAATGTGTGAAACCTATTGAAATTCATCGACGAATGAAGGTTCAGTACGATGATGCATGTTTGTCACAGCAGCAAGTCTACGAATGGGGTAGGAAGTTCGCAAATGGTGTGACTTCAGTGGAAGATGGTCCTCGTCCAGGTAAGTACAATGTGTGACTCCGCAGAACATTGCAGCAGTTGAAGCCATAGTAAAGGAAAACCGCTGAGTGACACTGAATGATATTGAAGGATGTTTACAAATTAGTCATGACGTGCTCCAGTTTCACAAAGTGTCTGCAGATGGATGCCACAGCAGCTGACTCCTGAAATGAGAGAACGACGTGCTGATGCTTGTGAAGAACTTCTTAGGCGTTTTGAACGAGAAGATGATGGCTTCCTTGCAATAATCGTTTCTGGGGACGAAACCTGAGTTCACTTCCACCAACCGGAAACGAAGAGAACGAGCAACCCAGACGTTGCCTCAAGTGATTTCCATATATCTGGACCACACAACGACGCAATGGGAGGAAAGAAGTTTCGTTCTGATGAAGAGGTACGCCACGTGGTGCATGAATGGTTGCACAGACTATCAAAAGAATTTTTTCTAAAG
The DNA here is from genome assembly GCF_023897955.1 of Schistocerca gregaria. Classification (NCBI taxonomy): domain Eukaryota; kingdom Metazoa; phylum Arthropoda; class Insecta; order Orthoptera; family Acrididae; genus Schistocerca; species Schistocerca gregaria. Next base: position 240,178,923 of record NC_064924.1, read on the forward strand.
AAATTTATGCACTTTGTAAGCTCTGGAAGACTTGCATTGAGCGTATGGTAGATTGTGTTGAAAAGTGATGCACCTTTGTACCATTTCTTTACAATAAGTAATATTTAAAAAATATTTAAGGTTTTCATTTGACTCACCCTCCTAAGTACTTGTGCCCTTTCATCATGGCGGACGAAAGAGACAATAGGACTATTTACGATGAATGCGCGGGGGTCTTGTTTGACGTTCCAGTCGACTTTCCCGATTGGGAAGAAGACATTGGATATGAAAAAACTGAAAGTGAAGCAGAATCGTAGAAAAATAATGAAATACGTCCAAGAATTCGGCGAACGCTACGGTTGCCAACTGATTCGGCTGAATCAGACGAAGAAGACAGTGCACAGTGGTCAGACTTTGATTTACCGAGGACCAATAACAAATTAGAAGGATCCCCGGGTCCAAACATATTTCCCAAGGATATACAGAGATTCGAGGATATTGTAGAATAATATATTGGAAACGATGTATTTGAATACATTAGCAACGAAACCAACAAGTACTACAGGCAAAACTGCAACAGAAGAAAACAGGATTTTTAAAAAATGACAAATTTGTCGTCGTTACGGGACCCGAACTTAGAAAAGGGTTTGGGCTTGCTATCCTTATGAGAATTGTAAATAAAGCTAGAATCAGTGATTACTGGTCAACGAATCCGTTGTTAGACACACCGATATTTCGCAAAACGATGTCCCGCAACCCGATTCAGACAAATATTATAATTTTATCTTTTTGCGACAGCAACAGTAAACTGGATAAAGCCTACCGGCTTGTCAAAGTGCAATTCGTAATTGATTACTTTTCCAAAAACTTTGAAGAAACGTTTAATCTAAGACGAAACATATCAAGTGGTGAAAGAATGATACCTTGGCTTGGACGGCTAATTTTAAAGTGTAAAAATTATGAAATACGGCATAGTCTTTTGGATGCTGTGTGATTCAAGTACGGGATACATTTCCTCATTCACGATATATTCCGGCCCTGGACAGCCGTTAGCAAAAACAGTGATGGAATTATATTGACACCTTCTGATGGAAGGTGGCATCACCTTTGCATGGATAATTATTATAACAGTGTAGAACTTGCAGAGTAGTTACTTGAAAAGAAAATTCGAGTTTGTGGAACGACACGGCAAAATAGAGGCTTTCTGGAAAATTAAACCACGCAAAAGTCAATGTGTTTGAAGCTTGTCATCAACGGAAAAGTGACAAGCGGCTGTCGACAAGCCACGTAATCCTAATTAGCGCTGCCGGCGCCAAGCGAATAAATTTGTACGATAAGTGCGGACGGCAGAGTGTTAATAGAGAGAAGATTGAATATGAACTGCACCGCCGTAAAGCTGATGCATTCTGTCAGCCCAAAAGACAATCTCGATAGAGAAGCAGAAAGTTTACAAACACGGAATCTATATCTATGGATTTCCAATGAAATGGCCAAACATCAGCACCAACATTGTTTATCACAAGCGGCAGCTTTCTCTATATCTGTTTAACATACATGGACTTTTAAACAGTAATGCAGTTTTTTATGTTTATCCAGAAACTATAGGAAAGAAAGGTTCAATTGAAGTAGTTTCTTTCCTGCATCATCGTGTTACTTCGTTTCTGGATCCTGAGGTTAAAAAATTTTGAAATCTTCTGTGACTCATGTGGTGGTCAAAAACAAACTACACCCTTTTCAGGTCTTCGATTATCTTGCCCATCATGTAAAGCGATTATAATCAATTTTTGTGACGTTCCCAATAAGAAGACATTCATACCTGGAAAGTGACAAACAGATGGGCCTCATCACACGTAAAACAAAATCTGAGCTCCCAAAGGACTGGACAGACAACAGGTTGTTGAAGTTGATGCCTCAATGATACATGACTGGGCTGATTTCTTGCAACCATGACTGACCAAAATGTCCATTGCCATCGCAAATTATTAAGAAGATGAACCCAGAAATTCACCATCCAAGGCTTATCATACATCGTGACACTTTCAACCGATCTTGGATCACATCAGTTATTACTGCTCCTGTTGAACGAATGGAAGAGGAACCACAACATTCAGAAGGAGGGTTTTTGTTCTCTTCACCCATTTACGATGGTAGGCTGGTAAAGACTTTAGTCAGAGTAATTGAATGAAATTAGATCATATCAGTGTGTAATAGCACGTTCGACTTTATTATAAAACCCTGATGAGATACTAGGCTAATAAGGGGTAGCATGTCCAATGTTTCAGAACAGCTACTTATCACCAAGAAAAAGTATCGTGATATGCAAGAACTGAAGGTGTTCTGTGACACAGTGGCCCGAGAGAACTACACAAATGAAACGATAACTAAATCAAGACCCTAAGCTGCCGACAGGCGTTAATATACATCAACGGGGACAGTTGAAAATGTGTGCCCTGACCAGGGCTCGAACCCGGAACCTCCAGTTTACATGGCAGACGCTCTATCCATCTGAGCCACTAAGGGCATAGAGGATAGTGCGACTACAGGGATTTATCCGTTGCACGCTCCCTGTGAGACCCACATTCCCAACTTAATATCCTCATACTACATTCGTAGTGCCGCTGTCCATTACACTCATTACTCGCGGCAGACAATCTTACCGAGTCCCATAAGAGTTCGGGCAATGCGTGTACATCCGCACAGAAGAAGGTCAATGGCCGGTTAGCATTAACTATATGAAGGTGGTATCTGTTCTTTCGGACTTGTCTGGAAGAACAGATACCATCTACCATGTAAACAGGAGATCCCAGGTTCGAGTCCCAGTAGAGGCACACATTTTCAACTGTTCCCGTTGATGTATATCAACACCTATCGGCAGCTTAGTGTCTTGATTTAATTATCATTTCATTCTAGAGAGCTGCACAGTCACCGATGGTATCTGTTCTTTCGGATATGTCCAAAAAAACAGATACCATCTTCATATACTATAGAAATATTCCTTTGAGGCAGTGAATTTACAAACACGGTCAGTGTTATTTGTTTGTAGTAAGTAAAAAGTGACAAAGAAAGGCTGTGGGTTATAAAAACTTTGATTTATGCTGATAGCTGAAATTACGCCCTATTGACTATATTTTTAATGTATGTGTTGTAAACATTTATTGAATAATTGTTGGTAGTTGTATACCATGTGATTTAAAGATAGAAAAGTTGAGAGTTTGCCTTATTAATCATTACAGTTCACATGAGTTCAGTAAAAATAAAAACAGAATATTGATATACAATCTTGTTCGTAAAACCTGATTAGTCATGAACATCCTGTACAATAATGACTAGACACAAAGATGAATAGATCTCATTATATTACGACTTTTACATTCCAATTAGTGCATTATACAAATAAATTAAAAAATAGACATTCAGATAAAAAGACATAAAGGGTCCAATTTTTAACAACATTTTTTTCCACTTTTAAGGAATGCTAAAGAAAAGGTAGTTGAATGTACTGTATAAATTACAAAAGCATATTTCAGTAACCTATGAAACTGTAACATTTCAAACTTTAAAATTGCTCTACTGAAAAATCTATAAACTGGATTCAACCCGTTCTTTTATTTTAAATTTATACATTTTTGAAGATTGTAGTTGATATTTACCTTTTCCATCGATGCTATTGTTTTTGTTGATACCGACCATCGTATAAGACTTGTCTTGGATCAAAATAACAGAACCCCTTAAAGACATTCTTCACTTAATTTAGATACACATTATGCAGCGAATCTTTTATTCTCAAACAATGTTAAATATGTTGCAATAATTGAAAATAGTAAAATCTGCACTTTTCTTCATTAAGTTGAATACCAAGCTCTTTGGGTTTCCCCCCTGGATTCTCCAATATTTTTAGCTTTAGTACGTTTAACTCTTTTGTCAACACTGTTGATCTGACTTACAATGGAATTTAGATCAATAATTCACAATGACCACTTCGAAAATGAAATTTTCTCCTCGCCGAATTTTTTTACGACCTAAGCAGTAGTCACTCTATAGTTCTCCCGTTCTTAATTCTATGCGAGTGGCGTCTGAACACAACTTCTTATGGGATACATTTATACATTTTCACATTCAGCAAAACAACTCGAAAGAGTAACATGGCCACCGCCGTGTTTTGCCGTTATCAAAGTCTACCTGAGATTGATTCCTTAGTTCGGTGTACACGTACATATTCTTTAAGGCTTTTACAGAAACTTCCTTTCATCAAATCATAACACACTGAACCACCAAGAATCACCTTACAGCTTGTAACAATTCACAAAACCAAATCTTTTACGAATATTTTGTTTGGATTCATGTGGTTCATTCTTGCTAGGGAAACTATCCATCGCACCCCCTTCAGATTTAGTGGTAAGAAGGCCCGTCAAAACTGCACATACATCAGGCATGGAAACAGGAAGAAGAAAACTCGGAACAGCGAACGGTACAAACTCAAGATGTGCAACAACGAGCGAATCAGATTAGCTGTGCCGCGCGGGATTAGCCGAGCTGTCTAAGGCGCTGCAGTCACGGACTGTGCTGCTGCTCCCGGCGGGGGTTCGAGTCCTCCCTCGGGCATGGGTGTGTGTGTTTGTCCTTAGGATAATTTAGGTTAAGTAGTGTGTAAGGTTAGGGACTGATGAGTTTAGCAGTTAAGTCCCATAAGATTTCACACACATTTTTTTCAGATTAGCTGTTGCGTCGTAGGTATATGTGGACGGTATTATACAGTGGAGTGTGAGCTTTATTCATATCTACAATATGCCTTCTTTCTTTTAACAAAATTATGAACTGTCTGTCCGGTCACTGACGTGTCTGTTCGCTGTATTCAAATTTGTGTCGGTGTCGTGGCGTGACGTCCGTTTGCAACTGCTAGATGTACGGAAGGACCTACAGGCGTACTTACCTCCTGTCTGTTCAACACAAGTACCCCAAGTTACGTTCGGCTGCTTAGCTGAGAATTCGGCATTTGGCTGTGGCGAGGCGCGCACGCCTGTTTTCATCTCGCCTGCTGTGCTGCTTGCGAGCGAGCGTTTGTTTAATTCCGCGTAGTGGCTTGTTGCAGAGTCAGATTTCATTGATCGATTAATCGACCTCTCCATTAGATCGCGCACGACCCAAGGCGTGTGAAGTTAAATGTTTTATACGGGATGAAATGAGTTTCCATCCACAAGATGTTCTCGGAATGAATTTTTCGGTCCTCAGTACTATTGTGTACATAAAACTGGCGAATGATAAGCTGTGTGCCTACGTTGTGCGGCACCACGCTAATGACCTCAGGTTACGATGCTCTGACGCACATATAGGGACTGTCGTGGTTGATCACTTTGGTTTCGGCCTCCACACTTTGCGGTTTTCGAACTCCCGTTTGAAGTACAGTCGGACGCCGTAGTGTCCCATAGTGCTCAGAGCCAAATGAATCATTTGAGCAGAAGGTTGACATACATTTCTGTCAATGAAGAAAGCAATTGTTTTGTTTCGTTAATACTCGTTGCTAAGGAAATTTAAACTCGTTACTGAAAAGTAAATGACTGAATACACGTAGCTCTTTTGTTACGATAGTCATTTATGTAAGTTTAGAATGTTTAAAACTTTACTTTTACTAACGTGCACTTCACTCAGGACATGACAAACAGCGTGCTTGGAATAAATTTTAATTGTTACTTGTGTTCAACAGCTCTTAAGAAGGCATAGAGAAATGCGCTGAATTACTGACGTTCCTATATGGACACAATTTCTGGCAGCATGACATAGGGATGACGTACGTTGACCAATCGCAAGCCGTCTATTTGCCATACCTGGTCACAAAACAGCAGCTACGACATTCAGTTGCTCCTAGAGAAGACGATGGAAGATTTCGCCAAAAGCTCGGGATTTTACCCGGACGTAACAATTAAACCGACAATGATTTATACAAACTTTTCAGTTCTCGTTGGGCTATGGAAACTTGCACTGATACCTGCTCTACCCTTGCTGATGATAACGAACTAGTGTGCGATCAAGCATGTTGCTGTTGTAGTCTTCAGTCCGAAAACATATTTGATGCAGCTTTACTCTACATGTGCAAGTCTCATCTCCGAATAACGACTGCAACCTACATCCTTTTCAACCTGCTTACTACATTCATCTCCTGGTCTTCTTCTATTATTTTTAATCCTCCCCACAACACTTACCCACGAAAATGCCGATTCCTTGTGTCTCAGAATGTGTCCCATCAATCAATTGCGTCTTGTAGTCAATTTGTGCCACAAATTTCCCTTCTCCCTGTTCTATTCAGCATCTCCTCATGATCTATCCAACCAATATTCAGCCTTCTTCTGGAGCATCTCATTTCAAATGCTTCTATTCTCTTCTTGTCTAAACTGTTAATCGTTCATGTTTCACTTCCATACCAGGCTGCACGCCTTCAGAAAGGACCTCATGAAACTCAAATCTATATTCAAGACAGTGGCCTTTCCGTTTAACTGCCATTCCACGTATAGAAGTACAATGTCATCGGCAAAACCTCGAACCTTCTATTTCTTCTTCTTGAACTTTAATTCATTCATCTAATTGTTCTTTGATTTCCTTTACTTCTTGCTTGGTGTAAAGACTGAATAACATCAGGGGTAGGTTACAACCGTGTCTCTCTCCCGTCTCAGCCACTCCCACCCTTTCATGCGCCTCGATTCGTAACTCTCCCTGTATTTTAGCCCTGCTACCTTCAAAATTCCTTAAAATACAAAACACGTCAAGTTAAAAGCGATGACTTCTTATTCCGTTGGTAGACCTCTACTTCTTGACCGCCAATGTATAAATACTCCGTTTTAGGGTGGCGAATACCACCGTGCGAGATATGTCAGAACACGTCGTTATTGAAAATATGTAGAACGATATTGGTGAGAACCTTGCCCACAGTAGCCTGTACGTTACATGAGATCATTCTAGACCTTAACCAAACAACTGTTTCGAAAATCTCACATGAACGCCGATAATTCTAGTATTATTAACAGAAGGTGTATGTACCTTGCATTACTGCATTACTGGGCAGGCGGAAATCCACACTGGCTTCGTCAGGTGTAACATCAAAGGACGTGGACTCGTAAATGTATGGTGCGGCAGAGCAGGAAATTACATGGTGGAACCTTACTTCATTTCAGGCGATTTAATTGGACATTCGTGAGCACTCTTTATGAAAAATATTCTACCGGTTCTTCTAGACGAGGTACCACTGGATATTCGACAGTGTATGTGGCTGCAACACGACGGTTGTCCAGGTCACTCGTTCTGTGTTTCAACGCAAATACTGAATAAGAACTTTCTTGGACATTGGATAGAACGAAAATCTGTTGCCAAGTGGCCTGCAAGGTCTCTCGATTTTACTCCTTCTTTTTTTGAAGACAAAAGTTATGTTAAGTGATTTGAATGGCTACCAAATCATTGTTAGTAAACTGTATATTTCATTTACTTGCGTCCGAAATTGCATTGCAGTGTGAAATAAGGTGATAGCCTTTATTGCACGCAGCTGGCAATACTGGCATTACGCCCTTACGTTCAGCATGAAACGACGTTTCGTTAAGAATAACATTTATTTTGCGGTCTACAGGTGGTCACGAAAGCATTTTTAATACAATGTTTAGTTCAACGACTGTATCCCATATTATGTAATTTAGAGCAGTGTAGGCCAGGAAAAGATAGGTCAACTCTTCCTTCTAACATTTAGATATTTAATACAGTATTTGCTGTTTACAGAGTATAAGGCCTGTTTATTGTTGAAGAATGAACAACTGATCTCTCTGTTTCAGCTCATGTAAATCTGAGAGGTTACACAAATGCGAATTCTTTGCCTCGTGATGACTGGGTGTTGTGTGATGTCCTTAGGTGAGTTAGGTTTAAGTAGTTCTAAGTTCTAGGGGACTGATGACCATAAATGTTAAATCTTATAGTGCTCAGAGCCATCTGAACCATTTTGAACAAATGCGAAATAGTTTTCCTAACTCCTTTGCGATGCGCTAGATTCTAGCCTCTGTCGTATTTTCATATACAATATTCGTAAGTGAACCTGTGTCTTGGCCATAAGTTGGTTCAAGGGGAAATAAAGCTTTATTGTTATAGCGTAGGCCTACCATAGGGTACAGAACTACGCAGCCCGGTCCGAGACGAAAGCGTCACGGTGTTTGCACCGCAAATGCCGTTTCCTACCACCGTAGTCTCAGGTTCTAGGACATTTCTCGATTTTTTTACGACAGGTTCCAACGTCAACATTAACAAACGCTATATCGCTGTAGTTGTATTCTCAAGAGCTATCGAATGCAGTTATAAAAAGTATACGGTTTCATTAAAGAAATTACTTACTCCAACATCTCAGTTGATACTAGCGCTAAAAGCATTAACTAAACAAAACATACGTGCCCCTCGACGTTCTAACATTTGCCGAAAACTGGATTTCGCTATTTGTAACCGATCGCGAAATAGAAGAGCTATTACGTTTTATGTCACTCACCCTGTGTTTTATGTATTTCAGTTATCAGTTTATAAATAAAATCTTGAAAACATTTTGTACTGTAATATAAAAGATTTGAGCCCTGATGTAGCATACATCCTTAATATTTTGATGAATCAACAAAGTTTTTGAATTTAGCATTTCAGTCTTAGTTTGTTCCGTAACAACGCATTGATCACCAATACAATTGTTTCACTCATAAATATTCGAAGCTCAGGGACTGAGGAGGAGAAGCAAACTGTCAAAGATCTTGAACACTCGTTTATTTCACTCCTTTCTTAATCAACATAAGAATCGTTATGCAGGATGACCCAGACAATTTTTCCTTCTAGTAATACATATGTAAGTATAATAATTACATTCAGACTCAGGATATGAGAAGAAATTTCCTTTGTTTATCAATAAACTTAACACTGCAGTCAGTATCCTCAAAACATTTGGCTACAACAGGTACGTATGTGGTTGTGTGTGTGTGTGTGTATGTGTTTTGCCTTATTGCCAATGAATAATCTAGCCGTAAGTGTGCTCATGAGCGGCGTCTGAGATTGAAACTAACCAGAATATGCCATCTGAGCTTCTATGTCCATAGCGTTTACAATTATTACTGTGGGGAAACACATAGAGCTGAACATTTTACAAGGGCTGCAACACAGTTTTTTCCAACTAACATTTTCGCCAATTTGCATGCCCAATAACGTAGACGTCCTTATCCTCTATACTCGGATTATTTGCTGATCGCACGGTACTTAAGAAATACAACAAAGACCTTGCAAGGTATTTACATCGGAACTGAGGGAAGAAACTTATACGTTGGGAGATTTAAGTGACCCTGATATATTTCAAAATTAATTTTTTCCAGCTCGATGTAACACTCATATTCAGATAGTGTCCTATGTTTGTTCTTACAGATTACTCTCTACGTGTTAGTTAACCTGACACACAACGTGCATAGCGATCGAATAATCCCCTCACCGCCTCCAGTCATTCACCGAGTTCTCGCTATTTCTGGATCATCGACCTCACGTCCCTTTCTGCTATTGACTTCTGTGCTGCACTCGCCTGCACTTCAGCTGACGTAAGCGTCGTGCCCCGTAAGAAACGGGTTGCTCCTCCCACGCCGCCCGTTCCCAGGTGGTGCACATTCCGTCCCCAAAGTAACATGAAACTAGCCTAACCCATACCTACCTCCTGCTGTTTTGCTTGGATTTCCGGTTTCAGAATTTTCAGTATAGCGCCAAAAGAAACTGACTTCGCAGAATTGTTCATAGGTCTTGTCACTGGTGGTCAAAATTATAAAAGTGATGACAAAGAAGCGCTGGCAACGTTTTTGTTGCAGTTTACCACCTATCTGACTGACTGCTCAACAGTGACACCGAGGAACGGAGACATACACACATTCACACACACACACACACACACACACACACACACACACACACACACACACACACAGACACAGACACACACAAGGGTGTTACAAAAAGGTACGGCCAAACTTTCAGGAAACATTCCTCACACAGAAAGAAAGAAAATATGTTATGTGGACATGTGTCCGGAAACGCTTACTTTCCATGTTAGAGCTCATTTTATTACTTCTCTTCAAATCACATTAAGCCGGCCGGTGTGGCCGTGCGGTTCTAGGCGCTTCAGTCTGGAAACGCGTGATCACTACGGTCGCAGTTTCGAATCCTGCCTCGGGCATGGATGTGTGTGATGTTCTTAGGTTAGTTAGGTTTAAGTAGTTCTAAGTTCTAGGGGACTGATGACCACAGATGTTAAGTCCCATAGTGCTCAGAGCCATTTGAACCAATCTGCGAGTATTCCATCTTCTGCAATGCGGAAATGTTTAGGAGTTTTATTTATTTTTTGGTAGAAAATGGCACGAAGTTTTATTTTGTACTTGTAAACATTTTCACGAAGCCGCGGTTTTCGAAATCAAGAAAAACGTGAATAAAAGTGACCTTTAAATATCCCCCTCCCCCCCCCCCCCTACCCACGCCCTCGTAGCCCATTGGTCAGGATTTTTAGTATGTTGTTCATTAAATTCTCCTTGCCATTGTACACAAATTTGCGACTACAAGATTTTTTTCTTAATTTTCCTCTGTTGACTGTACTAATAACACCCGTTAAAGAGCGTAAAAGTTACTAAATGGTGCGGAGTATCAAGATATTGGTCAACACGCCCATATCCTTTTGAAGCGAAAATGGTATTTCTGTAATTGTTAATGGCGATAGTTGCAAACAAATGCTTAGAGAACTTTTTATTTCTGATTTACAGTGTCTGAACCGCAGTTCTGGGACATGTTCCATCCAAAAGACTGTTCGACAAGCCACATAACAAAAAACGAGAGAATTATAGAAACAGGAATTTGTCAACCATATGCTCGCGATTATACTTAATTGTCTCCCTCTTCCCCTGGCTTAACTGCTCCATATTTTTTTATGGGGGCATTTAAAGTCTAATGTCTATGACAATAAACCTGTGCCGTGCAGGCACGTTTTTACGTCCATAGTCCCCGCTCGCTATTAGCCTTCCTGGCCGTAATTGCTTCTCGAGCGGTTTGTCTCCTGCAGGTCTCGGTCTGTGGGCCAGCATTTAAGCGCTACAGCGGCCAGGAAGCACTCTGGAAGTGACGGTCGGTCGACCATTGTGTCTGACGTCGAATAAGAGTGGACGCCGTGACGCCGTGGCCGGCAGTATCCTTGGGCCGCTGCTCAAAATTGCGTTTTTGGTCTCTGCGGTTTCGGTGGGTTTGAGTATTTGCTGAGGCCGCGAAGATTTCTCGTTGATAAATCTATGTCTGCTGTTCTCGACTTCTAAATTTGCAAGAGGTCTATGTCCATTGTGGTGTCTGGTTGGGTTCCTGTCTGCCATATTCGAGAACCGGGTGCAGGGGCGTCTGGTGGTTCCTGATTCTTGACGGCAGCGATTGGTCGAGCGGTTCACAACTTACGCTTCTATCTGCAAGAAACTGTGATGAGCGTCCGATTACCTTGGGCATGATTTTCGTGTGTCATGCAGTGGCTCCTCTAACTCGACATCCTGGTTATCCATCGCGACAAGTAAACATCGTCTTTCACGAATGATCTCAGTCAAGACCCGTTTCTGTGAATGTGTGTGACTTAAGTAGTCACGCGAAAAATCAGATCGTCCGCTCCGGCAAATCTGCCCTTTGCGTGCACCACACTAGCTGATAAACCTATTTGTGCTGTGTTAGGGTCTTGGAGCAGCCTCTCGCTGATCAGTGAAGCCTGATATCGTAGTTTTGCTCGAATTTGCAAATTTCCTATGCTTCAAAAGTCTCAAGTTAAATGTCGGAGTGTCAACCTCGGCGTAATCTCGGTTGCAGGGAATATGGTCCTGTATTTAAAGATTCAACAGCGATCGTGGGCAAGTGAATTTACTGTGGTACAGAGTTTGAGAACCGCTGTATTGTTAGTGTGTAATTTTTTAGAACGCACCGGATGTCTGTTGAATAAAGTCTGTTGATAAAGAAATTATGTTTGAATTTTGTCCTGGGAAGAAATACCGTCTATGTGATCATAAGTGTCGCCGAGGATTATATCCGGTTGAAGAAAATGGGGCTCCTTTTAAACTTTCACGTTTGGAGCCGCAGCAGGCTAGGGCTTTGTTACACGTATTATATCAGAATCCGCAGGTGCTAATGGGTAGGCTAAATGTCACGAATAAGATTAAGTACACCATTCAGTTGACGACAGTCGTCTTGACGAGTATCACCTCCTAAAATGAAAGAACTTCGCAAGATAATCGACCAGCAATTGGCCAACGGTGTAATTCGTCCATCTGTGTCTCCCTATACTTCAACGGCACGTTTAATGGCAAAGAATGGAAGTCAGAGGTACCGTCCAGTGATTGACTACAGTCAGCTCAATCAAAAGGTGATTTTAAAATCAGTTCCACTTCCTGATCTACATGACTGATTTACCTGGTTTCCGGGCGCTTAGTATTTTTCAGTCCTGGATCTCAATCAGGTTTGTCATCACATACCAGCTAGCAGAGGAGTCGAAGCCCTTGACAGTGTTCTACAGTGGCTGGAATTTTTTTGTATATAACCGTGTTCTTTTTTGGTTTCGCCACGGGAGTTGCAGTGTTATCCTGTATTTTGGACCCGTTTCGGGCGACTTACGGTTCAAGAGCGTATACAATTACTTACATGATGTAGTGATTTACAGTAAGACATTCGAGGACCACTTAAGCCATTTAAGTCAGGCTGTATCCCGACTGCGGGATGCGTGATTAACTGTTACGTTGCATATTAACCGGGGACCGAGAAACGACGGAGAGGCTCCATCCCCGCCGCAGCCGCAGTGGTCCAAAACCCCACGACGACTACCGCAGTCCACTTCACCCCACAGCCGCCCCACACCGAACCCACGGATATTGTGCGGTTCGGCACCGGTGAACCCCCCAGGGAACGTCTCACACCAGACGAGTGTAACCCCTACGTTTGCGTCGTAAAGTAATGGTGGTGTACGCGTACGTGGAGAACTTGATTGCGCAGCAATCGCCGACATAGTGTAGCTGAGGCGGAATAAGTGGAACCAGTCCGCATTCGCCGAGGCAGATGGAAAACCGCCTAAAAACCATCCACAGACTGGCCCGCTCACCGGACCTCGACACAAATCCGCCGGGCGGATTCGTGCCGGGGACCAGGCGCCCCTTCCCGCTGCGGAAAGCTGTGCGTTAGACCGCTGGACTGAATAACAGCTAAATCGTCGAAGGTTAATCTAGCGAAGAATCAAATTTCCTTTCTGGGTAACATAGTCTCTGACAATGTCATAAGGATAGACCAAGAGCGCACCAAAGCTGCGCATCAGTTTCCATTGGCAAAGAATAAGAAGCATATTGCTAGATTCGTCGGGATAACTATTTTTTTCCGAAAATTTTTGCAGAATTTTGCAAAGCTGGTCCGCCCCCCCCCTTCCCCTTAATCAACTGAGGTGGAAGGAAGAAAAATTGTTCGGAGAGAATCTCAAAAAAATGGCTCTGAGCACTATGGGACTTAACTTCTGAGGTCCTCAGTCCCCTAGAACCTAGAACCACTTAAACCTAACTAACATGAGGACATCACACACATCCATGCCCTAGGCAGGATTCAAACCTGTGACCGTAGCGGTCGCGCGGTTCCAGACTCTAGCGCCTAGAACCGCTCGGAAGAGAATCTCAGAAAGCATCTTCGATACAAAATTTTGAGAAAGGTTTCATTCTGAAAACGGACGTTTCTAATTCTGGGATTGCGGCAGTCCTCTTCCAGGAAAACGAGGAAAAAAGACGGCCAATTGGCTATACCAAGCTACCCTTGACCTTCGCAGAAGTATTCTGTGTATGAGTTAAAGGCATTAGAGTTCTTATTCGGATTGGAGCGTTTCAAGTTTTATCTTCGACATAAATTATTCTGTTTCGAAACTGACAACCAGAGGTTGTAGTAATTTCATCACCTGACTAGTAAAACGGGACGTGTAGCCATATGGGTGGCAAAAATTTCGGCGTTCCCTTTTCAGGTGTGTCATATCAAGGGGACGGATACGCAAGTGGCCTATGCCTTAAGTCGGATGCTTTCTGCAGACGAATCGGGCGAACCTAGCAAATATAACGAGGGTTATGTTTGCGTGAGAGCAGTGATAGAGGAGATTACGTGGTTGTGTGGAAACTTGGGCAGCAGCAGGATGAAGATGGTTAGTTAGCACCGATAAAGTAGCAGCTATGTGCAGGTGGAGAGGTTCCGGGATTAACAAGATGATTCTTTGTTTTCGTACTTGCTACGACGGTAAAGACAAGTTGTGCCTTCCCAAGGAGTTGGTCCCTGCCGTAGTCTAGTACTTTCATAAGTCGCTGTGTGAGGTTATTTTAGGCATGTATAAGATTACCATGAGGATAAAGCAACCTACGCTGGATTACCTTGCCGGCCTCGGTGGTCTAGCGGCATGCCGGCACGGTAGCTCAGCGTATTCGGTCAGAGGGTTTAGCTACCCTCTGTAATAAAAAACTGAGTTAATGGATCAACAACGAACTTAAACGGATGTCTTACGACGTCCGCTCCGAGCAGATGCAACGAACAAAAGTGAACAAAATGAGATTTAAAAAAAAAACAAAAAAGCGGTTCAGGCGCTCAGTCCGGAACCGCGGGACTGCTACGGTCGCAGGTTCGAATCCTGACTCGGGCATAGATGTGTGATGCATAAGTTTTTTGTCAATTATCTATGCCCTTTGCCACGCACTAGGGATGGAAATAGGCACCTCTTGGTGATAGTTGATGCCTTTTCTAGAGTTGTGTGGCTAATGTCAAGTATGGCTAATGTCAAGTAAATTGGGAACTACGAGTGAGCTTTTGACCTGGGTATTTGCGGTGTCTGGAGCTCCCAGAGTATTAGTGATCGATAATGCGCCGGCATTTGTGTCTAAAGAAATTGTTCTGTGTTGGTAGTGGTATATCGCGCGTAACCACCAACCCATATTGCCCTCAGCCTTCGTTTGTTGAGAGGGTGAACCAAAATTTGAATTCGGTGCTTACCATCTTTCAATCACAGTCACAGACCACACGGGGTCAATTAACACGTTGGTTAAATGTTGCATTGAACTCTACTGTGCTTGAGGCCCATAGGACGACTCCTGCAAAGTTAATGTTCATTTACATAGCAAATTCTTCCCTCTCTAGCTTGTGAGGTATCAATGATTTGCTCTCGAAGGGCACTAATCCAGAGTATGTCACCTGTTGCTGAGGACAGTAATCCCAAGACCATGAACAAAAGTTATTACTTCTTTGATGTAATTTCGTGTACTGACACGTTCCATCACCTCGGAGCCTTAGTCCTCAATTTGGTTCTACGGAAGTAGACGTGTAACATATAAAAAAAAGAAATAGGGAGACTGCAGAGAAGATTGTTTATCTGGTGCTTAGCTCTCTATAATCAAGGTAAGCGTCCGGACTCGTCACCTGTGGACAACATGGTACTTTTGAAAAGTTTCTAGGTACAAAGCAAAGGAGTTCAGAAAGCCACCGCTAAGAAGTTCCCGAGGCTCTTTGGGCCTTATGAAGTCGTTAGGACTACCTCTCCAATCAGTTTCTTGATCCAAGATCTATCTTCGCAATAACTTATTAGAACTCATATAAGCCAATCCAAAGTGGCCGTGGGTAACTAGGATGCCGGGGCAGAGTCAAGCCGTTCACTCACCCGGTCCCATCTGTTCAAGCTTAAGAGGGTAAAACTAACGTACATGAACAATAGGCAATGTTTGTTGTTTTGCTGTATTTTCGCATATGATACTACTTACTACAGCAATTTTGTAGCTGAAATGTAATAACGCAAAATATAAGTTTTCTTTTTTTTCTCATTACTTACCTTATCAGTCCACCTAATTTTCAACATTCGTCTATAGCACCACATCTCAAATGCTGCGATTCTCTTCTGTTCCGGTTTTCCCACAGTCCATGTTTCACTACCATACTATGCTGTACATCTTCAGAAATTTCTTCCTCAAATTAAGGCCGGTATTTGATACTAGTAGACTTCTCTTGGCCAGAAATGCCTTTTTGGCCATAGCGAGTCTGCTTTTGATGTCCTCCTTACTCCGTTCGTCATTATTTCACTGCATAGGCAGTAGAATTCCTTACCTTCATTGACTTCGTGACCATCAATCCTGATGTTAAGTTTCTCGCTGTTCTCATTTCTACTACTTCTCATTACCTGCGTCTTTCTCCGGTTTACTCTCAAACCATACTGTGTACTCATTAGACTGTTCATTCCGTTCAGCACATCATTTAATTCTTCTTCACTTTCACTCAGGATAGCAATGTCATGAGCGAATCGTATCATTGATATCCTTTCACCTTGTATTTTAATTCCACTCCTGAACCTTTCTTTTATTTCCATCATTGCTTCCTCGATGTACAGATTGAAGAGTAGGGCGAAAGGCTGCAGCCTTGTCTTACACCCTTCTTAATACGAGCACTTCGTTCTTGGTCGTCCACTCTTATTATTCCCTCTTGGTTGTTGTGCATATTGTATATGACCCGTCTCTCCCTATAGCTTATCCCTACTTTTTCAGTATCTCGAACAGCTTGCACCATTTTATATTGTCGAACGCTTTTTCCAGGTTGACAAATTCTATTAACGTGTCTTGATTTTTCTTTAGCCTTGCTTCCATTATTAGCCGTAACGTCAGAATTGCCTCTCTCGTGCCTTTACTTTTCCTAAAACCAAGCAGATCGTCACCTAGCGCATTCTCAATTTTCTTTTCCATTCTTCTGTATATTATTCTTGTAAGCAGCTTCGATGCATACTGTTAAGCTGATTGTGCGATAGTTCTCGCACTTGTCAGCTCTTGCCGTCTTCGGAATTGTGTGGATGATGCTTTTCCGAAAGTCTGATGGTATGTCACCAGACTCATGTATTCTACACACCAACGTGTGTAGACATGCTGCCACTTCCCCTAATGATTTTAGAAATTCTGATGGAATGTTACCTATCCCTTCTGAATTATTTGACCGTAAGTCCTCCAAAGCTCTTTTAAATTCCGATTCTAATACTGGATCCCCTATCTCTTCTAAATCGACTCATGTTTCTTCTTCTATCACATCAAACAAATCTTCACCCTCATAGAGGCTTTCAATGTATTCTTTCCACCTATCTGCTCTCTCCCCTGCATTTAACAGTGGAATTCCCGTTGTAGTCTTAATGTTACCACCGTTGCTTTTAATGTCACCAAAGGTTGTTTTGACTTTCCTATATGCTGAGTCTGTCCTTCCGACAATCATATCTTTTTCGATGTCTTCACATTTTTCCTGCAGCCATTTCGTCTTAGCTTCCCTACACTTCCTATTTATTTTATTTCTCAGCGACTAGTATTTCTGTATTCCTGATATTCCCGGAACATGTTTGTACTTCCTCCTTTCATCAATCAACTGAAGTATTTCTTCTGTTACCCATGGTTTCTTAGCAGCTACCTTCTTTTTACCTGTTTTCCTTCCCAACTTCTGTGATGGCCCTTTTTAGAGACGTCCATTCCTCTTCAACTGTGTTGCCTACTGTGCTATTCCTTACTGCTGTATCTATAGCGTTAGAGAACCTCAGACTTATCTCGTCATTCCTTAGAACTTCCGTATCCCACTTCTTTACGTATTGATTCTTCCTGAATAATGTCTTGAACTTCAGCCTACTCTTCATCACTATTATATTGTGATCTGAGTCTATATCTGCTCCTGGATACGCCTTACAATCCAAAATCTGATTTCGGAATCTCTGTCTGAACATGATGTAATCTAATTGAAATCTTCCCGTATCTCCCGGCCTTTTCCAAGTATACCTCCTCCTCTTGTGATTCTTGAACAGAGTATTCGCTATTACTAGCTGAAACTTGTTACAGAACTTAATTAATCTTTCTCCTCTTTCATTCCTTGTCCCAAGCCCATATTCTCCTGTAATCTTTTCTTCTACTCCTTCCCCTACAACTTCATTCCAGTCGCCCATGACTATTAGATTTTCGTCCCCCTTTACATACTGCATTACCCTTTCAATATCCTCATACACTCTCTCTGTCTGTTCATCTTCAGCTTGCGACGTCGGCATGTACACCTGAACTATCGTTGTCGGTGTTGGTCTGCTGTCGATTCTGATTAGAACAACCCGGTCACTGAACTGTTCAAAAGTAACACACCCTCTGCCCTACCTTCCTATTCATAACGAATCCTACACCTGTTATACCATTTTCTGCTGCTGTTGATATTAACCGATGCTCATCTGACCAGAAATCCTTGTCTTCCTTCCACTTCACTTCCCTGACACCTACTATATCTAGATTGAGCCTTTGCATTTCCCTTTTCAGATTTTCTAGTTTCCCTACCACGTTCAAGCTTCTGACATTCCACGCCCCGACTCGCAGAACGTTATCCTTTCGTTGATTATTCAATCTTTTTTTCATGATAACCTCCCCCTTGGCAGTCCCCTCCCGGAGATCCGAATGGGGGACTATTCCGGAATCTTTTGCCAATGGAGAGATCATCATGACACTTCTTCAACTACAGGCCACATGTCCTGTGGATACACGTTACGTGTCTCTAATGCAGTGGTTTCCATTGCCTTCTGCATCCTCATGTCATTGATCATTGCTGATTCTTCCACGTTTAGGGGCAATTTCCCACCCCTAGGACAAGAGAGTGCCCTGAACCTCTATCCGCTCCTCCGCCCTCTTTGATAAGGTCGTTGGCATAATGAGGCTGACTTCTTATGCCGGAAGTCTTCGGCCGCCAATGCTGTTTATTTATCAAAATTTAGGCAGTGGCGGGGACCGAAAACGTTTTGATTATGAATCAAAGACGCTACCCCCAGACCACGGGTACATGTAAGTGTAGGTATTAATTAATAGTTACCCCGTAGTACGTAAACCAGACGGTAGGCTCGGGAACTCTGTGTATCAATCTCCGATGCAGATTGACTTACTTTTCAGCACTTCACTCTGTACACATTTCAATTTCTATGCAAAAGACCATCGGAACATTAAATAATCGCGTCTGAAAACGGAAGTCAGGTGTAACAGAGCATAGTCGAGATATAAAGACAAAACAAGACGTTTGTACTATGCATCAGCCTACTGTGAATATCGTCAAGGAGGCCGTAGAGATCACAGTGCGCAACAATAACTGTTCGGGACATCAGCTACAACGTTGATGAAAGCGGGTTCAGCTACACACAAGAGGCTAGAGAGAAACTGGGAAATTCACCGATGTGTTTACATTCCGAAGGCATGAGTGGTGCTACCATAGTGCACATCACGTAGAAAGGCGTCTCTGTGCAGCAAGAGAGCGATCGAGAGAGTGGGTGGGGGGGTGAGGGGGGGGGGGAGCAAGGCTGGAGGGGATGAAGTTTACTTAGCACGTGGCGGAGACGAGGAGCAAACACCTTTCATGTTGCCCTGCCCTACGAAGTGTTGATGCAGACAACAATGATTAAAATTGCATCGCCACTACGGCACGACAACCTTGCAGTATGGAAGAGGTGGTTTATCTCCTACGAGCGCTGTTCACGGCAAGGCGTCCTGTGGGAAACTATTACTAGCAGCCGGAAAATAGTGGAGGCGGATGTGCAGAACGGTTCAAAACTAGAGCGCCTTCGAGCTTGAAGTGTACTGCAGCATCTTTATATCACTCAGATTAACTTAATGTCAAACAGCCTTACATCATGACGACTTACACCAACCAAATACAGGCCGATTATTTACCATATAGGGATCCCACAGCAGCATTTGCGAGTCAGCTGCTAGTGAAGAGGTTGTGAGGTGTGTCAACGCAAGCTGGAGTGTTCACACTAATTTGATGTGGTAACTAGATCGAAAATGTTTTATACAAGATTAACTAGAGTGTCCGATCAGCTAGCATTAAGTTTTCTACAGACGTAACAGCAGTTGTCAATACTTCAGACATTTTGCTGAAGCAATATCTTTGTGGATATTGAAACAAGGACTTGAATAGTTTAATGGAGACCATCCTGTAGTCAGATAACAGGTAAATTATTAAATAAATCTGCATAAAAGAAAGGAAACCAGTAGGAAACATTGAGCGGACCACTATTTCTCATGAAACAAATATATGGAAGTTATGTGGTTCAAACAAAACTGTATCTGACGAAACAATTACATTTTTGGAGCAGGACTCGTAGTGATCCTGATGTTTGGTGATTCTCACAGTTTACCTCCGGGTTTTCTTTGCCATAATGATTTTTAAGTGACTAACTTCAGTCAAACTACTCAAGCTGTACCTCGACGTACTTCATCATTAAACAAATATTGACTTCTGGTCTACCAAAGATCATTGTCGCAACACAATGTCAAGTATTCCTAATTAGCTCCATAACGCAGTCAGAAACTCAGTAGTGAGCTTACATCGAAACGTCTCCTGCAGCTGAACGTCTAAAAGGAAAACAGAAACAAAAGTTGGCTGAAATAATAAATAGGCAGTCCATGCTCGAAGAAGCATAAACCAGTAACGTTGAATTCTATAAAATTCGTTGAGCGCTTGATAATTAAATAATAATCTAAATACTTTTTGAAGACATCGTGAAAAGAGTTTGGATACACTTCTTGAATCAAACACATCAGAACATGAAAAAAGCACGTGGTACATATAACATCATCCGCAAATGCATTATCAGCCTCACTAATACAGTCTACCAAAGAAGAACATTTTCTGTTATAAAAGGCCAAACTACAATGGAATACACTTCTAACATACAACACAATAAATAAATACAGTATCTAATATTATAATGAATAAAAAAAGTAATTTTTGAAAGTAACAAGAAAATTTTTGTGCCTCAGGAGAGAACAGAAGGAATATTACAGAAAATAAATGTTTTCTTCAATACATTACTCTCAAAGTATTATTTTCAGTTTTTTGATCGGTAGGCGCAAAGATGGACCGTATATTTTGAAAATGGTGTTCAGTTCGTATGGGGGAGCTACTGGAAAGCAGACTCATGGAGTTTTGAGTTGTAGCCCCCCCCCCCCCCCCCCCGAGTATTGAACTTTAGCCCCCCCCCCCACCCCTTCCCCCAAGTGCATTACCGAAACCACAGTGGGAGAACTACCCTGGTGCTAGAGAGTTAGCTTTTAACTTTTGTGGCTGTCGCTCTAATCGCCAGTCGACCGTACCAACAGTGTATTTTCATATGTAAGCTTCTCGCAGACGTCGAGAAAATGATGTAGGATTTTGTGCACTCGCCGGATAAGGATACAGAAAGGAAATCACTCCATCTCCCCCTCACGGTTATATCGATATGGCCCTAATGGATTGTGTTGCAGAGGCCAGGAGTTCTTTTCGTTTTGTACACGCTGCCAGAGGCCACTGAGATGAGAAGACGCCCTGGCCCTCTGTTGAATAAAGTGGCAAGCACAGCAGGCCACGATCATCGTCATACGATGAGCAGCGGAACTAAAACACATGTTCAGCAAGTCATCGACTACATTCGGTTACATGCTCTTTAGAGATACACGTGCACTATCTGCTCGAATGTATCTGTGCACGCATTAGTAGATATTAATATGTGGTGTGTCCTACCTTCGCCTTTATGATCATTTGAACTCTGCTGGGTTCAAACGATTCAAATGGCTCTGAGCACTATGAGACTTAACATCGATGGTCACAGTCCCCTAGGACTTAGAACTACTTAAACCTAACTAACCTAAGGACATCACACAACACCCAGCCATCACGAGGCAGATAAATCCCTGACCCCACCGGGAATCGAACCCGGGAACCCGGGCGTGGGAAGCGAGAACGCTACCGCACAACCACGAGATGCTGGCGAACTCTGCTGGGGACACATTCAATGAAGTGTCTGAACGTCTTCGGAGAATATATAGAATAAGCTGGGCAAATGTACGGTGGCGGCTGATACCTGCTTCAGTAGTGCATTATAAACGTCGTTTGGATTTGCCAAGCGTTCCTATTGTTGAGGTTGTGGATTACGAACTGTTACTCGGTTTTTTCAGTTAGTATGCTATTTGTAAAAAGATACAGTGCTTTATGGTTTTGAATGCTAATTTCACATTCTAAGCTGGTCATCACATTTTAGAACTCTCATCAAAGTTCGCGGCTAGGACTGCACAGCACGACATGTAGAACTACACCATTTGATAGAATTCTCACTAAAAACTATGAAAATTTCTTAAATATCGTCCAGACTTATCACAAACTAATAAAGATTAATCTAACTCTTTATTAAACAGATACTGCACAACCTTAATAAAAATAACTACTGCTGTGGCGTACTTGACCTCACATCACAGGAGCTGAGCACGGACTCCCAGAAACGAACATGCGAATTTTTTTCCCAGTACCAAAACGCACAAAAGATCTGTTCTGAGATTTGGTGAATAACATGGATAACACGAAATCCGATTAACCTCATATTTCAACGCATACCACCCGATAACCTAATAAAAAGAATCCCATATTTACTCGTTTGAAGAATTTAAGTCAATATTACTTTACTAATGTATTGTAAACTGGCTATTTTGCAATCATCATGTTCCGTCGTTTACATAATTCCGATCACGATTCCACAAGCTGATTAGCATTTGTATTTATTTGTCAACAGTTCCAGCTATTCATCTTCGCTTGTGATTGCATAGATGTTTCTGCTCTTCACAGGTATGCAGCTGGATTTTATCGTCCCGACGACACGATGTTACGACGGTCCGACTAGCCGCCATCTTCAGGAGAGATTGTAGGTGCACCATCACGCCGGGACTGAGGTAGCATCCTCTGTATCCCGGGAACAGGCCGCTGAGAGCGAGAAGCGAGAGGACGGCCCCCTGCGAAGCGAAGAATTGCTGAGCCACCAGCAGTAGAAACCAACAAAAACGATGAATCGCAGATTAAGATGCAACCGCTCAAAAACCCGACCGTAACTACTTTATATCTAACAAAACAGGATTCCACATCTTGCCTAAAGGAAAAACTTTATTAATAGCGTCGTAGGACAATCGTATTTCGATGCATTCTGTAAGTGTTCGTCTTAGCAAGATGTGGAATCCTATTCTGGTTTCCGACCGGTTGCATCTTAAATTGCGATTCATCGTTTTTGTTAGTTTTCAACCTCGAAGGCCTTGCAATTTTTCGCTTTTCAAAGGGTAGCCTTTTCGCTTCGCGCACGTACAGCTGTATGTTCTCAGGGTATAAAGGAGCCGCAGTACCCGTGTTACCTCAGTTCCGTCGTGACTGTGCATCTCCAATCTTAGCTGAAGATCGGGGCCAGATAGATCGTCGAAATATCGTGTCGTCAGGACGATGAAATCCGGTTGCTTACCCGTGAAGAGCATTAACATACTTCACTTACTTGTCACATTAACCCCACATACATTCGGATAACAAATACAAACAGATACAATAATAGTGAATGCCTGAAAACGAAAACATTATTCAGACCATAGATTATTAACCAAAATGCAATTTACTTGGTTATTTAAGCCCTCACTACCTTTTACACAAACACATTTAGCATATCAGGATGTTAACTGTCACGCAAAGTCGTAAATTCCGAGTTTCAGGAGATTTTGGGTATTTCATGCTGATATTAACCTTTACCATTATAAATGGCTGTAAAACGTTTCAGAATAACTAGGTTGCTAGAAATGTCTTTAGTAATTTATAGGATGACACGTAATATTTCCTGTCTGTAACGTACTCGGGCGCAGCTTGGTTTGATGGATCTGCTGACTCACGAGTAACATATCGTGCTCCAGCGTGCGAAAGCGTTCTCTAGGGCAATAAATCACCGAGTGTGACAAGGAAGTTTCTGACAAATTCCGACAGCCGATGTATACTGCTATGCCTCAAAAGCATCATTCAGAGTCAAAACAAAAATATCTCCAACCCCCAGTCCGGACTGCTTTCCCGAAATTTTCCATTGTTTGTTAGGCAAATAGCACAAATGTCAATCATGTCCTAAATATCCTCAACTGGAAATCCCTCTCTCCACTTCCATTTCTTTTTTTTTTTTTTTTTTTTTTGGGGGGGGGGGGGTCATCAGTCTTCTGACTGATTTGTTGTGACCCACCATCAACTTCTCTCCTGTGCAGACCTCTTCATCTCAGAGTAGCACTTGCAACCTGCGTCCTCAATTATATGCTGGGTGTATTCCAATATCCGTCTTCCTCTACAGTTGTTACCTTCTACAGCTTCCTCTAGTACCATTGAAGTCATTCCCTCGTGTCATATCATCTTGTCCCTTCTTATCAGTGTTTTACACATATTTCTTTCCTCTCCGATTCTGCACAGAACGTCCTCATTCCTCATCAGTCCATCTAATTTTCAACATTCGTCTGTATCACCACATCTCAAATGCTTCGATTCTCTTGCGTTCCGGTTTTTTCACAGTCCATGTTTCACTACGATACAATGCAGTACCCCAGACGTACAGTCTCAGAAATTTCTTCCTCAAATTAAGGACAATATTTGATATTAGTTGACTTCTCTTGGCCAGAAATGCCCTTTTTGCCATTGCTAGTTTGGCTCTGATGTCCTCCATGCTCCATCCGTCACTCGTTATTTTACTGCCAAGGTAGCAGAATTCTTTAACTTCATCTACTTAGCAACCATCGATCCTGATATTAAATTTCTCTCTGGTCTCATTTTTACAACTTCTCTTTACCTTCGTCTTCCTTCAGTACGTACTCTGTACTTATTAGACTGTTCATTCCATTCAGCAGATCATGTAATTTCACTTTCATTCGGGAATCGGGAATCGTATCAGTGATCGCCTTTCACCTTGAATTTTATTCCACTGCTGAAGCTTTTTTTTTATTTCCATAATTGTTTCCTCGACGTACAGATTGAACAGTAGGGGCGAAAGGCTTCATCCTTGTCTTACACCCGTTTTCATACGAGCACTTCGTTCTTGGTCGTCCGCTCTTATTATTCCCTCTTGGCTGTTGTACATATTGCATATGACCCGTCTCCCCATAGCTTACCCTTATTTTTCTCAGAATTTCGAACATCTTGCACCATTTTACATCGTCGAACGCTTTTTCAGGTCGACAAATCCTATGAACGTGTCTTGATTTTTCTTTAGTCATCTAGAACATCTTCAATTTTCTTTTCCATTCTTCTTTATATTATTCTTGTAAGCAGCTTCGATGCATGAGCTGTTAAGCTGATTGTGCGATAATTCTCACACTTGTCAGCTCTTGCCGTCTTCGGAATTGAATGGATGATGTTTCTCCGAAAGTCACATGATATGTCGCCAGACTCATACATTCTACACACAAACGTGAATGGTCCTTTTGTTGCTGCTTCCTCCAACGATTTTAGAAATTCTAATAGAATGTTATCTATCCCTTCTGCCTTATTTGATCTTAAGTCCTCCAGAGCTTTTTAAAATTTGATGTGGTAACTAGCCCCTATCTCTTCTAAATCGACTCCTGTTTCTTCTTCCATCACATCAGACATATATTCCCCTTATAGAGGCTTTCAATGTAT
The DNA here is from genome assembly GCF_023897955.1 of Schistocerca gregaria. Taxonomy (NCBI): domain Eukaryota; kingdom Metazoa; phylum Arthropoda; class Insecta; order Orthoptera; family Acrididae; genus Schistocerca; species Schistocerca gregaria. The sequence continues at coordinate 240,204,402 of NC_064924.1, forward strand.
TCTTTTCACCTATCCGCTCTCTCGTCCGCATTTAACACTGTAATTCCCGTTTTACTCTTAATTTTATCACTTTTGCTTTTAATGTCACCGAAGGATCTTTTGATTTTCCTGTATGCTGAGTCAGTCTTACCGACAATCATTTCTTCTTCGATTTCTTTGCATTTTTCATGCAGCCATTTTGTCTTAGCTTCCCTGCATTTCCTATTTATTTCCACTCCCATATCGCTGAAATTTAGCTGAAGGCGAACAAGTTTACAATTGTTAACGTGCAATGTACAGTCTTACCTCACAGACCATGTAGCATTTCTTAGCCTTTGTTGGTTAACTATCGGTCTTTTATTCTCTGACTTACGATGAAGTTTAGTTTCTAGAAGGAAGTTGTGTGGCCATGTGTTCAGAACTCTTGTTCACTCTTTACAACCTACGTTCGACAGACCTTTCGACACATCCTGTCTTCAAGCACTCATTTAACGAAACCTCCGATGACGTACCCACTAGGATACTAAAAAAAAGGTGATTAGGTAGAGGTCTGTTTGGCTCACACTTAGAAAATAAGTTTTAAGTGAGAATTCAGACAATCCTCGTTTGCTCCCGCTAACAGTATTCCTCAGCTACTAGCGGAGGCTCCAACACGTTTCCCGGTTGTATTGTCACACACACAGCCAGTGTCCTGCTGCAGAGGAGGCAGCGTACTCGGCAGCCATCGGTCTTTGTCCGGCCGTAACCAACTCTCCCATTGGCCACGCCTCACACACGCGGCCTTGTCCTGGAACGCCACACGACTCATCCATCACGTCCTTCCGCATCCCCTGCCCCTGTGATACGTGAGAGCGCCTATTATGTGTCAGCGCCGGTCTTCAATGTAAACAGACTCCTCGAGCAGCTGGATTGCTCTCCATCAAGTCAGTATAGCTCTATCCCTTCGCTTTCATTTCGTTAAAATTATGAACATTTATCTCATTACATCCGTCGGCGAATAGATACTTGCAGCACTTCCACAATCGCTATACATTTGTTGCCTAACATGAAAAGGCATTCGTAAGAGTGTAGCCTTCTTCGGCTGTTGCCAATTTCAGAAAAAGTCTCCTGTCTGCGTGAAGGTGCTTTGTGTAAGAGTCACAGTTTTCTTCTTTTTTATCCGAATTTTCTCCTTTTTTATCCGAGTCACCTGCCATTTCTCTGCGGTCGCTGCCGGTATTTACAAGAGTGGTTCAAAATGGTTCAAATGGCTCTAAGCACTATGGGACTAACATCTGAGGTCATCAGTCCCCTAGACTCAGAACTACTTAAACCTAACTAACCTAAGGACATCACACACATCCATGCCAGAGGTAGGATTAGAACCTGTGACCGTAGCAGCCGCGTGATTCCGGACTGAAGCGCCTAGAACCGCTCGGCCACAGCGGCCGGTGGAAGATCAGTAAATCACAGCCATATGCATCATAAGAGGCACCATTTGTAGCTGTAGTACTATCACTCACATCTACGGATGTATTGTGCCCTTAAGTTAAAACGCTTCTTCATTCAGATGGTATGATACTCTGATTGACGGTCAGTGCGCTAATATCTTGAATTACTGCATTCAGTCACATCCTTAGTTGGTGTATTTGTGGAGGTTGTATTTGGAGTCACCAATGCTACGACGGTCGACGGAACAAGAACGTAACGTGCAGGCGCTGCTTGGTGAGCAGTCATGAGAACGACGGTTGGGAAGTACCTGTGTGGCGCAAACATTGGTAGAATCCCTCAGAACCATAGTAAGCGATCCACTTGACCACAGAACAAAATCCACAGTCTTTCATATTCTGTAGTTGGTTGGTTGGTTGGTTTGGGGAAGGAGACCAGACAGCGTGGTCATCGGTCTCATCGCATTAGGGAAGGATAGGGAAGGAAGTCGGCCGTGCCCTTTCAGAGGAACCATCCCGGCATTTGCCTGGAGTGATTTAGGGAAATCACATTCTGTAGTTCAACCGTTCAACTACACAACATGCATCACTCATGACCCTTCTGTACCATAAGTTATTATATAGAATTTATGGATCGAAACAGATGCGACCTCTTGAGGCAAACAGGGATTTTAGAATATCACACTAGGCTTGAATTGCCTTGAAGCGTACACCAGTGTGAGTCCACAAGTTAAAATAGAGCTGTACAGCACTTTTTTGCTCCCGTTTGCGAGTCTAAAGCGACGTCAAAGAGAACGACGGTAGTACTATTTGTGGACAAAAAGTTAGACGCTCTGCATAGGACGGGTAAGGAAAATTTATTGAAAAACGTTGTTGCTGTATTTGGTGTTGAAGCGGTTTATTCGTTTATTATCTTTATTCATACAAGACTCATCTCATAATGGTATAGGAATTCTCAAAGTAACACAATGCAAATGAATTGCTCAAAATGTTCACGAAAGAGAATACATAAAAAGCTTTATAATGATATGACAGATGCTCTGCTCTGGCCTTGATTAAGCGACCGCATTTCCGTGAAGTTGATTAGGAAAACCACGGGAAACCCTAGTGAGGATGGCCTGATAGAGCAACTCCATCCATCCTCCCGAGTATGAGATCAGTGTCTTGAAAGCTAGCCGGCCGCCGTGGACTAGCGGTTCTAGGCGCTTCAGTCCGGAACCAAGCGCCTGCTACGGTCGCAGGTCCGAATCCTGCCTCGAGCATGGGTGTGTGTGATGTCCTTAGTTTAGTTAGGTTTAAGTAGTTCTAAGTCTCGGGGACTGATGAACTCAGATGTTGAGTTACATAGTGCTCAGTGACATATGAACCATCTTAACAGCTACATCGAGTAAATACTGCAACCTGATCCTTCTCATCTTGTTACCATATTCATCTCGTGGTCTCTACGATTTCCCCCCCCCCCCCCTCCCATACCACCCTGTAGCACTAAACTGGTGAGCCCTTGATATCTAACAACGTGTCCTATCAGTCGATCTCTACTTCTAGTCACATTGTCTCACAAAAATATTTTTCCCCTATTCTATTCAGTACCTCCTCATTAGTTACGTGATCTACCCATCTGATCTTCGGCAGTCTTCTGTAGCACCACATTTCAAAAGCTTCTATCCTCTTCTTGCCTAAACCGTTTTCCGTCCATGTTTCACTTCCACACATGGCTACACTTGGTACAAATACTTTTTGAAAAGACTTCCTTAGACCTATACTAGATGTTAACAAATTCCTCATCTTAAGAAACGCTTTCCTTGCCATTGCCAGTCTACATTTTATATCCTCTCTGCTTCGACCATCATCAGTTATTTTGCTTTCCTAAATAGCGAGACTCGTCTGCTATTTTAAGTGACTCATTTGCTAATCTAATTCCCTCAGTGTCACCTGATTTAATTCGACTACATTCCACTATCCTCGTTTTGCTTTTGTTGATGTTCATCTTTTTTCCTTCCTTCAAGCACTGTCCATTCCGTTCAACTCGTGTTCCGAGTCCTTTGCTGACTCTGACAGAATTACTGTGTCTTCGGGTAACCCCACATATTTTGTTTCCTCTTCCTTGACTTAAATTCCTACTTCTAATTATTCTTTTATTTTCTTAACCGCTTGCTCCATATACAGACTGAATAGCATCGATGACAGGATACAACCCGTTCTACTCCCTTCTCAACCACTGCTTCCTTTTCATGCCCCTCGACTGTTATAAGTGCCATCCTGTTTCTGTAGAAACTGTAAACAGCCTTTCGCTCCCTGTATTTTACCTCTGCCACCTTTAGAATTTGAAAGAGAGTATTCCGATCAACATTGTCAAAATCTTTCTTTAAGTCTACAAATACTATAAACGCAGGTTTGCCTTTCCTTAACCTGTCTTCTATCTGAAGTCGCAAGGTCAGTATTGCCACGCGTCTTCCTACATTCCTCCGGAATCCAAACTGATCCTCCACGAGGTTGGCTTCTACCAGTTTTTCCATTCTTCTGTAATGAATTCTTGTTAGTATTTTGCAGCCGTGACATATTAAACTGATAGCTCAGTAATTTACACACGTGCCAGTTCTTGCTCTCTTTGGAATTGGAATTGGATGCGATATGGTTTCTGATTATGAAGTTGTCGTCGTTTCTTCGTCTGCAGGAAATTCCAGTAGCAATGGATTAGCTGAAGAAATTGGAGCTCAGTCTGAAGAAACAACGCAATTGGACAAAATAACAGTTATTAGGAATTCCAACTGGTAGCAACTTGGGCGCAACTATTGCTGGAGAGTCGCCTACGTGATCCTACTGCACGTTAACGACTTGCGGATCTGGCTCGAAAGTACTTACTATTTCGGCACATTAGATTTGAAAGATTTTTTTAATGTTTGGTCAACATTTGTGCGAAAATAATGCATAATTTATGATTTTGCATGAAACTGAATACAACGCTTTTGAATAGCAAGGAAGAATTACCTAAGGCTGCAATTAATTTAGCTGCAATTGTATTGTAACATATCGACTTCGAGGCTACTAACCTCATATTGGGTCTGAGCACTATGAGACTTAACTTCTGAGGTCATCAGTCCCCTAGAAATTAGAACTACTTAAACCTAACTAACCTAAGGACATCACACATATCCATGCCCGAGGCGATCGTAGCGGATGCGCGGTTGCAGACTGTAGCGGCTAGAACAGCTCGGCCACGAACCTCATATTCAAATGTAAATAGTGCACACAGGGTGTCCCTGGAGGACTGCTCAATATTAGGTATGTGAAAGGAACAATCATTCTAAGAAAAAAAGTCCAGTAAACAAGGGCTGTAAAATGCATACCTTAGGAGCTATGAGAAATCGTTCATTTTAGCTACTGTGAATCACATCTGTATTCTTGAACAATTTCTCATAACACTTAAGGTGTTTATTTTAGAGCTCAAGTTTGTTAAATAATTTTTTCCTCAAGACACTAAGAAATTGTGACATTTAGCTGTTAGTGAGCATTGATTTACATCAACAGGGAAGTTGAAAATTTGTGTAGGACTGGGATTCGAATCTGGATCTTCTGCTCGTTAGGCAGAGGCCCCGACCACTGAGGCTTCCAGACAGAGAGTTCACATAGCTGCACGGACTACCCTAGCACAGCTCAACTTGTTCTCACGCTACTGACGCAGTACCCCTGCCAATAATCCTCGTTACCCATGGCGTTTCGCCGCTTCCTGTAAGAGTTCAAGAGTGATGTGGATCTACAGTGAAAAGATCATTGGCGAGCCTCGACTTATTTATGTATGTTGTGTTTAGTTTTTCGGACATCAGTGCCTCCTAGTAGCTAAATGTGATAATTCCTTTTTGTCTTCATTCAGGATGACTGCAAGATCAAAATAGTGTCTGTTCTTTCAGACATGTCATAAATAAGAGGAGGCCGTCCAATGATCCCTTCAGTGCAGATTCACATCTCGTTCGAACTCGCGAGTAATGAGGGTAATGGCCAGGGCCACTAAGTCAGCAATGTGTTAGTTACTTCATAATTTGAGTCTGACGGGAAGTAATATTAGTGTAGTCCGTGCAGCTGCAATGACCACTCTGTCACACATAAGTCTTTTACTATTTTGGTCCACACTACCTCCTCCAGAAATATGGCAAGCAAAGAGCTTACAGTAGAGATATTTATTTTCCCACTCGACGAAGATGAAAAACTGTTCACAGCTGTACGCCTTTTAGTAGCTATGTTTACCAGAATATTCTTCTCCTGTCATATCCCTGAATATTGACCATCCCTGCTGGAAAACCCTTTATACATCAAACCGATATGTGGTATGCTTACCTTGGGTCCATGTCTTGTTCTCGTCTATTCTCCTGTCAGACCATGGTCCCACAGTACCGCTCACGAGGTGATGCACTCAGTGGCCGGTCGCAGCAATATATGGTCCTAAGATAAACATACCACGCATCGATTTGATATACATACGTATGAAGGTGCTATAAGCCTCGAAATCGATAATATTATAAAATAGCAGAAATAGTCGGCGTTGCCCAGCTATTTATTTATAGCTGTGCGCCCATGCCCGTACAACCGCAGCTTCTGGCCTTGTTTTGAGTGTTTTTGACATCATATTCCTGAACTACGTTCCGTACAATGTATAACTTTGTAGGCACATTCAGCAGCATATATGGATACTGTCTGAAAGGGTGTTGCGAATAGAGTTGGTAGCAACCAAAAAATAAATTTAAATGTCATGCAGGATGCGGCAGTTTTTCAGGCATCTCACTGTTTATGACGTCACATCTCCTCAACTATGTGTTGTACAATGATATTGTATGCACATTCAGGCCGTTATTTGGATACTGTCTGCGAAATTTATTGCAGAGTAGGCAGAAAGAAAGTAACTAATTTAAAAGTTATGCATGATGCTGCAGCTTTTTAGGCATCCCATTGTTTACGATATCATATATTCTTCAGTAACTGTCGTGCAACGATACAATTTTGCACGTACATTCAGCGGTAAACGCACATACCCCATGTAAAGCGTGTCGCGAATTCAGTAGTAGTGCCGGCCGGGTAGCCGAGAGGTTCTAGGCGCAACAGTCTGGAGCCGCTCGACCGCTATGGTCGCAGGTTCGAATTCTGCCTCGGGCATGGATGTGTGTGATGTCCTTAGGTTAGTTAGGTTCAAGTAGTTCTAAGTTCTAGGGGACTGATGACCTTAGAAGTTAAGTCCCATAGTGCTCAGAGCCATTTGAAACGTTTTGCAGTAGTAGTAAAGAAATAATAAATCATAACATCCTGCACCACGCAGTGCTTTTACTGCAAGATGATGGGTGAAGTAGTGAGCGATGAACATTCTTTTCATCATTTCGTATAGGTTGGCAGCGAGACAATATTCCATGAACGTTTCAAATTACTTGTAAGCCTTTTTGCAAGCCGCAAAGTGCTCTCATTCTCAAATACTGGAAGCATAAAATCTGGAAATTCACCCGTCACTGACTATGCTCCTCTTCCACTCCTTACCTTACACACGCACCAAGTTTAGTTGAAATTATGTGTGTGTGTGTGAGAGAGAGAGAGAGAGGGAGAGAGGGAGAGAGAGAGAGAGAGAGAGAGAAGCAAGTTCATTCTTACTCTGAGTTTATCATACGACTGCTTTGACGCACATCCGTCAACGATGGAAAGTTTAAATAATGTGTGCGTTTGTAGAATTAGATCCAAGACATTCTCTATGTTTTCCAGCTTTCGGGAGTATCCGGATTTTCGATAACCCGATGTCCTACGACACCATCCAAATCCGATACACTAAGTTCCATGACAAAAACATGATGTAAGTGTATTGCACTGTCTGCACAGAAGTTTCAATGATTCCTCGAACAGTTGAGAAAGGCATAATGTTGAACATGTTTTAATCGAAGGAAAATTGTTTTTGTACTTCTGTTTCATCGAATTTAAACATGAGAGCTTATTCCATTGAATCACATAGTTCCACAAGAACAACCATACCACATGGTCGAATGCACTAATTTAAAATATTACAAATCCCTAACAGCCGCTGTCTCACGTTCCTGAAAATAAACAATGCTAAAAAGATAATGTACTGTGATGAAAGAGTTTCACATGTACCTTAACCTCAAAATGATTGCATTTGCTTATCCAAATCGTTTCTTTTAAAGTAATTATTTGTTACTGTCTGTGATTTTTTTTTTCTAGAGAGTGAGATCTCCTGCGTCACGTCATAGGTGGTTTTCAAACATATTGGATGTTAATAGCCGCTTCAGCTCTATTTGGTCCTTTATTACTAGATCACTACCAGTTTCGTGACGCTGAAAGCCACATCTTCAGGTGAAAATCTGTATAGTAATAAATCCAGAAGGAATAACAACTCTGAGACATACACTAGTATGGTAAATTATTTTAAGATTTTAATTTTTTTTTAAATTATTAAAAACTTTTACATGAGAATATCAATATGTTATTACTCACATGCTTAAAACATTAGAGCAGAAAAATTCAGAATCTATTTACCCAACATTCGTTTTCCGTCAAAACAAAACACCGCTAAAAGGCGTAATGTCATAGATTAAAAACTGCCAGATTCCAATATAGTGGATAGGTCCAAAACAAACCGCACCATAGTGACCCATTGATAAGGTGAAAGTAAATGAAAACTGTCAAGACCTAAGTTTGGGCCAGAATGAAAAACCAAGAAGTGGAAGTGATCCAGTAATAAAGGACTATATACAGCTGAAGCGGTTATTAATACCCAAGATGAATACCCATAGCTGTGGTCACTCCACCTACAAGTTTATCTGCATAAGCATGCCAAGCGAGGCTAAAAGGGTCTTCTTTGGGTTTTTAAATAACATTAAAGCCTTAGTTAAAGTTAAAGCACACGTCCAGTTCAATAACAATGTGCCCCAAGAATGGTTGCATCCCAAATTATTTAAAACACTTGTACCGACAAAAAATGGCTATGTCTCAACATTATGTTCGCAAATTTATGTCGCATTGTATCAGATGTGAAATACGACGTTTGGGCGCAAAAAAGTATCGAATAAATAAGGGACTATATTTAAGCCAATTAGCATTTTCCAGGTCAGTAACCCGGCAGCATTGTGATTGGGCCCACGAGCTCATTGAGGATGAGATGATATTAGTGCTACACATCTAGATAAACTGAGTAGGTTACGTAATAAGGGCCACCAGATTGTTCATGAGGAAGTCACTGAATGTGGTTTTGACTTTTATCCTAGGGTGCGCAACATTTCTGACATTACTTTTAATGAGATGGAAACATCAGTTTTAGAGGAAGCTTTTCATACAACTTCAGGCATTTGACCAATCATCAACAGATTAGCTCGTTGATCCCCCACACCTGCTCTGTGCTAGATGATGCCAACCTAACCATAGCTCAATGCAGTGACGTAGCTATTGGCGTCAATAAGATAATCAAGGGAGATTATACAAATTACAATTAATCTGGTTTATTCAAGAAACAAGGCTGTTTTGGACAGTATTAACAAAAATCTCGATGAACATAAAGCGTTATTGTCCAGTCGGACAAGGAAAAAACAACCGTTATCTTAAGTGAAGATCAGTATGTGAATAAAGTGCAATCCTTCTTTGTAGATAATGGAACTGTTAAGTCTAATGTAGATCCTATGAATGAATACAAGCGTGAGTCAAATGAAAACCTTAAATATATTTTTAAATATTGTTATTGTGCAGAAGTGGTACAAAGCTGTATTACTTTTCAACATAATCTCCCCCACGCTCAGTGCAAGTCCTCCAGCCCTTACAAAGTACATAAATTCCTGTGGAAAAAAATTCTTTTGGTAGTCCGCACAACCACTCATACACCGCGTGGCGCACTTCTTCATCAGAACGGAACTTCTTTCCTACCACTGCGTCTTTGAGTGCTCCAAACATATGGAAATCACTTGGGGCAACGTCTGGTGAGTATTGTGGATGAGGAAGACACTTAAAATGCAGGTCTGTGATTGTTTCAACTGTTGTACAGGCAGTGTGGGGTCTTGCATTGTCATGTTACGAAAGGACACCTCCTGCCAGCAATCCACGTCGCTTTGATTTTTTAGATCTGTGTATAATGCACTAATGACAGTGGTCCCTCTAGCATGTAATGCTCCAAAATGACGCCTTTTTCGTCCCAAAAGAGAGTCAGCATAATCTTCGCTGCTGATGGTTCTGTTCGAAACTTTTTTGGTAGTGATGATGAGTAATGGTGCCACTCCTTGCTTGCTCTCTTCGTTTCCAGTTGGTGGAAGTGAACCCAGGTTTCGTCCCCAGTGACTATTATTGCAAGGAAGCCATCACCTTCCTGTTCAAATTGCCGAAGAAGTTCTTCACAAGCATCAACACGTCGTTCTCTCATTTCAGGAGTCAGCTGCCGTGGCATCCATCTTGCGGACACTTTGTGAAACTGGAGCACATCACGGACAATGTGGTGTGGTGACCCATGACTAATCTGTTAACATGCTGCAATGTCATTCAGTGTCACTCGGCGATTTTCCTTCACTATGGCTTCAACTGCTGCAGTGTTGTGTGGAGTCCCAATTCGTTGTGCCTAACCTGTACGAGGATCATCTTCCACTGAAGTCACACCATTTGCGAGCTTCCTACTCCATTCGCAGACTTGCTGCTGTGACAAATATCCATCAGCGTATTGAATCTTCATTCGTCGATGAATTAGTATAGGTTCCACACCTCCACAAGGCAAAACCCAAATAACAGAACGCTGTTCTTCCCTGGTACAAGTCGCAAGTGGGGCGGCCATCTTTATACCGATACTGCGAAGGTGCGTGTGCATCTGCACTATGCTGACACCTAGAGGCCATTCTGCACGCTGTTTGTATCACGCTTACCAATTTACAGGATAACGGCGCATTTTAATACAATCACTACCTTTCCAAATCCATTCAAAAACAAGAATATTATTCCTATGAACCCAGTAACACCAAGACTCCGAGCTTTGATTGAGCTACATACAGATGACTTTCCAGCTCGTCCGATTGTTAACGCACGTAGTGGGGTTTGTTACAATACTGAGAAGTTGACTGCAAAGTACCTCTATTAGCAGTACCGTCACCCACTTTGTACCGGTAGTGATCCAGTAATAAAGGATCAAATACATCCGAAGGGTTATTAATACCCAAGATGAATACTCGCAGCTGTAGTTGCCCCACCTGAAAGGTAATCTGTAGGTTTTCAAACGAACTCCTCTTTGATTTCATTTCTCCTTGTAACTTATCCCCATTCTGCAATTAAATTTTAATTAATGGAATTAAAATAAATGATCTTTAAATATTGTGGGATTGAAATATTACTAAAAGAAACATCAGGACATTATCAAATCGAAGGGAAAAGGTTTATTATAAATTCGATAAATCTTGTTGTCTCTTTCAAAACGGTATTATTTTCCTCAAGCTGCGTATAAATCGGCGAGAAGGAAATGTACGATAATTATCCTCAGAGAGACATGAAAGGATGCGGTCTTTTTGTACTTCACTTACCAATTCATGTTTTTTGTTACTTAGTAGGTAACTCTTAAAATCAAAAGGTGTAACAAACATTTCGGCGTTCCGTTTACAGTATTATTTTCTCAGAAGAACAATATATTTCTGGCGTTTCAACGTCCGTGTCCACTGAAATCGACATAAACATGGGGTGAAACCTAATAAACATGCCGTGAGACGTGACAAAATGATATTAATGTACCAGGTGACTATAATTAAAGTGCAGCTAACCACGGTTGTCCCGTGTGGGCTTTAATTATCGTATGGCAGCCACAGTGATACGTATGACAAAGTGTTAAAGCGGAACAGATTTCCGTAACCAATAGATTAGTTAAAATTTTGGACACCACTTTCAAAATGGCTCTGTAGGCTGTTTGTTTGACGGCAATTGTTCATTTGACAAGCCATAACGGTTAATAATAAAACCAACAAGATGCCTTCCTAATCTGTTTGACCTTCTCTGCCGACGTGTCTTTCGTAATCCATTACATACGAAAACATTTCTAGACGCCTTTCTTGCATTCAACGTGCAAGATTTGCACCTGGTGAGCAGAACTAAAATACGGACCAAAGCTGAACACAGACTCTATAAATTAAAAGATATTCAATACTAGTTATTTACAAAAAGGGAAATCATTGCTTGTATGGAATAAATGGGTTGCTTACAACCACGCGAGCAGAATTCCGTAACATTTAGCACCCAGTCTTTGCAACTGACGCGTAAATTTTTTTCAGAACTGTTGTCTCCCAGTTGTCTTTAAACAATTTTAGATGTCTGACCTTGGTATATCGCTTACTATGACTATTTTATCTCTGGATGTTTTATCTCTTTGTCTAACTAAAGACGTTTATGATTAATGTCGTCATTGAATATTATGTGATTATTATCCCACCTTAAGTCATCTGTGTCACATTTAGTCACATTTACGCCATTATAACAACAATTTCATAAAGATAAAATTTTTAATTTATTTTCGTGCAGGTTATAATTTTCCAGAGACAATATCGGTACTATCGACTAACAACTTCATATTGTAGCATAAGTTGAAGGGATTAAGTTGGATATGGATTTAACGTCTCGTCGAAGGAGACGTCATGGGAGATGGAGCTCAGACTCCAAAAATGAGAACAAAACCTCAATGTACAAACGTCATAAAGATTCCTATACAAGTCACATGTCAGTCATGTTGAACCATAAAATCACAATAGCTCTCTGTGTTATCATTTACAGCTAATGCGATTTTGTGTTTCAACGTGATGGAAATGTGACTTTTATTGACCAATACTTCTTAAGCAACATTTCTACGTTTTCTCTCTTTTATGTAGTTTTGTACTTTGAGGTTTTGATGTCATTTTTGTCTTTTTAACGTTTATTCATATGTCAGATTATGTTCGTTGACAGAAACCGGTAGTAAATAAATAAATTTTTAATGCAGCCTAGTAACATGATCTTCCTATCCTCCCCCGGTAGCTGAGTGGTCAGCGCGACAGAATGTCAATCCTAAGAGCCCGGGGTCGATTCCCGATTCCCGGCTGGGTTGGAGATTTTCTCCTCTGAGTGACTGGGTGTTGTGTTGTCCTAATCATCATCACTTCATCCCCATCGATGAGCAAGTCGCCGAAGTGGCGTCAGATTGAAAGACCTGCATCCGGCGAACGGTCAACCCGATGGGGGCCCTGGTCACACAACATTTATTTAACATGACTTTCCTGATACATTCATTCGCTGCTAACAGCTTGAGGAAAACTTTTCAGAAGTTTATAATTAATTTCTCCTCATAGTTGTGGCATGGGGTAGGGGAGGCGGAGCGTGGAGTCACCCGTAAGGGTCCACAACCAAATCGACAAAACGAAACCAAGTGATTTGATATGCCATAATAGGAAATGGATGCAGTAACGTTGTACATATTATCTTCCTAACTTCGAAAAGAAGATGTTGAAACAAGTACTTTTCTATAATCATGTGGTAAAATTTTCTATGAAATTACAGCGCACTGAAAAGAATGCAATAAAATAACCTTCATTTACCTTTCATGTGAAACATTTAGCCACCAAAAATTAACCCATAAAATAGTGTGATTAAACAGCTCGATGTGAGTCATTGAGATCCAGTGTATGCTGTTGGTGCTCGTACGTCAGCAGAAGTGAGACTGCTGGCCACAGTCTTACTTTAGTAAGACAAAGGTGACACAGGCGTCAAATTAATCTCAGAATGAAACAGAATAACATGTGGGACGTCACAAGAATCGACACTGGGCACACTCTTGTTTTTAATCTACTTAAACTTCACAGAGCCGTTAAAAATTTTTTGCGTCTATTGTTGACACTAGCATACTAATCAAGGGCCGAAACTCAACCTTATAAGACACAGTTCAGATGACATAACAGACTTACACATGATTCACAGCTGTCAGTTTCAGCCACAGTCCCAGAGTAGACCCGTCAGCACTAGAAGTAGACATTAGTTCTCATACAATAAAAAACTATATTAAATTCCTTGGGGAGCAATTGGATAATAACTTAAGATGGAATTAACATGCAGATATGCTAATCGAGAACCTTAGTTCGGCATGTTACGTTCTCGGACGCATCTCTTATTGTGTTGACCTAAAGGCAAGAGGGTATTTGAATATGTTCACTTCCTGTCGCCTTGCTGAAATATTTTCAGGGGCAGTGCAGCAAAAGCAAATATCATGGTTTCCAGAAGAAGCGAGCAGTAAGAATATGGTGTGCACTAGATAAATTAAATATCCTACAAAAGCCTCTTGAAGAACCTTGTATTACTTACGCTCACTCCTCAATATATTTACTTCTTAATCGTTTTTTATGATGGCAATAAAAGTACGTTTCTGTTGAACTGTGATATACGCAATCCCTGTGTAAGGTTACGAGTGGAGTTATATTCTCTTGTGGGAAAATATTTACAAATTGCCACCTAACGTGAAGCAAGACTTCTGGAATCCCAGCCAATAAAAAAATTAAAACATACTTCATTGTCCATTATTTCTACTAATTATCAGAATATCTAGATTTAAGGATTAAACATTTCTGTTAGCTACACGAAAAGTAGCATATGCAACAGTGTTCATTGCAGAAGTGTGTGACAAATAGTTACGCACGTAAATATTTTCTTTGCAAACTACTATTGCAATGAAGTAAATAGAAAGCTACGATCAGCTGATAAACAGTAGCTACACAGTATAAATGAGCAGTAGCTGCTTTCGAAGTAACCGCCTTCTGTCCGTTTTACTAGAATAAATTTAGCTGTTATTCATGCAAAATAAAAGGTCCACAGCCGAAACCCTCGTACTACATGCGCTGCCAAAAGTACTCGAAGTACCACACCGTATCTACCAAGGCCAAGTTCTGAAAATTAGTCGTTGGTCATTGTACTATTGACAATACGAAGTGTGTGATTCGGGAGCACATGTATTGTCGTGTGGGAAGTGAGCCGTTGAAGTCGAGAAATAGTTTCTAGGGGTGTGCCATTATATGAAACAGGAATGAAGTATGAGATTCACGCAGACGTGGGCTGAAACAGGGGGATATGAGAGTGGAAGAATTTCAATGATACCAACGAACGGATTTAAGCTGGGGAGTGACGAAAGAATTTTGATTAAGAGAGATTCAAGTGATTAAAGTTATTAGTCGCCTGTTAACAACAATAAATGGTAATGGACATATATTAGTATCAACAAAATGTGCATGATCTCTTGGGGAACAACCCATGTTGATTCTCACGACAGTTGACGTGGTATTGTAATATTAGTGACTAATACGAGCGCCAAACACCTGGCACATTGAAATTCTGGTCGAACAAACAGTGAAAATATTTACATATTTTTCTCATTCTTAATTACTTGACTACTTGAATTTATTTTGATGAAAGACGGATGTAGGATGGCTATTAGGCGCACTGCCTCAGATATTAGCCAATCTTTGTTTAGCAGTATGTGAGTTCTACACCGAAACTAAATTTTGTTTGTCTTTAATGTCTTTAATTTACGACCAACAATGTCCCAAAAAGATAGAACGGAGTCGACGCTGGAGAACTGAGAATTCTGTACAACAGGTTTACCGCAGAATTTCTCTGTGCGGTGTTTGACCGTTGTGGAGGCGAACAGCCATTGTGAGTACCCTTTATGAAGGCGAAATAGCGTGTGGCGTTATGGTAATACAGCAGATGGATGCTTTTTATATGGGGTTCGTTGCTGTCGAACCCGTACGCGAATGTCGTACCTCTCTCCAGCTGAACTGGCACATAAAATCGGTTATGGCCTGGTTCTTGCTGATACCAGCGCGGATGAGCGTTAATGGCAGTTGAGAACGACTCTTCAGGTAGGCGGTGGCTCCGGCGCCTGGGTTAGGAGCTCTTGCGGTCTCGCTCTTAGGCGTATATTGCACGAAGCGAGAACCATTACCTACCATCTGACACAGGTTACACTCTCTCAGACTGCCGAAGTTGCCTGTTTTCTAAACACGCTGTCTGCTGAAGTATTGTACCCATACCACTGATTGCATCACGGGCGAGTACTGCACGAAGAATAAACGGCTTTTAACAGAGAACGCTCCACGATAGATACAACTTTTATTTTACAACAGATCATACAGAAACGCAGCGAATAAAATAAGAAAACACACATTGCTTTTATTAACCTTGAAAGTAAATGATAACAGACAAACAGTTTCAGGATAAAGATTTATTAAAATTCTTGACCACGGTTTCGGTATATCTAAATATACCTTCATCAGAAGTAAAATACATAACAGGAAGACACCTTCATTAGCAAAAACTTAGCATTGAAACTGAGAAAGAAAAACACACTATAGCTTAAGTAACTGTAAAATTATCAGAGTATTACAACATTAAAACTTTTGACAGTATCAGTTGACAGAAACTTGGAATATAATGACGAAATATGTAACAAATGTAACAAAAAGTTTATATCAGAACACAAACATCACTCTGAATCTCAAGGGAAAAATGATTAATGACGTAACCTTTAACAAAGGAATACGACGAGACTGCTGTGTCTCCACAACTTTGTTCTACATTTACGTACATGAAAAGATGTATATAGAGAAACAGAATTTCAAATCGTTAAGCAGCTTGACAGGAGAGTACATTTAGATAACTTAATACATGCAGACGATGGAGTGATCTTAGGAGATAAAGAAGAGGATTTCCATAAGGCAACTTACTTACTGAAACAAATTTGGCATGGAGACCGCAACACAAGAAATTAAGACAATGGCCTTCACAGGGGAAGAACAAAAATGGTTCAAATGGCTCTGAGCACTAAGGGAATTAACATCTGTGGTAATCAGTCCCCTTGAACTTAGAACTACTTAAACCTAACTAGCCTAAGGACATCACACATATCCATGTCCGAGGCAGGATTCGAACCTGCGACCGTAGCGGTCACGCGGTTCCAGACTGAAGCGCCTAGAATCGCATCGCCACACCGGCCGGCGGGGAATAACACATTGCAACCAAAACAGTGACAGATCATAAGATTTTAGAACAACTAAAGCACTTCAGTTATCTGGACTGTGGGGTGGCATATAGTTACATCAAAGATATACTTAGATATTTGGGTCGTGCTTGGCTCGTGTTCGTGTCATCTATTATGTAACGTCTTGTTTTAGCCGTTAGCGTACGGCCGCCTCGTCATTTTAAATTTCAGTTACTGGGGTCACTGAATTACTGTCTTGCCACCCCGTGAGTGGCACCAGCAGCGCGTATCGATATTTGCCCTGCTGTATTATCTTTGCTCGGCGGCTATTACTTTTCGGTCGTGGTGTGTCGTGGAAAGAGAGTTGGAACCTGGCAGTCGTGCAGTTGGAACGTGGCAGAAGTTCAGTGGGGGCCGGAGCGGCAGGGAGGTGCGGAAAGACAGTACTCGCCGACCACTCGTGACACAGGATGGGCAGATGGGAGCCGAATGGACGGTTGGTCGGTCGTTCAGTTGATCGCCTCATTGGGCGACGTGTGATTGGGCTTTTGATCGTTTCCGAGCCTCGTCGCTCGATCATCTTGCTGGACGTGGCTCGGTTCTCCTTTGTGTGGAGACGTCGTGGCCGTAGCGCAAGAGTTACCTCTGCATGATTGGATCCGAGCCAGTGTGCTGGTGATTTGTTCTAGTTGTTCATCAGTGATCCGTTTCACGAGTGTTCGAGTTTCTTGTGGCAGTGTTCCGTGGAACACTGTGTACCCTGTGTCAGTTTGACTGAGCAATGCTTTAAATGCTGTAATGCTGTCTTCGTAGTGCAGTAGCCAGTTCGTTGGCTGCGACAGAGCAGCGAGTGAGTGTTTTCTTACTGTGTTGATGCTGTCCGCCACAGCGTGTAGTTCCACACACGTTGCGATGTTCGCGTATGTGAGTAGTCATTGTGCCTTGGCTTATTAACAAATCAATATTTGAAACACGAGTGTTACTGGTCTCTTCCCCTCGCTGGCATTTTGGTTGTGGTGCCGTTGGTCTGGCGACGGAAATTAGGTAGTTGCTTGGTTCGTTGGCTGTCTGTTGGGTCGCCTTCCTATTTAGTGATTTTGGTCAGGCTGCCTGTTTTTTTCTTTATTGTTATTTTAACAACTTATACAAAAGGTGGACTGGCACCGTCAATATTACACCGCTCTTCGTCCACAGATAGGACAGATAGAAACAAGGAAGACACAGAAAAACAAAACAAAATGGTGGACAAAAAACAGTAGGCACATGAGTAAAAAACGCAGAGCCGTTCACAGGTGTAGTACAATAAAGAACGTTCAGCACTGATGACTGAAATGACACACGTGAAGCATGGGGCGTGGGCGGTGAAAACACTGAAGCACTAACACAATGGCGCACATAAAGAAACGATGGTGATGATCTCTGGCGCGCGAATGTGCACTTGATGCTGGCGAGTCCGCGGACCTGCCAGAAGCGGAAAAGGTGGGGGAGGAGGGAGAGTGGAGGGTGTAGATGCCAGTGGCAGAGGAGATGGGAGGGGGAGGAAAGAAGGTACGGGCGGTAGGGGAGAGAAGGGAAAAACACAGGGTGTGGAAGGGATGGATCAAAGTTGGTAGGAGGGGGTAGATGGAGGGGATGAGGGCATCATAAGGGAGGGGGACTTGGTGGAAGCCACCTTGGGCGAGGGTATGGACAATGGAGAGATGGAGAGATGGAGAGCACGTGGGACGTGGGAATAGAGGCGCAGCAGCGGACAGGGGTGGGAGCGAATGGGAGAGACAAGTGGGTGAGGGGGATCAAGTTTACGGGAGGTGTAGAGGATCAGTATTCACAGCTGCCTGTTTCGCCTAAACGGCGGTTAGTGTTGCAATTCTAGGTTGATCCTTGGAAACTTCTGAGCACCATCCCGTGTCAGTTACACAGTAACCTCCCTGTTTGAGTTTTAGTTATTTGGTGGTTTTGAGTGTTCTGTATCCTTGTGTGTTGATAAGTAAAGTTTGTATGCTGAGTGCAACTTACACAACTCATTTTGGCCCCTTTCCACAACCTAATCCGCTCTATCCTGCTAGCCCAGGCATTTCAATATTAAGCTTTGCACATTCCTCGAGAGTGTGGAACAGTTATCAGGAACTTTAAAAAACATTAGAAAACGTGCTCAAATGAAATTCTACGAAACTGTTGCAGACCTCACTCTTCTCCATAGAGGTGACAGCTGGGTAATTAATGAAAAGCGAGAAAACCGTATCCAGGCGCAGGAAATGAGACTCCTCGAAAGAATTAAATGTTGCACATCATATGATAGACTGAGGAATCGAGATACTAGTCCTTAACTTAAAATTTTAGTCTAAATGATAACATTATAGATTACAGAATAAATTTGAACGAACGCCTGCAATGAATGGCGAGTGGGCGACTCCGCTTTAAAGCTAGAAATTACAAGGGTGACAGAGGAAGACCCTGGAAGAGGTGTGTACCATAATAGACAATTTGACTAACACCTGAAGAAAAGAGGAACAACTACAGCAGCAACAACAAAAATAACAACAACAAGAACCGCAATGTCTCTAGATCCTGGTGGTTTAAGAGCTGTGGCGTCGATTCTGAAAGCCAAGTCCGTGGTTAAGGCCCCCATCCCAGCGACTAACATTAACCTAAAGCTGTTCAGAAACATTGCGAATGTTTCTACGTTGGGGCAATCTACACCATCGTCTTCATTTGGATCTGGCATAGTCCTACAATTTGTTTTATTTCCTCCTTTGACTAGTGGTAAATCGTAGCAAGAAAATGATGATATATTCCTTGTTATGCACTGAATACAAACAGGATCGACGTGAGCTGGGAGTCACTGCCAGCCTCTATAGATTTAGGAATGTCCACAAATGGCAATAGAAGCTGCTAATGCCCAGGAGCTTAAATCTGTTGATAGCAATTCAAATTTGGAAGCTTCTAAAATGAATACTACTCGACAATTTGTCCAGCATTGCTGAGCTGCTAATAGAATATATATTGGTTTTTAGATGGCGATTTGCTACCTTATATTGAATGAATATTATTTCGAGTATACACAACTTCATATGAGTTTAGTACCAGGAATGAAAGAAGAAAATGATTAATTGAGTTCTGCAATCAATTTCAGCTAGTAGTAGCGAATACTCTCTTCAAGAATCACAAGAGGAGAAGGAATACTTGCCAATGGCCGAGAGTTAGGGACGATTTCCGTTAGATTACAACCAGAGATGCCGAAATCAGATACTGGATTGTAAGGAATACCCAGGAGCAGATATAGACTCAGATCACAGTTTAGTTTTTATGAAGAGTGGGCTGAAGCTTAAGAGACTAGTCAGGAAGAATCAGTAGCAAAGAAGTTGGATACAGATCTGCTAAGGAATGAATATTGTAATCCCCAAATCCTCGAAAAATAAGCGAAAAATATACCTATTCAAAAAAGCTGATACAAATGCACTTGATGCCTTCCTGAGACTCAATCTCCACTCATTCCACATTAATAATATACGTGCAGACCAGGTGTGGCTTGAATTCAAAGAGATAGTATCGGCAGCAATTGAAAGATAAACAAACGACGGAGCTAATCCTCCTCGGTACACAGAATGTGTTAGAACACTGTTGCAGAAACAACGAAACAAACATGTCAAATTTAAACAGACGCAAAATCTCCAAGATTGGCGATCTTTTACAGAAGCTCGAAATTCAGTTTGGACTTCAATGCGAGATGCTTATAAAAGTTTCCACAACGAAAATTTGTCTCCAAACCTGGTCGTGTGTGAAGTATGTTCGCGACAAGAAAAAAATCAATGCTTTCTCTGCGCCATAGCAATGGAGATATTATCGAAGACAGGGCTGCCAAAGCAGAGTTACTAAACACAGCCTTCCTAAATGCCTTCAAAAAAGAAGACGAAGTAAATATTCCAGAATTCGAATCGAGAACTGCTGCCAACATGAGTAACGTAGAAGTAGATATCCTCGGAGTAGTGAAGCAACTTAAATCACTTAAGAAAAGTAAGTCTTCTATTCCAGACTGTATACCAATTAGGTTCCATTCAGAATTTTGTGATGCATTAGCTCCATACTCAACAATCATATAAAACCGTTCGCTCGACGAAATATCGGTACCCAGAGACTGGAAAGTTGCTCAGGTCACACCAATATTCAAGAAAGGTAGTAGGAGTATTACACTAAATTACAGGCCCATATCGTTAACGTCGATATGCAGCAGGATTATGGAGCATATATTGTTTATATGTGTTATGAATTACCTCGAAGAAAACGGTATATTGACACACAGTCAACTTGGGTTTAGAAAACATCGTTCCTGTGAAACACAACTATCTGCAAAAATATTCGTTGTCTGTCTACATTTGGGCTGCATGTTTATGATGGAGTAATTGCGTGTACAGTGCGAACTTCCAGCAGAGGCATCTGTGTTAGCAACCTATTAGAAGCCATTCTACGGGAACATGCTTGTGCTGACTATACAGAAGAGGACGCAGTCTTACCTCTACCAGATATATGCTCAGAAATGACGCTACAAACGTATGAACCATTCAATAAAATTAATATGTAATTTACGTACCCTACGCATGGAAGGTAGAAATGGGTTTAGAAAACATCGTTCTTGTGAAACACAACTAGCTATTTATTCGCATGAAGAGTTGAGTGTTATTGACAAGGTATTTCTGGTTTCCCGGATGGCTTTTGACACTGTGCCACACAAGTGGCTCATAGCGAAATTGCATGCTTATGGACTATCGCCTCAGTTATGTGACTGCATTTGCGATTTTCTGTCAGAGAGGTCACAGTTCGTAGTAATTGCCGGAAAGTCATCGAGTAAAAGAGAAGTGATTTCTGGCGTTCCCCAAGGTAGTGCTAGAGGCCCTTTGCTGTTCCTTATTTATATAAACGATTTGGGAGACAATCTGAGCAGCCATCTTCGGTTGTTTGCAGATGACGCTGTCGTTTATCGACTAATAAAGTCATTCGAAGATCAAAACAAACTGCAAAACGATTTAGAAAAAAGTATCTTGATGGTGCGAAAAGTGGCAGTTGACCCTAAATAACGAAAAGTGTGAGGTCACCCACATGAGTGCTAAAAGTAACTCGTTAAACTTCGGTTACACGATAAATAAGTCTAATGTAAAAGTCGTAAATTCAACTGAATAGCGAGGTATTACAATTACGAACAACTTAAATTGGAAGGAACACACAGAAAATGTTGTGGGGAAGGCTAACGAAAGACTGCGTTTTAATGGCAGGAAACTTAGAAAATGTAACAGACCTATTAAGGAGACTGCCTACACTACGCTTGTCCGTCCTCTTTTAGAATACTGCTGCGCGGTTTGGGATCCTTACCAGATAGGACTGACGGAGTACATCGAAAAAGTTGAAAGAAAGGCTGCACGTTTTGTATTATCGCGAAATATGCGAGAGAGTGTCACAGAAATGATACAGGATTTGGGCTGGAAATCATCGAAAGAAAGGCGTTTTTCGTTGCGACGGAATCTTCTCACGAAATTTTAATCGCTAACTGTCTCCTCCGAATTTGAAAATATTTTGTTGACACCGACCTACATAGGGAGGAACGATCACGACGATAAAATAAGGGAAATCGGAGCTCGTACGGAAAGATATAGGTGTTCATTCTTTCCACGTGCTATACGAGATTGGAATAATAGAGAATTGTGAAGGTGGTTCGATCAACCGTCTGTCAGGCACTGAAATTTGATTTGTAGGACCTCCATGTACATCTACATCTACATCTACATCCATACTCCGCAAGACACCTGACGGTGTGTGGCGGAGGATGTAGATGTAGACGAGATACATTTGATGTTCTCTAATGCTATAAACGCTGCGATAAGCAACGACTCAGTATACAGTTCAGTTGAAGAGGAATGGACATCTCTAAAAAGAACAAACACAGAAGTTGGAAAGAAAAACCATGGGTACCAGAAGAAACAGTTCAGATGATTGATAAAATAAGGAAGTACAAAAATGTTCAGGGAAATTTAGGAATACAGAAATGTAAGTCACTGAGGAATTAAATAAACAGAAAACCTAGGGAAGCTAAGGGGAAATAGGTACATGAAAAATGTAAAGAAATCTAAAAAGAAATGCTGTAAGGCGGAATGACTCGGCGTATAAAAAGCCAAAACACCATTCGGTGAAATTAGAAGTGAGGGTGGTAACGTTAAGAGTGCAGTGGGAATTCCACTGTTAAATGCAGAGGAGAGAGGCGAACAGTTGGAAAGAGAAACATGAATCGATTATGAGTGATAAGGGAGCCATTAATAAATCACAATTTAAAAGAGCTTTGAAATAAAGCAGAAGGGATACACACCATTTCATCAGAATTTCTAAAATCATTGGAGGAGTGGCTACAGACCGACTGTTCATGCTAGTGTGTAGACTGTGAGTCTGGAGATATCCATCCAGCTTCCGGAAAAATATCATCCACACAATTCTGAGGCCTGCAAGGCCTGACAAGTGTGAAATTGTCTCACAATCAGCTTGACAGTTCATATATCTTAAATGCTGACAAAAATAATGTATAGAAGAATGGAAAAGAAAGTTAAGGATGTAGTTAACTGTCAGTTTGGCTTTGGGAAAGGTAAAGGCAGCAGACAGGCTTTTCTGACGCTGCAGTTGGCAATGGAAGGAAGACCAAAGAAAAATCAAGACACTTACAAGGATTACATCAACTTGGGGAAAGGGTTTGACAATGTAAAATGGTACAAAATATTGAAAATTTAGAGGAAAATAGTCGTAACTGAAGGAACAGACGGGTAATATATAATACGTACAAGAACCAAGAAGGAATGATAAGAGTGAAAGAGCTTGGATTAAAAAGGGCGTAAGACTGGAATGTAGTCTTTCGCGACTACTATTCAAACTGTACATCGAAGAAACACTAGCGAAAAAAAAGAAAGGTACACGAATGGCATCAAAATTCAATATGAAAGGATATCAATGATAAAATTCGCAGGTGACATTCCTATCCTGAATGAAAGTGAATAAATGTTACGAGATTTTCTGAATGAATGAACAGTCTAATGAGTACGGCGTACTGAGAAGAATAAAGCGAATAAAGGCAAGAGTAATGGGAAGTAGAAGCAATGAGAACAGCGAGAAACTTACCATCATGAATAGTGATCACGAAGTAGATGAAGTTAGGCCGCAAAATAACCCATGACGGAAGACGCAAGGAGGACACAAAAACCGGACTAGCATGGGAAAAACTGCCCATTCCTGGCCAAGAGAGGTGTACTAGCATCAAGCATAGGCTTTAATTTGAAGAAGAAATTTATGAAAATGAAATGAACCACAGCACTGTACGGTAGTGAAACATGGTCTGTAAGAAAACTTGTACAGAAGAGAACTGAAGCAATTCGAGATGTGGTGCTACAGACGAATATTGAAAATTAGGTGGACTGAAAGGGTATGCAACGAGGAGGTTCTCCACAGAATCGGCGAGGAAAGGAATACATGGAAAACACATACAAGAAGAACGGTTAGGATGAAAGATACCAGTGAGAAATTTGGGAAGTGAATTAAACTTCAAGGAGAAGAAATATGAACTTCCCGGTATGCCGACGACATTGTAATCTCCTAGAGAAAACAAAGCACTTGCAAGAGCAGTTGTACGGAATGGATAGAGTCTTGAAAAAGGATGTAAGATTGAAACGTCCCCTTAGAAAAATTATACAAGACTGTGCTTAAACTGAAACACAATATTTTTAGCGTAATGAAATCTGACTTCCAAAAATCCCTACGAAAGAATGGCCCTGACTAACATTAACCTATACGTATCACAAATCACTTACCTCACAAAAATCTTCGTTACTCAAGCTACTGCAATACAGCGAGCGCCACTACTGCCAGCTAAATAAAAGATTCAAACTACTGAAGGCACTAACTACTGATAGACATAGTTAGCAAATGAAAGATTTTAATACAGAACAAACAATGTATTTACCTTAATAGTCATTATATATATATATATATATATATATATATATATATATATATATATATATCAATTCATGACACCAATTCTTACAAATTTCAAAACTCCGCCATCTCTCTCCCCACGTCCACCACTGCTGGCGGCTCACCTCCAACTGCGCAACACTACGCGCTGTTAGCATCCAGCTGCCACTGCCCAACACTACAATGGCAGACAACAATGCAAACCAGCCACAGACTGCAAACGGCACAGCCAGTGATTTTTCATACAGAGTGCTACGTGGCGTTACCAATAAGAAAATGTAAACAGCCTACTTACATAGCCCCCATGCTCCTCACAAAAAAAAATTTACAAATTGTTTTGGGCAGTGGCCAATACAGATTTGAAAAACTTTTTTTCATAATTATGATTACAATAGCAAAGAAATCAAATGCACACACTTATTGATACAATGTTGGTCAAAAGCTAAAATTTTCTCACAGTCCATATAGACAGTCCTGATCATCCACCACAGTAAAATAGTAGTGTTTTTCTCAAAGACTGAGCAATAAAAGAAAATGCATACGGAAGTAATGGATTTCCATGCAGTCTTGAAGAAGTAGTGCTGTCCTTCCAACAGAAAGACAGTGCTGACTCTTGACATGCAGACAGGTAATGGGCCACAACAGAGCAAACCCACAGTAGAGTCAGTCGAAGTTTTGAAGAATATTGGTAGGTAGGTCAACATAGAGTAGACCCATTATAGTCCTGGTAGAGATTACGGTATTGGTGGGCCATCAGAGGTGCAGACCCACTGCAGTCCTTGTAGAAATAGTGGTATTGGGGAGTCATCAAAGGTGTAGACCTACTTGGGTCCTTGTAGAGATAGCCAGCAGCCATCTGTTTGACTGTGCAGGCGCACAATCACCATTGAAGGGTCTTGCGGATAATATAGCAAGTCTATAACCCACCACTTGTCCACTCACAAAGTTTTTGGAATTGTCCTTAGAACCAGCAATGCTGTTAACCAGTCCCTTGCTGAATTATCAACACACTTGCAAACACTATCAGTCCCTACTTCTCACATATTGTGCATATACTATGACCAACAGAAACGTGTGCAGTGAAATGTAATTTACAAGTTACTTAATTTGATGAACTGGTGTCAATTACAATTTTATAACATAAGAATACAATAACAAAGGTACAAAATATATCATTAAATAACATAACAATACAGATAACATTTGTATCAGTACAGGCTTTACAAAAGAATCGAAATAGCAAATACATCAGTGTTACAAAAATTACGACATAAGTACATACATAAAAGATCAGAATAACTTTTGAAACATCAACTTCACACATGAGCATCAGAACGAAGCAGAATAAATTATGTGTAAACATCTTTACAAAGTAAATAACATGTTATTAATGAAAATAATGTATTCCTCATCATAGTGAATGGAGCTTAGTATTAGAAAAATTCTGCACCATAAGTCTTAGCAGATAAACATATCAAGACAGGAAGAACATAAATACACAAGGGTACACAAACACATAGTGGGATAACACAAGGAAAGGGCAGGGTTTGTTTTACTGCAGTATTTTGGAAACAAAACTTTCTTTACTTCTCGGAGATCTACCTTCGTTCTTCATTATTTCCAAAAAGTCCTATCTATACCTGCTTTCTGTACTTTTCTCATATAACCTCTCAGTGCATTTCTTCAAATCCATCGCAACTCATTCTCTTATATAGACTACCCCCTCTTAAGCTAACTTAAATCTACTGAGCTCAGATGCTTAACTAAGGGATGAGGCAATGCAGCGGCACAAAACAATTAATACAAACAGCAACGACAAAAAATATGCAAGTAAGGATAGCGAGCAGCAATAAATGTAATAATTTATATCTAAACATGACAAAGCTGAAGCAGGAAAAATATTACAGTAAAAATGTTTAATACCTATATCACATCTTAACACTAGAGTGATGCATTACGAGAACATACACTAGCAGATAAGTTACCAAATCGTAAAAAAATTATTTTTGCAATTCCTGTGAAGGGAAATGTCTATTTGTGCTCTATTTTCCAAGAAAGTACATCATAAAATGATTCTTTACTGAGTCTGTAGACGGAAAATAGTGGTATTATTACATCTATTAAATTTTATTTTAACCAATGCTGCAGTGCAGATAGAAACTGGATATTAAACAAAATGAGCAATCTCTCAGCTAGAAAGACAATAGATATAAAATGTTTCTCATCATTTCATTTCAGTAAATGTCATAAATTAAGAACTCTACAGTGTAATCATGTTTATGGAACGTCCCCTTGGAAAAATTGTACAAGACTGTGTTTAAAGTGAAACACAATATTTTTAGCGTAACGCAATCTGACTTCCAAAAATCCCTACGAAAGAATGGACCTGACTAACATTAACCTCTACGTTTCACAAATCACTTACCTCACAATAATCTTCGTTACTCAAGCTACTGCAATACAGCGAGCGCCACTACTGCCAGCTAAATAAAAGATTCAAACTACTGAAGGCACTAACTACTGATAGGCATAGTTAGCAAGAGAAAGATTTTAATACAGAACAAACAATGTATTTACCTTAATAGTCACAGTTCGTGACACCAATTCTTACAAATTTCAAAACTCGGCCATCTCTCTCCCCACGTCCACCACTGCTGGCGGCTCACCTCCAACTGCGCAACACTACGCGCTGTTAGCATCTAGCTGCCGCTGCCCAACACTACAATGGCAGACAACAATGCAAACCAGCCACAGACTGCACACGGCACAGCTAGTGATTTTTCATACAGAGTGCTACGTGGCGTTACCAATAAGAAAATGTAAACAGCCTACTTACATAGCCCCCATGCTCCTCACAAAAAAAAAAATTACAAACGTAAAACAAGGGTAGTACCATGTGGTCAAATTAAATTCGCTGATGCTGTAAGACTCAGGTTAGGATTTCAGACACTAAAAGTAGCCAATGAGTGTTGCTATTTGGGCAGTAAAATAACTGAGGACGGACGATGTAGAGAGGAAATGAAAAGCAATAGCAAGAAATGTTTTCCTGAAGGAGATAAATTTGTTAACATTGGATATGAATTTAAGTGTTAGCAAGTCTGTTGTAAAATAATTTGTATAGATTGTAATTTTGTATTAAAGTGTAACCTGGAGGATAAGCAGTTTAGTGAAGAAGAGAACAGACGCTTTTGAAATGTGGCCCTACAAAAGAGTGTTGATAATTAGATGAGTTATTAAGAAGAATGTACAGAATAGAACTATGGAAAAAAAATTGTGCCACAGTTTGAGTCATAGAAGATACCAGTTGATAGGAAACATATTGAGGCATTAACGGAATTGTTAATTTCGTAATGGGAAGAAATGTGGGGGATAAACATTATGGGTGGAAACCAATATATTGAAAATAGTAATCAGGTTCAAAAGAATGTCCGTTTGAGTAGCTATTCAGAGATGAAACTGTTGCACGTGATGGACTACCGTCGGGACGCGAATTAAACTATAAAAACAACAACAAAAACTAGAATATATACTTCAGAAGAAAGCCAATCTATATAGTCGTTTTGTGGCGTGGCCCGACGATACCATCTGGAACTAATAACAACAGAGCTCTGTTGTTGGTAAGCGAATAGAAGTTTACTCCATAAATGTAAGTATAGAACTTGCAAACTGTATTTACGACCACCCCTTCTGTATCTTTATTGCGCTGACGTCAATGTTTTAGAAAAGTAAGCCACCTTGTTCACCTTTTTTCTTTTTTTTTGTCTCAAAGCGATAACACTGCTCAATACAACACTTTAATGTTTCAGTAGCGTTACGATTTAAAAGGATAAATGGGAAAGTCTATCCAAATTTGGCGTAAGTTTTAAAAGGCACGCAAGTATTACGCAGCAACTTTTAGGAATTTAGAGACTTGTACAAAATTTTACTGAAAACCAGAGCAGTAATTAAAATCAACTTTCTCATAAATGCTTGTAGTTCTTTCAAGTTGAGTAAAGGTTGTGACGTCTCCTGGCAATACATTTGCAAAATTGGTGTAACATATGTGATAAAAGAAACATTTACCTGTATTATTATTATTATTATTATTATTATTATTATTATTATTATTTCATTTCTGTAGGAATAGTTATCTATTACGAAGAGAAATAATCAGGGAAATAATCATTTTTCATTTTGTGTTTGTGCACTATTTATGTATCTATATTTTGCAAATAACGTCTGTGGTCGGCGAGAAAGCAGAAAATGATAATTGAAAAAATTAACGAAGATATTTATTAGCGTAGTGAATTGTCTATAAATAGTGGAGGCTTAAATGTTTTTCTCTCTGTCTTCTTGTAGCCGTTAAAGTTGTAAGAGCCTGTGACGCTCGCTTGAATGCTTGATTAGCTTTCTTATGTTCTTTGTTCGAGAAAGACGCTATTGGAGGCTGATGTATAAAAAAGATGTGTACTTTGAATTTATGTTGATTTTTAATATAGAAATTGTTAAAAATACTTGTAATAATTTATTGCTAGTTTGCCCAGTATTTCATTCCACATTTTTAGCCGTTTTCAGCATATTTAGAATTTTTCATGAAGCATAGCTGCGCCGTGATCGCGGGAGCCGCTACCGCGGCAAACTCACATTATAATTGAATGAAAGCAGTTTTCCCGCAATTAAGCGGGCAGGTAATGGTACATCAAAATTATTTCTTTCAGCTTCCCGGAGACCTCAGAGGATGATTGTGGATTTTATTGTGTCATTTTCAGGTGTTCATGTGCAACTGCTACTACGATGTCAGTGACGTAATAATTTACGTAAATCAGAGTCGTTAAACTTTACTGGTGTTATATCAAAGACTGCTGTGCTGAAACCTGTTCCGGCTAATAATAATATTAAAATCAAATTTAATTTATGCTCTCGTGTTAGTCGTGGCAATCAATAGTGTTGATATGTTAAAAAAAATCCGCTGCAGCTTTTATGTTTGGCGAACATAGCACACTGTAACTTCGGTACGTGTAAATAAGAGTGATTTTCAGTGCATTTCAGAGATGAAAGTAGAGACGGATATGTATAATTTCATAACTAATTACAGTAATGATACCGTTTTCCATTTCTAACAGGCCAATTCAGTGTTATATGAAAATAGTTTGCAAATTAAAGATCACACGTTCACAGCAGAAAATCTTTTAGAGTTGTGCGCATCCCCACATAATAGGTCGAGGTGCAAAAGTTAAGGTTTCTCAACTACAGAAATTAACAGTGAGAATCGCATGTTATCTTTTGTGCTCGCAACAATAAGCAATATGCAGTTCATTAAAATGTTACGCAACATAAACAACATATAAAATAAAAAGGGTGACGTGAGGAGACATGACAAGGCGATGTTGAGATATGTCCAGTTACTAATGTGCCTTTATCGAATCTACTCGTGTAGCTTCCTTCCTTATCTTAGAAAATATAACATTTATTTTTTTACAGAGAAACTGTAACAACAACTTAGTCCTGGGGCAGCCGAACTGAGAACCATACATATTAAAGGTAAGACTAAGCTGTAGCTGTCCTGTCAGTAGAGTATGAATTTCAGTGGAGTCACATCATGTCACTAGTGGTGTGCGTGTAGTTTAGGGATAGTTGTCTGTGACAGGACAGAATTAAGTGTAGACAGAATTCCTCATTTCGTGGTGTATTGTGTACAAGTTTATATATTTTGAGTGTAACGACTAAGTCGACAGATATTGTATCTCAGTTCGTAAACCACAAGTATGGTCAAACTACCAGGCAATATACAGGCAATATGGATACTGAGGAACATCAACCAACCAGTGCAGTGAACGTAGAAGTGAGTGCTGTAGACAGCACAAGCAATCTTTTTGAAGAAATTCCCTGTGAAACTGTGGGGGTGGAGGCACAGAAAGTGATGCCACCGTCCCCCAGCGCCAATCAGACGCAGAAAAAGAAGTACAGCCACCAGCAGAGCAGAGGCCAGATATTGGTAATCTGACTGGTGGGTATTCGATTCGGGTCATGTTAGAGCTCATGCTGGATTATCAGGCGAAGTTAGCCCAACATCAGGCTGAGCGGGACCGCCAGCAAGCGGAAAAAGACAAGCAATTGGAAGCCTTTTTCTGCCAACAAGCTGAAAAGGATGGAAAAATCGAAAGTTTTCTTACACATCAAGCAGATCGTGACCAACAAGTAGTACAGCCCTTAGAATCCGTGCAAAAGGAGATAGCAAATATGAAATAAACCTATGATTCAATACCGAAAGCTGTACAGGAGCTGACTGTACAAGTAAATAATCTGCAGTTAGTGAATACCACCGTTAGATGAAATGGGCATTTAAGCTAACCGAATCGAAAAATTAGAACTCGATTCTACACAACTTGTCGAACACAAACTGAACGAACAAGCGACTAAAATTGAAGCTGAGTTTAATTCCTGGTTAGAATCGAAAGACAGTGAAATTGAGAAAAGATTGATTCAAAAGTGGAAGCAGCTTTTGACGATAAAGACTGAATCTTTTAGCACTGTAATAAACAGCCAAATACAGAGTGATTTTCAGAGTATCAAAGCAATACTACACTACTGGCCATTAAAATTGCTACACCAAGAAGAAATGCAGATGATAAACGGGTATTCATTGGACAAATATATTATACTAGAACTAACATGTCATTACATTTTCACCCAATTTGGGTACATAGATCTTGAGAAATCAGTACCCAGAACAACCACTTCTGGCCGTAATAATGGCCTTGATATGCTTGGACATTGAGTCAAACAGAGCTTGGATGGCGGGTACAGCTACAGCTGCGGACGCAGCTCCCAACGCGATACCCCAGTTCAAGAGTAGTGACTGGCGTGTTGTGACGAGCCAGTTGCTCGGCCACCATTGACAGGACGCTTTCAATTGGTGAGAGGTCTGGAGAATGTGCTGGCCAGATCAGCAGTCAAACATTTTCTATATCGAGAGAGGCCCGTACAGGACCTGCAACATGTGGTCGTGCATTATCCTGCTGAAATGTAGGGTTTCGCAGGAATAGAATGAAGGGTAGAGCCATGAAACGTAACACATCTGAAATGTAACATCCACTGTTCAAAGTGCCTTCAATGCGAAGAAGAGGTGACCGAGACGTGTAACCAATGGCACCCCGTACCATCACGCCGGGTGATACGCCAGTATCATCCGAAAAAATGACGTTTTGCCATTCGTGCACCCAGGTTCGTCGTTGAGTACACCATCGCAGGCGCTCTTGTCTGTGTTGTAGCGTCAAGGGTTACCGAAGTCATGATCTCCGAGCTGATAGTTCATGCTGCTGCAAACGTCGTCGAACTGTGCGTGCAAATGGTTGTTGTCTTGCAAACGTCCCCATCTGTTGAGTCACGGATCGAGACGTGGCTGCACGATCCGTTACAGCCATGAGGATAAGATGTCTTTCATCTCGACTCCTAGTGATACGAGGCCGTTGGGATCTAGCACGGTGTTCCGTATTACCCTCCTGAACACACCGATTCCATATTCTGCTAACAGACATTGGATATCGACCAACGCGAACAGCAATGTCGCGATACGATAAACCGCAATCGCGATATGCTACAATCCAACCTTTATCAAAGTCGGAACTGTGATGGTACGCATTTCTCCCTCTTACACGGGGTATCACAACAACGTTTCACTAGGGAACGCCGGTAATCTCTGTTTCTGTATGAGAAATCGGTTGGAAATTTCCTCATGTCAGTACGTTGTAGGTGTCGCCACCGGCGCCAACCTTCTCTGAATGCTCTGAAAAGCTAATCTTTTGCATATCACAGAATCTTCTTTCTGTCGGTTAAATTTCATGTATGTAGGACGTCATCTTTGTGGTGTAGCAATTTTAATGGCCAGTAGTGTAAGTGATGATATTCCTCATTGGCAGATGAACATAGCTAAGCGGATATCAGACTTGGAAATGGTTCAGATGGTAGCAGCAAACGTGCAGAAAATGTCGCCAGGAACCAATGTTTTTGGCACCACACAGACGTATGCGCGACGTGATAATGATGAGTCTTCGTGCGATAATGAGAAAAGCTGCAGCTCCAGCTCAGAGCAGGCAACCTATGCATCAGGCGCGAGTGTGTACAATTCAAAAATATTAGTCGAGGAAAGTTTAATAAAGACTTTCACTGCCGAAAGAAAGTCAGTTCATCCGCTGGTGTTTATTAAAATTTTCAGAAACATCTTGCCAAGCGCATGGAATGAAGCGCAGAAAATACAGTATGTCAAGTCCTACACTCATGGTGACACAGCATTATGGGCTACTGAAGTAGCGGACAGCTGCATGACAATGTGAGAAAGCATTTTTAGCAAAATATTGTTCGCCTTGCATCCAAGAAAGGCTTAGGAAAGAGGTGTATAATCCTGAACCTTATTCAGATCGTCTTGGAAACCTAAGACGATATTCTGAAAAATACATCAACAAGATGCTCTATTGGGACGAGCCTATATCGTCGAGACACATTATTAGGCTACGTAAATCTCATTTGTCTACCTACATTAAGGAAAAGCTGATACACCTTCCCGAAAATGACATGGAACATTTCCTGTCAGTACTAGATTCGATCGATCTAATACAGGAAGAACGTGAAGTCACGGTGTGAACACGCAAGAAACAATGGCTCAGGATGCTCAAACGGTAGAAACACTCGTAGTATTGCACCGAACCAAAACCATGAAAATGATGGGGGCGGTAGTAGACCGCATGAATATCAGCCGAGTAGTAGCAACAACCAAAATCAAAATGCTTATGGGCATCCTTCAAATAGTAAAAAAGGTACATTTGACGATCAATATGATTTGGAAGCAGCCGGGGCCAACTACTGGAAAAGTGCGATAGGTCAATGGCACGATAATTACAATGAAAACAACCGTAACTGGAATCATAATCACCGACCGAACCAAGACCGGCAAAATACGGAGAGGTATGATAACAGAAGATCACAGCAGCAAAACGCGCCTATCGCGAAGCCATGGCGACCGAAAATCAAAATGTGCACATTATAGAGGTCACGAATAACAACCGTCCAAGCACCTCGCACGAAAATAGTTAGACAAACGAGAATCGGCCACGATATGCTCTCCGTCGAAGGCAGTGGAGTGGAGTGAGAGCACCACATATGATAACATACCTGGAATGAACATGCTGCGTTACAATGACGGAATTAGTATGGAGCATGACCTCCCAACAGAACCGCACGGACCGGCCTGTGTGACTGAGCGGTTCTACACGCTTCAGTCTGAACCGCTTAATCGCTACGGTCACAGGTTCGAATCCTGCCTCTGGCATGGACGTGTGTGATGTCCTTAGGTTAGTTAGGTTTAAGTAGTTCTAAGTTCTAGGGAACTGATGACCTCAGATGTTAAGTCCCATAGTGCTCAGAGCCAGAACCGCACGAATGTGCAAAGAATAATAATGAAGGCATACAAGTAATCCTAGAAGCAAAACTCTATGATATTATTGTAAATATAATCATTAACGCAGGTGCCTCGGTCAGTGTGATGAGTGCAGAACTGTTTAAAGCACTTGGGAAGGGACGAAGTGTACCGACTTTCCCAGTGAACAACTGCAAGGTGTCTGAAGCCATAAGCGCACAGAGACAGTTAATTCAGCACCAGGTGCACGTGTAAATACGTAAAGAGAGCAAAGCCATAGTGAGTTCTTTCCTCGTTGTTGATGGGTTAAGCGTGGCCTACGTACTGGGAGTAGATTTTCTCCGGGAGAGGGACGCAGTGATCAACCTCTGCGCAGCAAAGCTAAGCATAATTAATATACGTAGAAGAGTTAAACTGTCAATGATGAGATCGAAAGAGAAATTTGTGCCATGTTGTAACAAGATAAATATCAGGTGTAGGAACCCGTGTGTACTACACTATAGTTCGCCAACAACGCATCTTTACTATCCCAACAGGGATAAAGTTCAGGAATATGAAAAATCAAGTACTATACAAAAACGATAGCTAACGCAGGTGCTCTCAGAATGTGCAATGATATTTTCTAAACTACCAGGAGTAATCAGGGCGTACACCTACACTCCTGCAAATGGAAAAAAGAACACATTGACACCGGTGTGTCAGACCCACCATACTTGCTCCGGTCACTGCGAGAGGGCTGTACAAGCAATGATCACACGCACGGCACAGCGGACACACCAGGAACCGCGGTATTGGCAGTCGAATGGCGCTAGCTGCGCAGCACTTGTGCACCGCATCCGTCAGTGTCAGCCAGTTTGCCGTGGCATACGGAGCTCCATCGCAATCTTTAACACTGGTAGCATGCCGCAACAGTGTGGACGTGAACCGTATGTGCAGTTGACGGACTTTGAGCGAGGGCGTATAGTGGGCATGCGGGAGGCCGGGTGGACGTACCGCCGAATTGCTCAACACGTGGGGCGTGAGGTCTCCACAGTACATCGATGTTGTCGCCAGTGGTCGGCGGAAGGTGCACGTGCCCGTCGACCTGGGACCGGACCGCAGCGACGCACGGAGCCATGACCGTAGGATCCTACGCAGTGCCGTAGGGGACCGCACCGCCACTTCCCAGCAAATTAGGGACACTGTTGCTCCTGGGGTATCGGCGAGGACCATTCGCAACCGTCTCCATGAAGCTGGGCTACGGTCCCGCACACCGTTAGGCCGTCTTCCGCTCACGCCCCAACATCGTGCAGCCCGCCTCCAGTGCTGTCGCGACAGGCGTCAATGGAGGGACGAATAGAGACGTGTCGTCTTCAGCGATGAGAGTCGCTTCTGCGTTGTTGCCAATGATGGTCGTATGCGTGTTTGGCGCCGTGCAGGTGAGCGCCACAATCAGGACTGCATACGACCGAGGCACACAGGGCCAACATCCGGCATCATGGTGTGGAGAGCGATCTCCTACACTGGCCGTACACCTCTGGTGATCGTCGAGGGGACACTGAATAGTGCACGGTACATCCAAACCGTCATCGAACCCATCGTTCTACCATTCCTAGACCGGCAAGGGAACTTGCTGTTCCAACAGGACAATGCACGTCCGCATGTATCCCGTGCCACCCAACGTGCTCTACAAGGTGTAAGTCAACTACCCTGGCCAGCAAGATCTCCGGATCTGTCCCCCATTGAGCATGTTTGGGACTGGATGAAGCGTCGTCTCACGCGGTCTGCACGTCCAGCACGAACGCTGGTCCAACTGAGGCGCCAGGTGGAAATGGCATGGCAAGCCGTTCCACAGGACTACATCCAGCATCTCTACGATCGTCTCCATGCGAGAATAGCAGCCTGCATTGCTGCGAAAGGTGGATATACACTGTACTAGTGCCGACATTGTGCATGCTCTGTTGCCTGTGTCTATGTGCCTGTGGTTCTGTCAGTGTGATCATGTGATGTATCTGACCACAGGAATGTGTCAATAAAGTTTCCCCTTCCTGGGACAATGAATTCACGGTGTTCTTATTTCAATTTCCAGGAGTGTATCTTATAGAGGTGACGACCCACAAAACATATTTTCGAGCGTCTTACCCCATCCCATGGTCGAAAAGGGAGGCAGTGGCAAAAGAGTTTCGAAGAATGTTAGGGTGGGATATCATCGAACCCTCTATCTCTGTAGCCGTAGCGAAAGCCAATGGAAAAATTCGTTTGGTTTTAGACGTATGGGGCATCAACAAAATTATTGTACCCGTAAGAACACGTCCAGATAATCT
Organism: Schistocerca gregaria; assembly: GCF_023897955.1. Lineage (NCBI taxonomy): Eukaryota > Metazoa > Arthropoda > Insecta > Orthoptera > Acrididae > Schistocerca > Schistocerca gregaria. Next base: position 240,240,489 of record NC_064924.1, read on the forward strand.
AGAAGAGCAAATACAAAAATTTCACGGAGTGCAGTACTTAACCTCGACAGATTTTCGAAGTTCATACTGGCAGATCCCACTTACGCCAAAATCCAGAAAGTACACAGCATTTATATTCGGAGGGCGAAGTTATCGGTTCAAGTAATTCCCTTCGGATTGAATGTAAATGCCAGTGTTTATTACCATACTAGACACAGTACTAGGACCAGACCTATTACAAGGAATTACATTATATGTTGACGACTTGGTAATTTCAGCTGCTACATGGGATGAGCATGTGGAACTAATGCACAGAGTCTTAGATTTAAACAGGCAGGTGTGATAGCAAATCTAGAGAAATCGAAATTTGGGCACATTAGAATTAAATTCCTATGCCACATTGTCACGTTGCACGGCATCAGCTCGGATAATAAAAAATGAGAAGCAATCCCAGAATTCCCTAGACCAAGAACAAAGAGGTAATTAAAGGCATTTATTGGACTTACATCCTATTTCAGGAGGTTTGTACCTGAACTAAATGATGAATCACTGTTAAATTTACTGCGGAAAATTGTTCAGTGGGTCTGGACTGACAAGTGCCAGCAAACTTTTGAAGCTAGCACAACAGTCCTCGTGAATGCAAATATTCTGCAGCACCTGGACATGTCAAAAAACTTTTTTCTCGCAACGGACTCTTGATCTTATGGTTTGGGCGCGTGTCTGTTTCAATGGGAGGAAGGCAGAGAGCCGGCTGCAATAAAAATTATCGGATTTGCTAGTAGAACTTTAACGAGCTGCGAGAGAGCTTACTCAGTGACAGAACTGGAAGCACTCGCAGTAGTCTGGGTTGTCAAAAGCTTCAATTATTATCTATACGTAAAGGAAATAAAAGTTTACAATGATCACCAGGCGTTAAGTTTTTTAATGTCCTGGAAGTTATTTCATACAATATTAAACAGATGGATGCTAACCTTACAGGAATATCAGATAAAAATAATGTATGTAAAAGGTCGAGACAATATAGTAGCAGATGCTTTGTCGCGACTGCCTTTAGGCTTACCGAAGTTAGTTGAGATGTTAAGCAATCAGCCGAGTACAAAGTAGGTTCCACCTGGAGAGCCGAATGGGAACCTAGTTTACCTCCGGAATATTTTACTTAGAAGGAACCCATGCCCATTAATGTTGCTGATTCTTGATGAATAAACTTGATAGTAAGAGAAGAAGAAACAGGGATGGTCCATCACGCCATCGTCTGCTCCCCACCGGCTGTCCGCGACTGCTTATTCTTTCTCTTTGCAGCTACCCTTCATATCTGAAGGCCGTAACCGCTATCCTCAACCTGGGGACGCGCTGTGCCGTGGTGGTAGTGGCCCTCGAGACAGGTGAACGGAAGGAAATAGCCCAATAAAGGGCAGATGGCGAAAATACGTTACTGCGGTAATGGACTCTGGAGTGACCAGTGTGAGGTTAAAGTAAACCCTGAGAGAGTCTTTATTTAAATGAAAATAACTTTGAGTCATAGGATGATTATGTATACAAGGGTTACCACCAATAGCGATATGAGAGCGACACTAGAATAAATTCAGTCTGAACCAAACCCATTTTATCTTATGTACGCTTTGTATGTAACAATGCTTCAATTGAAGCCAGTGTATTTTGTACACGTCTTTGAATTAATTCATTCTACGTGGAAACTACACTGTAGTCCCGTAGGATAGATTGTTCATGCAAATTCTGATACGAAATAAAGTATTTATTGAACATTGTGCCCAATTCCAGCTGAAATGCACATGATGAGATCTGTTTACTGAAGGAGTTATAACTTGGAAAGCTACACAGAAAAAACTAATGAACAAAGGAACATATCTTCATGTATTTATGAAAAAGTCATTTATGCACTATAAAAATGTTAAGAAAAGTGCAATGAACATTGTAAATGTAACAGACTCACCATAAGAGAAAATAATTGTGTAAAGAAGGGACAACATGCCTTCCAGGTATATTGTGTGTACATACGCAGTCTTGCAGACAGATGGAACCTTGTGTGTAGAACGGACAGAGAGCGTCTCTTGGAGCTGCACCAATATATACTATCATAATCTTCTTCTTCTTCTTCTTACGCTGACGCCATAGTCCCGCAGCGATCGCAGGGTCGGCGTGGTTACAACGGATTTGGCAGTGTTAGTTTTAGGGATGCCCTTCCTGCCGCCACCCCGTGCCCCCCCAGGATGGAATCAGTGTACCCCAACTGCCTGCGTCGAGTGTAAATCGTGAAATAGTGCGGACGTGTTTCAAATGTCTGCGATGCGAGTAACTGAGGAGGAACGTGGAGACCATCCCGGTATTCACCTAGCAGGATGCGGAAAACCGCCTAAAAACCACAGCCACGTTGGCCGGCACATCGGCCCTCGCCGTTAATCCGCCAGGCGTATTCGACCCGAGGCCGGTGCGCCTACTCGAGTCCAGGAAGCAGCGCGTTAGCGATCTCGGCTGCCCTGGCGGGTACACACTGTCATAATGCAGTGCTCAAATAATAACAAACTTACCATGTGTAAGTGAGTAGGGAATAACCCGTTCGGAGACGATAATAATAAACATCGCTAGACGGAAACAAGTAGTGTGTGTGAACTGAAATGATATCACATGTTGAGAGACGCTCTGACAGCGCATCGACCGTGAGAAATAAGTAAAAGTGTGTAGTGCACCTTGCGCGTGATAAACTCTTAATAGCAGTGCCACAGTGCAGTTCAGTTGCCAGGCCATGAAAAACGTTATCACACCAACATATTCTGTGCAAACCAGCGAAACGACGGCTTACTGGACAATCAAAGCTGATTAAGCAAATTGCTTTCTACTCCCACAGATTATAATGTGTATCCTTAAAGACAGTATGCTGTGGTGGTATGTTTGTTATTTGTATGTTGACGGAGATACATGCGGAGGAGCAGCAAGGGGATCCAGTGTCGCCTACAGTCAGCTGATCGTGGGCGAAACATCCGCAACACACCACAACGGTGAAGAAAACAACTAACATGTAGTGTCTAATAGGTTCATACACTACCGCCATTAAAATTGCTACACCAAGAAGATTAAGTGCTACAGACGCGAAAATTAACTAACAGGAAGAAGAAGCTGTGATATGCAAATGAGTAGCTCTTCAGAGGATTCACACAAGGTTGGAGCCGGTGGCGACACCTACAACGCGCTGACATGAGGAAAAATTTTACCGATTTCTCTTATACAAACAGCAGTTGACCGGCATTTCCTGGCGAAACGTTGTTGTGATGCCTCGTGTGAGGAGGAAAAATGTGTACCATCACATTTCCGACTTTGGTAAAGGTCGGATTGTAGCCTATCGCGATTGAGGTTTATCGTATCGCGACGTTTCTGCTCGTCTTGGTCGAGATCCAATGACTGTTAGCAGAATATGGATTCGGTGGGTTCAGGAGAGTGGTACGGAACGCTGTGCTGGATCCCAACGGCCTCGTATCACTAGCAGTCGAGATGACAGGCATGTTATCCGCATGGCTGTAACGGATCGTCCAGCCACGTCTCGTTCCCTGAGTCAACAGATGGGGACGTTTGCAAGACAACAACCATCTGCACGAAAAGTTCGACGACGTTTGCAGCAGCATGGACTACCAGCTCGGAGACCGTGGCTGCGGTTACCCTTGACGCTGCATCACAGACAGGAGTGCCTGCGATGGTGTGCTCAACGACGAACGTGTTGTACACTGTGGACGTCCCGTACTTTAGCGCCTGGACACATTTCCTGTCTGCTGGAATCATTGCCATAATCTTGAGATCACACTTTGTGGCACACGGAGGGCCCATGCTACGACCTGCTGTGTTTGACCAGCCTTCAGTCGCCCTAATATTCTACCCCTCATAACGTCATCAATATGTGTTCTTTGAGCCATTTTCAACACACAGTCCCCATTGGCAACCCTGAAAACGTCTGCACACTTACTCGCTGCACCGTACTCTGACATGCACCAGCACACCTCTGCGTATGTGGACTGCTGCCTGCGCCACCGTGCGACGATCGCAGATCAAATGCACCACACGGTCATATCCCGAGGTGATTTAAACTCGCAAACCGCCCACCAGAGCATTGTTTCACCATGTATCAGCATTATCTTTAATTTATCAGTATGAGTGTAGTTAATATGATTGAATGTGCAGTGTAACGAATATGTAGTGAAAATTGAAAATTGAATTCTATAACAAGTGAAAGAAAATCTGATAGTAGTTTTTGTAGACACATCAATTTCAATGAAAGTTTGAGGCAGTGCACTCAGGTACCACAATGGAGACGACTTCTCCTGATTTCGTGTACTGGCGTAGTTCACTAAGTATTCATATCTTTGTTCCTTTTAATCCTGGCACGCTGGAAATCAATTTTTGTAAATTTTCTATCTGCTCCTGTTCGTTAGTACTATGAGATACTAATGTCACTGAACCCCTAAGCGTTGAGCTTAGACTTTATCTATGAAAAATTTATATTGGTGGACATTGCATTGTTCTGTGACTAATTGAGAATAAAATACTAAATTTTAAAAAATGGTGCAACTCACCAGAATTAAAAAACATGTTCAAAATGAGTACAGTGGAAGTTAAAAAATGTATGAAATACGTACAGTGCTCAGAAAACTGAATATTAAATACCCAAGAAATTACGAAAATAATGCCACTGGAATACTCAAGTATAGTTCGTTGACTAATGTAGTCCCAGTCATACATCGAAAAAAATTCATGGCTGTATTGCTGTGATGAAATAAACAATTACGTACAAGAAAGTGCACGGCCTATTAGTGGATTAAGGAATATATGGGAATGCAGGCTTTCTCGGCAAATTTCGATGGTGAAGTTTTTTCAAGTTATCATCCGAGTCAAGGCGTCGCTCTGCAGTTACGATTCGACAAGTTTCTTACTCGTCATCTTGTCCTGAAGATGACGAGTAGGAAACTTGTCGAAAAGTTGCCTCAGAAGAATGCCTTGCCTTGGCACATAACGCGAGAAGACTTCGTCATATTACAGCATGTAAAAAGATTCAGGCCCATAATTACTAAACATAAACATTTTTTTAGAAGAAATTCTAATACCAAAACAAAGAGCTTTCTTAAAGCACGTGCTGCAACTTACTGGGCTCCTGCAGAAACGTGAACAAGAGGAGCACTGAAAGCACACGATGTGAAGTATATGCTACAATAGGACACACCTTGTTCATCTTATTATCTAAGCTTAAAAAATAAATTTGGATATGACATATACTATATGTAAGGCTTGAGGAGGTTGAGACAGTTAAATCACGAGGGGATATCATGAATGACTTGCTCTAAGTACCATTAAATATGTACCAGTATAGTCAAAATCGTATTATAAATATAAAAAATGCTTGGCAATGCACTTAAAGGAGGTATGTATTTCATAAATCAATATCGGATAAATATTAAACATAAAATTAAGTATTTGAGGCGATGATCGTTTTCACCAACTGTCTCAGAATTTAATGCACTGAAACATATATCATAGTCCAGTATGTTAAATCCGTTTTCACACAGGTGGCTCCTGAGATCTTATTGCGTGGCTTAAGATCCCCGTTTTCAAGGTAGGCAACAATTAAAATCATTCGCCATGTATCGGCTGTGTTATGAAACACAGTTTCAGGTGGCTCCTCAGAAGGAAGTGAGTACCTGTGTCCCAGTCTTTACTAGTGTGGTACACAGATGGGAATTGTCATATATGGACGTTGTATTCAACCAAACACATGCAATGTAACATCTTAATGCAGTGACAATTGCCACGATGGTCTGTTTAATCCAAAAACGAAGGACTTCCGGTCGTTATCCTTCAGGTGCAGGCTGTGGACACTTCACAGGGAGGCAGGTGAGCACACAAGGCGAGTTGGGAAGAGTCGCCAAAGTATTAAATCCCCACTTGAAGACCAATATCAGGAAGAACCTTACGACCAACACGTCCTGTTCGAGTTCTCTGCTAGACACGACAACAATTTGCAGCTCCCATTCGGTTCTGCTGTGCAGGAAATCGACACATTCCCTAGGTTATGTTATGTTGTGGGGAGGACTCAGTGTTAACGGTCATACGAATCTTCTCGTTGCCCATGGTCGCCCTACCGCCAGGCAGTCCATTGGACAGATTCTGCGGGATCACGTGGTGGCTGCTGCATACGGTGTTTGCCCTGAATTCTTTTTAATGCCAAGACCTATGCGGCTGGCGTCAGCAGAGTTGTCTCGCAAAACCTGGACAATGAAGTAAAGGATATGGCAGGCTGTGACTCCAATTCCAACCCAATCATGCGTATGTGAAACATGCTAGAAAGAGTTTGCTCTTCCACGCAGAACTCACATGGGCTCTCACTGAGGAATGGCAGTGGATACCACAAACTCAGTACACATAGGTATCATGCCAGGTAGCTGTCAGACAGTGATAACCGATCTCGGACGGCATACACATTTTGAAACTCCCAAACCCCAATGAAAAAACCAGCATTGCGGGATGAACGATTGTTTCCTCTTTATAAGTACCTCAAAGTACAATACTGCCACAGTATTTTGATTATTTCCTGTTGCGATTACCAGATAGAAAATTGGAGGGCAATCAATACTCACTGCCGTTCCTTGGAAGACCTTGAATACTCTTGCAGCGTGTAAAGCACAAACGTGAATGATGGGAAAGCCGAAGCCACAATTGCAGAACATTTTAAGAAGCTTAAGCTCTGCTTGCTGCTAAAGTAAATCCTCCAGGAGTTGAAACTGTGCTTCGTTCGTGATGTTCCCCCCTACGGTTTTATATTACTCGTGAAAGAGTGCACTGGATAAATGTAATTTTACACAGGCTGCGACATTGTCGCGAATAAAACAGTGATCCGTACATACAATAAGTTTCCTTTAATTTACTTCTTTGGTCACAAACTTTGTGTTAGCAGATTATCGGTTTCGGTGTAGGAACTTAATGTAATTTTAATCAGTGCCTTTCAAACCTAGACCGTTAGCAGCCACCTACAACAGAATATCAACTTCGGAGATATTAAGCAGCAAACAAACGCCCGTACCCAAAGTCGTCGTAGTACATCTACCGGCAGAAGTAGTTATACGCACAAAACACAAAAGGCACCTGTTGATTCGTTTTTAACATATTTTTCACCATCCACTCAAGGTAGATCGCTTTGTGCAAGTCCTGACAAGTCAGGAGCTCTGGTAGTGAGACACAGGGAACTCCAGTTGGGTAGCTTGGCCTTCCAGTTCCAGCAGTTACCTTGCAACCAATGGTAGCCTCCTTCAAACCTTGGTTAGAGGTGATAGAAGGAAACTAATTTTAATTTAGTGTTCAAACAAAAATATTAAAGTTTAACGATTGTGTAAGTGTATTTTTTACGTGTGTACACAATAAAGTCAATGAGCTGCTGTACATGTACAGTTTACGTGTGTTTCTTCAGATTTCAAGTCATGAGATGGACAGCTAATGACGTTATATCATTGTTTTTCCTTCATTGTCATCTCATTCTCTCACTCGTGAGGGTGAGGGAGGCTGGCAGCGGTACATTGCCGATCTACAGCCTGGATATTTGTAAAATGCAGAGGAGATTAGGGTACTATGGAATGATCGGGTAATATTGGATAGTGTCGCTTCGTGTGAATGTCGCTCTATATGTCTACGGGCCTCCACGTTGCTCTGTAGTGAGTGTCGGCCGCTTGCTGGCATTGCATTGATTGCTGTTCATTAAAGTTTGTGTATAAATTTGTGAAATTTGTATAAGTAAATTTTCAAAACTTGTGGTGTCATACACTCATTTAAGAGTAATACACATTCAAAGAGTAGCTGTTTTGCACCGACCTCTTTTAGGAACCGAGATTTCTACCAGTGATGGAAAGGATATCTTTCTCAAAATAGAGCGTGCGTTTACATGAAATGCCTAAGAGTCTTGTTGGAACTGTTTCTTTCGTTCTAAACTGTCATACATGCTCACTCCTATTTCATTGTAAACTTACATTTACATTTGGAAATATCACAACCATCACCAAAAATAGACATTCAATACAGGCTGAAATGTTGCGACGTCACCTATACTAATCCACTCTCTACACAGTAGCCAATAACAGGTCGAAATGAGACCTAAGCAACAGTCCGAAAGCTATAAATCTACGGCTGAAAACCTATAATACAAAAAGACACCCAGCTAAAGACGAAACAGAAACTCTTCAAGAAAATACAATTTACGTGAAGGACGATTAAAGTGGTGATGATGAATCTTTCCAGTCTGATTCATCTTGTAAAAGAGTTCATACCATCTTCTAGGAAGATGCTGAATGTCTGTTTCGCAAAGAAAAATTTTCTACGTTAAACAAGCAGAGATCTGGATGCAATGTTTGGCTTTCCCTCTGTGTTCTTCCCTGAGTGTGCAGCTAAGGGTCATAAACATTACTCCTGCAAATAAAGTACCTTCTACATAGGCTAGGAGAGAAAGAGCACAAACTACAGTGTTGCCGGATTCCTGATGGCGTCATCAATGACATCAACAATGATGTCATCCACTGTTGCCAGATTTCTGCCAATGGTCAATCGCCCTGTGTATAAAATGGCGGGAAATTGAGATTAAGGTAGGAAATTCAAATTTTGGTGAGAAATTCAAAAGTATCCCAGTTTCGGAAGGAAGTCTTCCCCACTCCTATGACGTCACTGTGAAAGTATGACTGTTGTTCTCAATATAAATCGGGGGAAACTCAAAATTCTCTAAGCTGGGGCATTGCCATGTTGGTGAAAATAGGTCACTTGTGACAAATATAGACTTTAAGGTGACAGACATGGAAAAGTGGCGCAGATCTATGACGTCAAAATGCAAGATGCTAGAACGAAGGGAAGTGACTTGCCTGCTAGAAAGCCCCCAGTCGTGTAAAGCTATTTATAGCAGTCATGTTACTTGTTCTAATTGTGAAATTCCATACTGCCTGTCCTAAATTAAGTTATTCCTCTCTGAGGTCACCATTCAAATAATTGTCGTCCTGAATTTCAGCTACACGAGAAGTTCAAAATGATCAGCACATACACTCCAGGAAATTGAAATACGAACACCGTGAATTCACTGTCCCAGGAAGAGGAAACTTTATTGACACATTCCTGGGATCAGATACATCACATGATCACACTGACAGAACCACAGGCACATAGACACAGGCAATAGAGCATGCACAATGTTGGCACTAGTACAGTGTATATCCACCTTCCGCAGCAATGCAGGCTGCTATTCTCCCATGGACACGATCGTAGAGATGCTGGATGTAGTCCTGTGGAACGGCTTGCCATGCCATTTCCACCTGGCGCCTCAGTTGGACCAGCGTTCGTGCTGGACGTGCAGACCGCGTGAGACGACGCTTCATCCAGTCCCAAACATGCTCAATGGGGGACAGATCCGGAGATCTTGCTGGCCAGGGTAGCTGACTTACACCTTCTAGAGCACGTTGGGTGGCACGGGATACATGCGGACGTGCATTGTCCTGTTGGAACAGCAAGTTCCCTTGCCGGTCTAGGAATGGTAGAACGATGGGTTCGATGACGGTTTGGATGTACCGTGCACTATTCAGTGTCCCCTCGACGATCACCAGAGGTGTACGGCCAGTGTAGGAGATCGCTCTCCACACCATGATGCCGGATGTAGGCCCTGTGTGCCTCGATCGTATGCAGTCCTGATTGTGGCGCTCACCTGCACGGCGCCAAACACGCACACGACCATCATTGGCAACAACGCAGAAGCGACTCTCATCGCTGAAGACGACACGTCTCCATTCGTCCCTCCATTCACACCTGTCGCGACAGCACTGGAGGCGGGCTGCACGATGTTGGGGCGTGAGCGGAAGACGGCCTAACGGTGTGCGGGACCGTAGCCCAGCTTCATGGAGACGGTTGCGAATGGTCCTCGCCGATACCCCAGGAGCAACAGTGTCCCTAATTTGCTGGGAAGTGGCGGTGCGGTCCCCTACGGCACTGCGTAGGATCCTGCGGTCTTGGCGTGCATCCGTGCGTCGCTGCGGTCCGCCGACCACTGGCGACAACATCGATGTACTGTGGAGACCTCACGCCCCACGTGTTGAGCAATTCGGCGGTACGTCCACCCGGCCTCCCGCATGCCCACTATACGCCCTCGCTCAAAGTCCGTCAACTGCACATACGGTTCACGTCCACACTGTCGCGGCATGCTACCAGTGTTAAGACTGCGATGGAGCTCCGTATGCCACGGCAAACTGGCTGACACTGACGGCGGCGGTGCACAAATGCTGCGCAGCTAGCGCCATTCGACGGCCAACACCGCGGTTCCTGGTGTGTCCGCTGTGCCGTGCGTGTGATCATTGCTTGTACAGCCCTCTCGCAGTGTCCGGAGCAAGTATGGTGGGTCTGACACACCGGTGTCAATGTGTTGTTTTTTCCATTTCCAGGAGTGTATGTCGTATAGCATCTCAGGCCTCTTTTTCTTCTAAGTTATAATTCTTATGTAGCAGCAACAGTTTTGTGTTTATTTATTAGGCTGGTGCGTGAATTAATAGCATTTTGGTTTTGCATGTTGGTATTCGGTTGCTATGGGTTGCTATTTACCAACTGTCATTTTTATTTGTTGTTCGCTATTGCTGTTTGAGTTTACAGATTGTCGTTCTGTCATTCAGAGATAGTGAGTGGATCTGTGACGCTATAAAATGCAGTGCCAGGTAGAAAGCTCGGAACATTTCTTGCATGTTCTTCTGTTTGAGTTCAACGGAGGGGTGACAGCAGCGGAGACAGCCAGAAACATTTGCACCGAGTATGGGGATAATGCCACTGGACAGAGAACGAGGAGGAAATTGTTTTTTTTCTTTTTAAGAAAGAACGGCTTGACATTAATGATTCTCCACTCAGAGAAAGACCTTCGGGGTTTGTATACCGTTTAAACGCATTAATCCACAATGATTACTTTGATCGTTCCACCATCATGCAACATTTGTATACAGTGGGGAAGGTTCAAAAATCTGTTGTTGTATATGCATATCTGCTTGCTCGTCATCGATTGGCTCGTGAAGAACACAGACCATTCTTATCCAGTATCATTACTGGTGCCGAGGCATGGCGTCTTTACGATAAATGAATAAATGTAAATGCCGTGTGACTAGACCGTTCGACAGGTGCAAGTCTTTCGATTTCACGCCACTTCGGCGACTTGCGCGTCGATGGGGATGAAATGATGATGATTAGGACAACACAACACCCAGTTCCTGAGCGGATAAGATGTCCGACCCAACCGAGAATCGAACCCGTGCCCTTAAGATTGACATTTTGTCGAACTGCCCACTTTTTTTGTGTGTTCGGTACAGTTGCGTTTGGTCTGGGCGGACGTCACAAGACATCCGTTCAAGTTGATCGTTCATTCCTTGACTCAGTTTTTTTTTTATTACAGGGAGCACGCATCCCTCAGACCGAACACGCGTAGCTACCGTGCCTGCGTCACTCAGCTACCGGAGGCGAACTTTACGGAACATAAGGAAAAGAATGGGAAGACTGAGCCCAAACAAAGCAGCAGCTCCTCCTGCGAAGACTTGCGCTGTTCTACAAAAGATAACGTTAAGCGTGTGGTGTAAGTGCGACTATGTCGTGCACTCGAATTGCTTCCCCGATTTATAACCATCATTGCTGACATTTATTGTCAACAAGTAAGACGTCTTGCAGGCGCAATCCCATAACAACGAACTCGAAGACTGCGTGAAGCGATGCTACTTCACAATAACGCCTGCCCATGATATGCTAGACTGGCAGAAAACACTATACAGGAGCTGCGTTATTCACTTAATCTTGCGCCTTCGGATTTTCGCCTTTTCCGCTCTGTGTTGAACAACGTTCAGGGAACTTCCTTTCGTATGAAAATGGGCTCCGAACATGACGAGTTGTCCACCTCAACCCAATTGTGAAAGCGAAAAGTTACCTCAGCGTTGGCAAGCCGTCGAAAATAGTGAAGGATAATACATTATTGATGACTGAAGTCTCTGTTATTTGTATCCGATGTGTTTATTAAACTTACGGAAAAATGCTACGAACTTACGTACCAACCCAATTGCAGATGACGCTGTAATCTATCGTCTAGTAAAATCATAAGACGACCAATTCCAATTACGAAATGATCTAGAGAGAATTTCTGTATGATGCGAAAAGTGGCAATTATCACTAAACAAAGAAAAGGGCGAGGTCATCCACATGGATACTAAAAGAAATCCGATAAATTTTGTGTATACGATAAAAAGCACAAATCTAAGGGCTGCCAATTCGACAAAATACCTAGGAATTACAATAACAAGTAACTTAAATTAGAAAGACCACGTAGATAATATTGTGGGGAAGGCAAATCAGCCGCGCGGGATTAGCCGAGCGGTCTTAGGCGCTGCAGTCATGGACTGTGCGGCTAGTGCCCGCGTAGGTTCGAGTCCTCCCTCGGGCATGGGTGTGTGTGTTTGTCCTTAGGATGATATAGGTTAAGTAGTGTCTAAGCTTAGGGACTGATGACCTTAGCTGTTAAGTCCCATAAGATTTCACACACATTTGAACATTTGAAGGCGAACCAAAGAATGCGATTGTTGGCAGAACACTTAGAAGATGCGACAAGCCTACAAAAGAGACAGCCTACATTACACTAGACCGTCCTCTGCTGGAATATTGCCGGGCGGTGTGGGATTCTTACCAGGTAGGAATAACGGAGGACATCGAAAAAGTGCGAAGAAGGGCAGCTCGTTTCGTGTTATCGCGCAATAGGGGTGAGAGTGTGACTGATGATACGAGAGTTGGGGTGGCAGTCACTGAAACAAAGGCGGTATTCTTTGCGGAGAGATCTATTTACGAAATTTCAATCATGAACTTTCTTGAATGAGATTTTCACTCTGCAGCGGAGTGTGCGCTGATATGAAACTTCCTGGCAGATTAAAACTGTGTTCCGGACCGAGATTCGAACTCGGGACCTTTGCTTTTCGCGGGCAATCCCTCTACCAACTGAGCTGCCCAAGCACGACTCACGCCCCGTCCTCGCAGCTGTACTTCTGCCACTACCTCATCTCCTACCTTCCAAATTTTACAGAAGCTCTCCTGCGAACCTTGCAGAACTAGCACTCCTGAAAGAAAGGATATTGTGGAGACATGGCTTAGCCACAGCCTTCGTTCGCAGGAGAGTTTCTGTAAATTTGGAAGGTAGGAGACGAGGTAGTGGCAGAAGTACAGCTGTGAGGACAAGGCGTGAGTCGTGCTTGGGCAGCTCAGTTGGTAGACCGATTGCCCGCTGAAGGCAAAGGTCCCGAGTTCGAGTCTCGGTCCGGCACACAGTTTTAATCTGCCAGGAAGTTTCGTCAACTTTCTTTTCCGAATGCGAAAATATTTTGTTCACACCCACCTACGTAGGAAGAAATAATCATCATAACAAAATAAGAGAAATCAAAGCTCGGTCGGAAAGATTTAGGTGTTCTATTTTCCCACGCGTCATTCGAGAGCGGAATGGTAGAGAAGTAGGTTCGATGAACCCTCTGCCAGGCACTTATGTGTGAATTGCAAAGTAGCCATGTAGATGTAGATGTACAAACACCAGGCGAAGCGCCCTTCACGGCCTCGGGACAGGTCGCCCCTGCTCCGCCGCCAACTCCACCGCAAGCACTCCGCTTGCTATAGGCTGGAGGCCGAAGCCGCTTCGCGCCCTCCCAGCCGTAACCCAGCGCTGGAACCCAACTGGCAGCGCCGGGCGCCTCGCGTGTTGCGCAGACGATCCGGGCGTGGCTGCATAGTAGCCCCCCGCCCCCTCCCCCACCCCCACATACACACACGCTCCAAGATGCCGCGGCTAGGTGGTCCCGATTCTACCTGCGCCACATCATCAGTCAAGAGTGGAGGCACATGTTCGCCCTTTGTCCGCTAAGGCAGTGCGCCCACACCACAGTCGGCGTGTTTTCTGGTGTGGTCCTAAGGTTACAACATTTTACACTTAAGTGCAGTCGAATTTTAGCATGGCGCCCTTTCTATTAGAGGAAGGGGTGGAACGTTTCTGACATTCCATAGCTTCTCTCTGGGGACAACGTACTCAGAGCTATCCATGCTCCGCATAACGTCACACGGTTCCAGGCTAACGAGAAAGACGGGCCGAGGCGCTTACTTCTCACCACATGACACATTTGATCTTACGAGTATCAGTAACCATATCCGGCACGGAGCCATTAACTAATTTAGAGGAGTTTAATAATTCTTGGCTGCACGTTTAAGTGCACGCAAGCTCTTGATAGCACGTGAGAGACTTAAGACCTTAAGTGGCTTAATTTTCAATTACATGCTAATTTCCCTTGAGCCTTGCACGGAGACAAGAACCCGCAAAGCGTGATGGACACGCCGACTAGTGTGACGTCAGAGGTTCGTATTTGTCGTGGGCCCCGGTTCCCTGCAAACAAAAAAGAGCGCTGTGCTATGATTCAACAGGCCTGCTGGTTCTGTACTCCCGGTGCCTGACGTGAAGTTGGCTCCGTCTCGGGCCGCGCCCTCCCGCTTTCTCCTGACACCAGACATCGTCATCAGACAACGACTGTTCTTCGAAGTGCCACTCTATAAATCAGAAAGTCTCGATATTTATCATTCGTCATTCAGTCGTAGAATCTGTATCTGTCACCATTACTTACGATTCATTAATGTTTGTCTGTGTGATGCATTAGCTCCTTCCTTAACAATCATATACAACCGTTCGCTCGACGAAATATCCGTACCCAAAGACTGGAAAGTTGCACAGGTCACACCGATATTCAAGAAAGGTAGTAGAAGTAATCCACTAAATTACAGGCCCATATCGTTAACGTCGATATGCAACAGGATTTTAGAACATATACTGTGTTCGAACATTATGAATTACCTCGAAGAAAACGGTCTATTGACGCCTGTGAAACACAACTAGCTCTTTATTCACATGAAGCGCTGAGTGCTGTTGACAAAGGATTTCCGATCGACTCCGTATTTCTGGATTTCCGGAAGGCTTTTGACACGGTACTACATAAGCGGCTCGTAGTGAAATTGCATGCTTATGGAATATCGTCTCAGTTATGTGACTGGATTTCTGGTTTCCTGTCGGAGAGGTCACAGTTCGTAGTAACTGACGGAAAGTCATCGAGTAAAACATAAATGATTTCTGGCGTTCCCCAGGGTAGTGATATAGGCCCTTTGCTGTTGAATTTTGGAGACAATCTGAGCAGCCGCCTTCGGTTGTTTGCAGATGAGGCTGTCGTTTATCACTAATAAAGTCATCCGAAGATCAAAACAAACTGCAAAACGATTTGTAAAAATATCTGAATGGTGCGAAAAGTGGGAGTTAGCCCTAAATAACGAAAAGTGTGAGGTCATCCACACGAGTGCCAATAGGAACTCGTTTAACTTCGGTTAGAAGATAAAATCAGTCTTATCTAAAATCCGTAAATTCATCTAAATACCTAGGTATTACAATTACGAACAACTTAAATTGGAAGGAACACACAGATAATGTTGTGGCGAAGGCTAACCAAAGACTGTGTTTTATTGACAAGACACTTATAAAATGTAACAGACCTACTAAGGAGACTGCCTACACTACGCTTGTCTGTCCTCTCTTAGAATACTGCTGCGCAGTGTGGGATCCTTACCAATTAGGACAGACGGAGTACATCTAAAAAGTTAAAATAAAGGCAGAACGTTTACTATTATCGCGAAATATGGGAGAGAATGTCACTGAAATGATACAGGCTTTGGGCTAGACATCTTTAAAAGAAAGGCGTTTTTCGTTGCGACGGAATCTTCTTACGAAATTCCAATCACCAACTTTCTCCTCCGAATGTGAAAATATTTTGTTGACACCGACCTACATAGGGAGGAACGATCACCACAATAACATAAGGGAAATCAAAGCTCGTACGGAATGATATAGGTGTTCATTCTTTCCGCGCTGTACGAGATTGTGAAGGTGGTTCGATGAACCCTCTGCCAGGCACTTGAATGTGATTTATAGAGTATCCATGTAGATGTAGATGTAGAGACCAACACTAGTTATAAATCGTACAATAATACTGTCTCTTTCTTTACTGGCGCAATTTATGAATTTGGACAGGCCATTTTGGCCGAGCGGTTCTAGGCGCTTCAGTCAGGAACCGCGCGACCGTTACTGTCGCAGGTTCGAATCCTGCCTCGGACATGGATGTGTATTGTGTCCTTAGGTTAGTTAGGTTTAAGTAGTTCTACGTTCTAGGGGACTGATGACCTCATTTTGGAAGTTGGCTGTGGTATCGTAAATAGAGGCCGAGTCTGTGTAATCGATTTCCACGTAGTCTACGTATATTACAACCACTATATCAAAAGAATTCGCGTTAAATATTGTTAAACCAACAGCTCCAAAAAAAGTCTGCAACCTGCTTTCCAGCTTCTATATGCCCAAGGTGATCTTACAACTCAATGGACACAGTGAAAATCACTTTTACACAGTACTCACCTCACAGAAGTTTATGACAAGGGATGCATTAGAAATACTGGTTCTTAGTGTGAAAAATAACTAGCAGCACCATGGAGTCACAAATAGTAGCTCAATAATATATTCCTTTAGTCATGGTAGTTCGTAAATTCATCTATAATCCACGTACGTCTAGGCTGAAGGCAGGTCACAGCACAGACGCAGAACTGAGTAGCAGCCATCCGCACTGTAAGGAAAGTCATGTCACTGTTGTGGAAGCTATTTCCAGCAATACACCTCTGACTATCACTGTTTGTAGAGTGCAAACCTTCCATTACCGTTACCGTCTAACCTACTTTCACGTTTGGAATGCTACCTACTGTTAATACTGAGAGCGGTTGTCATAGATGTCAAAACAACAGAGCCTCGCAGGCAAAACCTCAAATAAGGCTATCTACTTCGTGGTGCCCTCATTTTTGTCTGTGAGGGGGTGCACACGGTGTAATTGGCTCATGGATAAGGTGCCCATGATATCCCCGTGGGAAGATACAAAGCTGCTGGTTAAGACGGCAGCAGAGATTCTTAAGACCGCAGAGATATCAGTAGGGGTACCAAAGATCCTTAAGGAAGCCTCTCATAAGATTCTGTTCGGGAAAATAGGACCCAGAACCCAAAAGTCTCAACAGAAGACTGGAAAGTGATCAACCAGAAGGTTGCACCCGAAGGACGAACCCTGGTGGTGGACGTCACAAAGAAGTTACTGAAAGCGATGCGGGAGCAGGACCTGAAATTGTTTTTAGGGTTCTCGCAGGTCACCGTCAGGGTTCTGGTTCAAATGGCTCTGAGCACTATGGGACTGTGGTCATCAGTCCCCTAGAACTTGGAACTACTTAAACCTAACTAAGGACATGACACACATCCATGCCCGAGGCGTAGCAGTCGCGCGCTTCCGGACTGAGTGCCTAGAACCGCTAGACCACCGCGACCGGCGTCGGGGTTCTGAAAGACCTTAAAGATGGCAACAAGACGAAGACTGGAGGTGCTGCAGATTAATCTGCAGCAGAGTAAAGGGGCCTCTGCTGCCCTGAGTCGCTGCCAGGAGAAGCAGGAAGTGGACGGGGCCCTGATACAATAACCCTACTTATATAAAAGGGGTCGATCGGGCCTCGGAGGCACTGGAGATAAGCTGATTTATGCTAGAAATCTAAGAAACTCCAGAACATGCATCTATGTAAGAAATGGAATTTATTTCATGCGGATGATGGATTTCTGCTCCAGGGACGTAGTGGCCTTAAAATGCAGCAATGTGAAGATGCTATCACGAGGAAAATTGTTTCGGCCTCAGCATACCTTCCTTACGAAGACAGCTCTCCTCCACCCTTGGAGGTGAGGACACTGGTAGAGACTGGCCATTGGCAAGATGACCAATTGCTGGTGGGATGCGACGCAAATGCCCACAACTTAGGGTGGGGCAGCAAGCACACCAACAGTAGAGGTGAGTACCTTTTTGAATTTATTTTAGCTAACAACTTAGAGGTCCTGAATAGGGGCAATGAACCTACATTCAGGAATAGCACAAGGGATGACGTAATTGACATAAATTTTGTTCCATGATGATGGGCAGCTATGTCAAACAATGGCATGTGGTGATGGAGCTATCCTCATTGGACTACATGTACATTAAAATCAAGGTTGAAATGGGAATCAGACAGATCATGACCTATAGGATTCCTAGGAAAACAGACTGGGAGACGCATAGGAGGGACCTTGATTTATGCTTATCAGAAATTAAAACTTTGATAAGGAATCCAGTTGAATTTTAGGAAGTAGCACAGGTTGTTACCTCTGACACAGTGACCTCATATCAGGACAACTGCACAATCACCAAGAAGTGCAATAATAGTAGTGTGTCTTGGTGGAATAACAATTTAGAAATCCAAAGAAAACAGGTACAGAAACTGTTTAATATTGCGAGATGTAAAGGACAATGGGCTAAATATCGTGAGGCCCTTGTCAATTACACTCTTACAAAAAGACCAGCAAAGAAGGCATCCTGGAAGGCATTCTGTGACAAAGTGGAGAGCACGGCTGCACAAGTCAGAGTTCACAAGAATCTCACTAGAGTACCAACCAATCCAGGAGCTATGTTGAGGAAGGAGTATGGGGAATATACAAAGGCAGCACATCAGACGCTGGAACTGCTCCTCAACACTGACTTTCCTCAATATGCTCTGCCAGACAACACAGACCAGAATGCGATCCCAGAGAGACAATGTTGTCAGGCACTCGAAGAGAGAAGAAAATCCAATGGGTGAACATTCCAACCGTTCAAGTCACCTGACCCAGATGGAATTTTTCCAGCTCTCCTGCAGCAGGCAGGAGAGAAGCTCATAAGAGTCCCATTCAGGCTATTCAGGGTTAGAGTAGCAGTAGGAATCATTCCCAATGCTTGGAGGGCACTGAACGTTGTCTTCATTCCAAAGCCAGGGAGAATTGATTGTACGAAGGCAAAGGATATGAGACCAATTAGTCTGTCCTCCTTCATTCTCAAAACATTGGAAAAACTGGTTAATGTATATATCGGGGAGAGGCGGCTAAGTAGGGCCCCTCTACATTCAAACTAACATGCATATCAACCAGGTAAATCATGTGAGACAGCTCTCCACCAACTCGTTGGAAAGGTGGAGAAAGGACGTCGCTTCTAAGAAATAGCCCTCTGCATCTTCCTGAATATCGAGGGGGCCTTCAGTAACACGACCTTCGATTCCATGCTAAGGGCAGCAGAGGTGCATGACCTGGGGACCACAATATGCAGGTGGACAAGGACCATGCTTAGTGGAAGGAAGGTAGAGGCTACCATGATGAATGAAAATATGGTAATTAACATCACTAAAGGCTGCCCACAAGGAGGAGTTTTGTCCCCACTGTTGCGGAATCTAGTGGTGAACGATCTCATTGAGGAATTAAATTCCAGACAATGCTTCTGCCAAGGATACAAAGATTACCTTGTCATAGTAATACTTGGCAAATTTACTGACACAATTAGAAATATGGCACATGGAGGATTGGACATTGTGCAAGATTGATGCATTATACAGGAGTGGAGGGTTAATCCTAAAAAGACTGTTGTGGTGCCATTTATGAAGAGACATTTTCAACATTCATGTTGGAACCTAAAGCTTTTTGATGAAATGGCTAGTGGTAACCTTAGCCAAGAAGCTAACGTGGACCGATCACATTAAGAGCATCTGCTCCAAGGCCGATAGTACTCTGGTGACTACTAGAAAGGCTTGTGGCAACAACTGGGGCCTAAGCCCCAGAGGTATGAACTAGATATACATCACAGTGGTTAGACCTAGGACTTCCTACAGAGCCATAGTGTGGTGGAAGAAGGCAGAATAGCGGGTTTCAGCTAAGGAGCTTGTTAAGGTGCAGAGATTGGCGTGCTTAGCCATAACAGGTGGAATTAGCAGCACACCAATCGCTGAAATGGAAACCATGCTGGACATGCTTCCACTACACCTGTGGGTCAAGATGGAGGCAGCAACTGGGGCACACAGACTTAAAACTGGCAAAAACTGGGTCTCATTCGGATATCCAGAATCACACACTAACTTAGTGAATGAGGTAAATATAGGAATGGCTGGGGAAATTCCTGCCGACTATATAATAATTTCCAACTGCTTCTACAAGCCTTACAATATAATAACTGGAAGCAGGGAGCAGTGGGAAAAAACAGCTCTACGCCATACGGGGGACATCGTTCGGTTCACCGATGGGTCGAAAATAGACCAAGGTGTTGGGGCAGGGGTGCACGGGGTTCAGCCACCACTGAAGCGCATCATCTCTCTAGGAAAACTGGTTACTGTATTCCAAGCTGAAATTACTGCAAACAGAGCATGCGTGGAGGAGAATATGCATAGATGCTACAAGGACCGTAGCACCTACATCTATTCAGATAGACAGGCAGCCCTGGAATTATTGGCAGCTCCTGCAACAAGATCTAAGATTGTTCCTGAATGCCACATAGCTCTGGTAGAGCTGAGGGAAGCAATAGGGTAAACCTTGTGTGAGTCCCCGGCCACTCAGGGATCTGTGGCAATGAACAATCTGGCAGATTGGCTAGAAAGGGGGCAACAACATTTATTGGACCAGAACCTGTCCTGACAATCACCAAGGCTATGGTCAAATTAGAACTACGGAACTGGCTTTGGAAACAGCAGGTAAGATATTAGACCAAGGTCCACAAACAAAAACATGGTAAGGTAATGCCCAAGCCATGTTTTAAAAAAAGCTCTGTAATCCTAGGATTGAACAGGGAAGAAATCAAACTCATAACTGGCCTGATGACTGACCACGGGAATTTCAGAAAACACCTATACACAATGGGTATAACGGAAGAGGACCCCAAATGTAGGATCTGTGATGATGGTAAAGAAACTGCATCACACTTAATCTTCGAATCTTCGACAGTAAAAGATGTAGAAATTTCGGGACATCGGAATCTGAAGAAACTGTGTCTAACACAAAACTGGTAGTGGGACTCCTTGCACTATTAAAGGGCATTGGTTGGCTTTACTAGATATACAGGGAGCGATACCGCACAATAAAATTAGTTTCGGTGCAGACATTGGCGGGTTCGATTTAAGCTGTTTTAGCTTCCCTGTTAAAATCAAATCAAATCAAATCAGTATGTGGGAGGACTCACAGTGTAGGACAGGGAAGGGGGAGTGGAAATGTAGTGTTTACCATTAGTAATAAAAAAGTCCTTAGTCCGGGTTCGAACGCCGCCATAGCTTAAATTTTGAATAAGAATCATTGGGATTAGCGGCCGAAGATTTCCGGCATAAAAAGTCACCCACATTCAGCCAAAGGCCTTGTCAGAGAGGGCAGACGAGCGGGCAGAGGTGGAGGGAGTTATTTTCCCCTTGGTGTGGGAAACTACCCCTAAAGGCGGAAGAAAGAGCAAAGAACAACAGCATTTCCATGCAGAAGGCAATGAAAACCATTACATGAAATATAGATAATGTGTATCCACAGGTCATGTGGCCTGCAATTGTAAAAGTGTCATGATGGTCTCTCCGTTGGCGAAACATTGCGGACTAGTCTCCCGTGCTAATCTCCACGAGGGTACATCCGAGGGGGAGGTGAATTAGACTGAATAACCAACGAAAGGATAACGTTCTACAAGTTGAGGCCTCGAATGTCTGAAGCTTGAATATGGTAGCGAAGCTAAAAAATCTGAAAAGGGAAATGCAAGGGCCCAATCTGTACATAGTAGAGGTCAGTGAAGGGAAATGGAAAGAACACAAGGGTTTTTAGTCAGATGGGTAAAGGGTAATATCAACAACAGCAGAAAATGGTATAATGGGGGATAGGATTCATTATGAATAGGAAGGTACATCTACATGACTACTCTGCAATTCACATTTAAGTGCTTGGCAGAGGGTTCATCGAACCACAATCATACTATCTCTCTACTATTCCACTCCCGAACAGCGAGCGGGAAAAACGAACACCTAAACCTTTCTGTTCGAGCTCTGATTTCTCTTATTTTATTTTGATGATCATTCCTACCTATGTAGGTTGGGCTCAACAAGGTATGGCAGAGAATGTGTTACTATGAACAGTTCAGTGTTACGGTTGTTATTATCACAATCGTAAGCCAACCAAACCGACAACGATACTTCAGGTATACATGCCGACGTCGCAAGCTGAAGGTGTAGATATAGGGAGAGTATATGAGGATACCGAAAGGATAGTACAGTAGGTAAAGGGAGATGAAAATCTAATAATCATGAGGGACTAGAATGCAGTTGTAGGGGACGGAGTAGAAGAAATGGATACAGGAGAATATGGGCTTGGGACAAGGAATGAGAGAGTAGAAAGACTAATCGAATTCTGTAATAAATTTCTGCTAGTAACAGCTAATACTCTGTTCAAGAATCACAAGAGGAGGACGTATACTTGCAAAAGGCCGAGTGATATGAGAATATTTCAGTTAGATTACATCTTCGTCAGACAGAGATTCCCAAATCAGATACTAGAGTGTAAGGCGTACCCAGAAGCACATATACACTCAGATCATAATATAGTAGTGATGAAGAATAGGATGAAGTATAAGAGATAAGTCAGAAAGAATCAATATGGAAAGAAGTAGGATACAGAAGCACTGAGTAATGGCGAGATACACTCGAAATTCTCTAACGCTGTATATACAGCAATAAGGAATAGCTCAGTGGACATTTTAGTTGAAGAAAAATGGACGTATCTAGAAAGGGCCATCACAAAAGTTGGAAATAAAAGCATAGGCACATAGAAGGTAACGACGAAGAAACCTTGGGTAACGGAAGAAATACTGTAGTTGATCGATGAAAGAAGGAAGTACAAAAACGTTCAGAGAAATTCAGGAATACAGGAACACAAGTCACTGAGAAATGAAATAAATCGGAAGTGCAGGGAAGCTAAGACGAAATGGTAAGGTAAGGAATGTAAGGTAAGGAATGAGGAGATTCTGCACAAAATCGGAGAGGAAAATCTCGAAAACACTGACAAGGAGAAGGGACAGGATGATAGGACTTGTGTTAAGACATCAGGAAATGACATACATGATACTACAGGGAGCTGTAGAGCAAAAAACTTTAGACGAAGGCAGAGATTGGAATACATCCAGCAAATAACTGAGGACGTAGGTTGCAAGTGCTACTCTCAGATGAAAAGGTTGGCACGGGAGAGGAATTCGTGGTGGGCAACATAAAACCAGTCAGACCTTTGACTAATGGGTATTACATCTTTGACTAAAGGTATTACAAGGAATGTGAAGAAAGATACAGAAATATGTTTGCTTAGCAAGAATATCAGGATACAACAAACAAAATATTCTGTTCTGAGAACGAAAATGTGAAGCACAGATCCAAAAATTTGTGTTAGAAATCTGTTGATTAAACAATGAGAGTTTCATTACATATTTAAAAACACGAGCTCAAAGAAGCGAAAGTGAGTGTATGGAGAGCAATGAGAGAAGCGTTTAATGACTCTGAAGGTAAAATTTTGTTAGCGTACCTAACAAAAACCAGAAAGGAGTTTGGTCTTTCGTAAAATCAGGGTTCCGTTCTAAATCTCCTATTCAGTCACTCAGTGGCCATAATGGCACCGAAACGGAAAGTGGCAGAGAGTAGATAGTAATACGATCCCAGCTTTCGATCATCGCAATAACTTCTGAATGGTGGCAGATATTGAGATAATTGATGATTATGAGGTCCCATAATCCGAGGGGCGTAGGGAATGTTGAGGGAGACCCGCACGCAAGGTCGTAGCGGAGGTGGTTTGTCATTGCCTTCCTCCGAACGTAATGGGAATGAATGATGATGATGAAGACAACAAAACACCCAGTCACCTCCAGGCAGGGGAAATAACTGACCCCGCCGCGAATCGAACCCAGGACGCCGTGCGCGGGAATCGAGAAGCTACCGCAAGACCACGAGCTGTGGACAGATAAGTTATAGCAGTATAGAAAAACAACTACAATCACTTATTAGTGGAAAGGCGTCAGGAGCAGCTGAGATATCCACAAGATTCCATGAAGATTATGCGAAAGAATTTTCTCCCATTTTAGCAGCTGTTATCGTAGTCTGTTGAAGCTACTAAGGGTACCTAGCGACTGGAAAAAAAATCGCAGATCGCCCCTGTTGTCAAGAAGTGTCGTAGGACACTTGCACATAATTACAGTTCTATATCCTTGGCGTCAATCTGTAGAAGAATTATGGTACATGTTTCATTCTCATGAATTGTGACGTAATTGGAGAACGAAAATCTTCTTTACAAAAATCGACATGGATTCCGCTAACAGAAATGCTGTAGAGCTCAGCTCGCTCTTTTCTTCCATGGGATCTACACTGCTGTAGACATTGGCGCTCGGTTTGGTGTCGTGTTCCTGGACTTCAGGAAGGTATTTGACACTGTCCCGCACTGACCAACAGTGAAAAGGCATGACCTTACAGAGTATCGTAACAGATTTGCAACTGAATTCGAGACTTGCTTCCAGGTAGAACTTAACTTGTTGCTCTTAACGGAACAAAGTCGACTGACGTAAATGTAATTTC
The DNA here is from genome assembly GCF_023897955.1 of Schistocerca gregaria. Taxonomy (NCBI): domain Eukaryota; kingdom Metazoa; phylum Arthropoda; class Insecta; order Orthoptera; family Acrididae; genus Schistocerca; species Schistocerca gregaria. Next base: position 240,265,029 of record NC_064924.1, read on the forward strand.
CAGAGTATTCCAAGGAACTGTGATAGGACCGTTACTATTTACAATGTTTATTACTGATCTAGAGTCGGAAGCTCTTTAAGGCAATTCAAAAATGATTTAGTTGTAAATGAGAAAGTGGCAATGCCAAATTTACAGAAAGACCTACAGAGGACTGATGAACGGTGCAGGCAACGGCAGTTGACCCCGAACGTAAATGAATTTAACATATTGTGCAAACGTAGGAAAAAATCCCACTACTGTACAATTGAACTATTGATCACAAATTGATGGAAACAGTAACTATTGTAAAATATCTAGGAGTATCTATCCGTAGCTACCTGAAGTGGAATGGCTAGATGAAACAAATATCAGAGGTGGGAAAATCTGACGCCAGACTGTGATTCACAGGAAGAACCTTAAGGAAATGTAATTAATCCGCTGCAAAAGCGGCTTACAAGACGCTCGTTCGACGGATTCCCGATTATTGTTCATAATTCTGCGACCCTTTTCTGGTAGGATTGACGGAAGAGACAAGACAGTTCCAACTAACTGTGGTGCGTTCCGTCGACGGATCGTACAGTCCGCACGAGAGCGTTTCAGAGATTATTAACAGAATCTGGTGGCAGGCGCTACAAATGGTTCAAAGGGATCTGATCACTATGGTACTCAACATCTGAGGTCATCAGTCCCCTAGAACTTAGAACTACTTAAACCTAATTAGCCTAAGGACATCACAAACATCCATGCCCGAAGCAGGATTCGAGCCTGCGACCGTAGCGATCTCGCGCTTCCAGACTGTAGCGCCTAGAAACGCTCGGCCACCCTGGCCGGCGGCAGACGCTACAAGAGAGGTGTTGTCCATCATATAGAGGTTCCAGTGATGTTTCGACAGACTACGATCTGAGAAGAGTTGGACAAAATATTACTTCCTCCCACAAACTTCTTACGAAATGATCGCAACTAGAAAATTTGATAAATTAAAGGTAATATAGAGGCTTACCGAGGACAAAGTCAGAATATTTAGCACTGAAGGATGTGCAGATGAGGTCTTGCAAGATCCAGGATGATGAGCTGAAATCGGTTTGCAAATTTAAATACGTGGGGTCGTACATGCAGACCGTCAGGTGGTTTTTTGGTGTATTGAGGTAGCTGAAGACAGATATAGTCTCAAAAAGGATCCATAAGTCAATGGATGGAAGCATTACTGCTCTCTCTCGTTTCTACATTAAGAACATTATCAGGTAGAGCTCTGAGAACTGCTATTTCGAGTTCTTCAAGATAGTGAAGTTTTCTTCCTTTTTTCGCTATGTGCCTCACCTCTAAGTCATCTTCAAAGCTTTTTAATGGGTGTCCTCTGTCGTATGTATATGTTTGGATCCCACCGATTTACCATAATTTCCCTGTCTAAAAGCGTCTATCTGTTATTTATACATCGAAAATTTTCTCTCCGTCTGACCCACGTATTTCAATGTAGATGATGTACATGTCTCTGATACACACCCACCTGTTCCTATTTACTTATCCACTTCTCAACCTCCTGCTGCAGTAACGATATTTTTATCCTTAGTTAGTTACCATTTCTTTCTCCTTTCGCCTCTGTGGATAAAACGATACATTGTCCTCGCATCATATCTGCTGTTGACTGTTTTTTGTTTAGTAACGTTTCATTCAATCTATCAACTGCATTCACTGGTGCAGTAATGACTCTATTCACTAAACTTCTAAACGCCGCTTCTTTATAGATTTGAGTACGACCCGACTGGTTGAGGATCGCAACATCTGTTGCTGTTCGCTTCCTAAACGTCTTGAACGCATACGAATACTTGTCGTCAATGTAGCGTTTATAATATGTTACACTCTCTTATAAGTTGTTAATAATATCAGCCATTGTGCCAGAAATGATAGAATACATAGTCTACCCATTTTTCTGGATGTAAACTTTATTGTTAGACGAGAAATAATTCAAATCAATGACCACTCGTAGCAGCTCTAGAAAGTTGTCGTTTCCTATCTCGAGAACTTCTTATGGTTAAGTCAATTACCCTACTGGCCATTAAAATCGCTACACCGAGAAGAAATGCAGATGATAAACAGGTATTCATTGGACAAATGTACTATACTAGAACTGACATGTGATTACATTTTCACGCAATTTGGGTGCATAGATTCAGAGAAATAAGTGCCCTGGCCGTAATAATGGTCTTGATACGCCTGCGCATTGAATCAAACGGAGCTTGGATGAGGTGTACAGGTACAGCTGCCCATGCAGCTTCAACACGCTACCACAGTTAATCAAGAGTAGTGACTGGCGTATTGTGTCGAGCCAGTTGCTTGGCCACCATTGACCAGACGTTTTCAATTGGTGAGAGATCTGGAGAATGTGCTGGCCAGGGCAGCAGTCGAACATTTTCTGTATCCAGAAAGGACCGTACAGGACCTGCAACATGCGGTAGTGCATTATCCTGCTGAAATGTAGGGTTCCGCAGGGATCGAATGAAGGGTAGAGCCACGGGTCGTAACACATCTGAAATGGAACGCCCACTGTTCGAAGTGCCGTAAATGCGAACAAGAGGTGACCGAGACGTGTAGCCAATGGCACCCCGTACCATCACGCGAGGTGATAACGCCAGTATGGCGATGACGAAGTGTGCGTTCACTGTGATGTCGCCAAACATGGATGAGACCATCATGATGCTGTAAAAACAACCTGGATTCATTCAAAAAATATGACGTTTTGCCATTCGTGCACCCAGATTAGTCGTTGAGTACATCATTGCAGGCGCTCCTGTCTGTGATGCAGCGTCAAAGGTAACTGCAACCATGGTCTCCGAGCTGATAGTCCATGCTGCTGCAAACGTCGTCTAACTGTTCGTGCAGATGGTTGTTGTCTTGCAAACGTTGTCATCTGTTAACTCAGGGATCGAGGCGTGGCTGCACGATCCGTTACAATCATGCGTTGGGATCCAGCACGGCGTTCCGTATTACCCTCCTGAACCCACCGATTCCATATTTTGCTAACAGTCATTAGATCTCGACCAAAGCGAGCAGCAATGTCACGATACCATAAACCGCAATCGCGATAGGCTACAATCCGACCTTTATCAAAGTTGGCACCGTGATGGTACACATCTCTCCTCCTTACACGAGACATCGCAAGAACGTTTCACCTGGCAACGCCGGTCAACTGCTGTTTGTGTATGAGAAATCGGTTGGAAACTTTCGTCATGTCAGCGCGTTGTAGGTGTCCCCACCGGCGCCAACCTTGTGTGAATGCTCTGAAACGCTAATCATTTGCATATCACAGTATCTTCTTCCTGTCGGTTAAATTTCGCGTCTGTAGCACGTCACCTTCGTGGTGTAGCAATTTTAATGGTTAGTGGTGTATTTTTAATAATCAAGATCGTCTCATTATCGGAACGTTGGCGTACAAGCACTTAATTTCCATGGAGATGAGGGAAGAGGACTCAGTGATCGGCTTATCTTTAACGTCATCATTTCGGACGAAACTGCTACTCACCAATTAGAGGGGATCAGACACGTGCTAAGGGTTATTCAGAAGCGCTTCATGTGCTACACCAATTTTTTACCTATTTCCCTCTTTTGGAAATGCTTCGTACATGAACGCTGTCGCACACATCCAGGACGGCATCAGGGCTTATTCAGCAGTCACAGTCAGCCTCAAAATCTACAGGAGTTTGTGATGTGTCGTTGGATTTGTTAATTTTGAATGCAGCAAAGGATAACGTTCTGACTGTCTTCTCAAGCCGAGAGCGGTAAATAGACATTCCACATAGCTATTAATTCTGACCCTATCTCAAAGTAATCAAAAACGCTACTGTGAGATTCCAAGAATACATAAATTGATATTAGTGACAAGTTTGGGATTTAACCTAAAATGATAACACCATCTCTCCCTTTTCAATACAACATTTAATTTACCAAAGCTCTCTAGAATCAAGTTATAATCAATAAGCAAGTTTAAGTACTTCTTCTCTCAATAAATCAATTAATATTTAAACACTGAATATGTAGTTAATCAAACTATATCTCTATATGTGAAACTGTTATCAATTGAAACAAGTAAATCTTTAGCACTGAAAACTACACCTACGTCGTAGCTGCACAATGAACTAAGTTGGGGACGACGACTTTATCTAATCTATTCTCATGCAACTCTCGTAAAGTTGGACTCAACATTTAGTCCTGCCAAAAGCGCTTCGTACATTACCAAAAGGCAACTGCGGCGGTGTTGTCTCCGTGCTGGATCTGAAATCGCTAATTCCCTACTCTGGCCTTAACTGAAAGTAATCAGTCTGAAGCGCTATGCGTTCCGTGGAACGTTGAAATTTCCCTAGTCGAAATTGATAGCAATTGCACACTCGCTCTGGGTTGAAGCGACGTGCGCAAAATTCAACCAGAAAAGATTCCCGCAGGAATATTTAACTATCGCTTGACGTTTGTGGCCACGATACTTGAAGCGTATCGCCCTCACTTGGCAAACGTAGAGTCAGAGTCGCGCCTCTACCACACGCAGGTGTGTGGCCCGCCGCTAGACGTGAGCGCACGCTCTCTCTGTCTCTGTGTCTCCACTGAGTTCTCAAAGTGCTTTTATATGACGTTATCATCCCCACATTGATTCTACTACATCACATGTTTGGCTTCAGCTGACCGCTCCCATGTTAAAGGTAAATTCTTATTTTTCTTGCCCGTGTCTCCACTCGTTAATGTACTCTGGCCACCCACTTTCTTCTCGGCCATGTTTATTCTGATAGGTATTATATTGATTTTCCCTTATTTCTTTCTACAGTGAACCTGGTCTTCCTTTTGTTAAAGCTAATTGAGTCGTTCCAATGTCATTAGCCACCTCCCTTGTGAGTCTCCAAGCTGCGCCCACTTTGTTATATTACTCATGTCCCTGTCGTTAAAAGGGTAAACCGTTTGTTATTCCGTACATGATATGGCCCTAATTTTTTTCCTGTTGTCAATAATATCGTTATTTACTGGGGATTTTATTCGGTATCGTCGTTATGCAGCTTATGTAGGGCCCGAAAATGTGGACACCTTACAAGTTGTATGACCTACGCATATAACCACATCCTAGTTACCACAGCAGAAGTACTTGTGGTACGTACTGCACAACGAACTGCATCCTGCGTGGCAGAGAAGAATTAACACACTTTTAGACCTACAGTGATAATGTTATGTTGGAACACATTTTATATGGCCTTTATAAATGAATCATTCGTTTTCAAAGTTATTTATTTTCTGAAGTATTACATGAACAAATATAATTGATGATGAATAGAACCACAAACTAACCGAGAACAGATTGTAACCATCATTTGGCGTTACGAGTGCAGTATCCTGACAAAATGGCTGCAAAGACTTCTTTTTTTGTTGGAATGTACGAAATGTTTACTGTTAACAACAGTGCAGCGTCCATTCATAAGGAATTATGGATAAGGTTTGCCATGCAGATTCAGCATTATGCATGGTATCTGTTATTTAGTAACACATGTTATATCTGTAAACAAACAATACCGGTCGACAAAGTGTGTCAGATGCAACTGTGGAGAGGGTAGGGGAAACTTTCGTACGCAACTCAAAAAAGTCAACTGTTCACGCAAGAAACGAAATTGGAATACCTCAGAAAACTGTATGGAAGATTTTTTGAGAGCGGTTACGTTTGAAACCATATCTTCTGCAGCTCGTGCAACAATTAAAACCAGTGGCTTCAGTGTTGCATCACAATGCAGGAAGAAATTGACTGTGAACATTTCGCCCCCAGGCCCAACGCTGCAGCAACCTTCTGTTGATTTGCAATGGTTAATCGTCGGCCAGAATGAGAGTCTGGGGCACTGAACATCCTCATGAAATTGTGGTACGTGGATAAGAACCGCCTAAGGTTAATGTTTTCTGCGTCATGTCACAGACGAAGCTGTGTGGGCCGCTTTTCTTCTGTGAGAAGATCGTGACGGGTGCCGCTGTATGTTAAAACTGTGATTGTTTATACATCTGACGGCTAATTTCTAAAATTTGATCTTACAACATGATGGATCAGCCCCTCATCGAAGCATCGATTTTCGTCGCTACCTAAATGACGAATTTGACATCGTTGGATTGAGCGTAGTGGTGAAGATGATATGGCTCTATTACCTTGACCCCCAAGTCGCCTATATAAAGCCATGTGAATTTTTGCCTTTGGGGGTACATTAAGGACAGTATCTCAACTGCCAAGAACACTGGAATAGATCAGACAATGCATGATTGCTTCTGTGATGTCCACTGACAGAATTTTGCTATATAACGTATGGAACGAACTTCACTACCGCCTGGGTGTGTGTCATGTTACCAGAGGGGGACTCATAGAACATACACTGAGGTCGAAAAACTCATGGGATGCATCAAAATATCGTGTCGGACCTCCTTTTGCCTGGCTTAGTGGAGCAACTCAACGTGGCATGCAGTCAACAAATCGTTGGACGTCCCTTGCAGAAAAACTGAGCCATTCGGCCTCTATAACCGTCCATAATTACGAACGTTTTGTCGGTGCAGGATTTTATGCACGAAGTGACATATCAATTATGTCCAACAAAGGCCCGATGGGATTTATGTCGGGGGATCTGGTTGGCCAAACCACTAGCTCGAACTGTCCAGAATGCTCTTCAAAACGCCGGCAGTGGTGGCCGAGCGGTTCTTGGCCAAGCGGACTGATGAACTTAGGAGTTAAGTCCCATAGGGCTCAGAGCCGTTTGAACCATTTTTCCTTCAAAACAGCCGCTAACAATTGTGGTCCGATGACATGGCGCATTATCACCCACAAAAATTCCGTCTTTGTTTGGGAACATAACGTCCATGAATGGCTGGAAACGGTCTCCAAGTAGCCGAACATCCAGAGGAGCTGCTTCATTCCATGTAAACACAGTCTCACCGCCAGCTAGCAGAGTGCCTTTTTGACACGTGGGTCCACGACTTCGTGGGATCTGCGCTACACTCGAACTCTACCATCAGGTCTTACCAACTGAAATTGGGACTCATCTGACAAGGCGTTTAGGGTCTAACCGCTATGGTGACGTGGCGCTGCAGTCCATGTCGTGCTGTTAGCAAAGGCACTCGCGAGTCGTCTGCTGCCAAAGCCCATCAACACCAAACCACACTGTCCTAACAGATACGTTCGTCGTAAGTCACAGATTGATTTCTGCGGTTATTTAGCGCAGTGTTGCTTGTCTGTTAGCACTGACAACACGCAAGCGCTTCTGCTCTCGGGCATTAAGTGAAGGCCGTTCGCCGCTGCGTTATTCGTGGTGAGAGGTAGTGCATGAAATGTGGTACTCTCGGGACGCTCTTGACACCGTAGATCTCGGAATATCGAATCCCTGACGATTACCGAAATGAAATGTCCCATGCGTCTAGCTCCAACTAGAATTCGGCGTTCAAAGTCTGTAATTTCGCCTCGTGCGGCCATAATCAAGTCGGAAACCTTTTGACGTGAATCACAGAGTCAAATGACAGCATCGCCAGTGCACTGCCTTTTTGTACCTTGTGTGCGCGGTACTACCGCTGTCTGTATACGCACATATTACTATCCCACGACTTTTGTCACTCAGGGTACCTAGCGCGCAAAATCCAAACTTGGTGAGTTTGCAGTTCTATTCGTGTATCAATTTTATTTGTACTAATACTTTGGAAAATACAGTTTTGAAAACGAACGAATCATTTACAGTAGCCTTGCGTAAGCAGGCCCAGTTACCTGAGCCGCAAGATTCCAATAAGCAAAACTCATGGCTGCAGCGTAGTACAGGTTGGCGCACGAAATGTGTTACCAATTGTTTCTTTCACAATTTACGACGCACATTAGATATCCCGCCGGGATCTCTACAGCAGTATCAGCAGAGCTTGGAGAAACAAATGAGTTAGGAAATGACGTGTAATTCACGATACTGCCGATACTAGTAAGCAGCAATGGCTAACAATGGAAGACTGACGACACAGCAACGATCGGCAATTGTGTCACTTTTTCATGAAACGAAAAGCCTTGTTGTGACTCAGAGGCGTTTTCGACAACAGTTTAACACACGATGGGTCCCTTGCAAGAACACCATCCACAGGCTGTGCGATAAATTTGTACAGGAATGAACAGTATTGGAAGCGAAGCGACCTCGTCATAAGCCTGTTTGTTCGCCAGAGAATATTGAAGCGGTACAGAGAAATCCCGGGAAATCGTGTAGAAAGGAAGCAGTGAAACTGGGAATATCCAGACGCTACGTTCAACGCATTCTTAAAAGTGACCTCCATATGTAACCATACAAGATGACCTGTGAACAGAAGCTCACTGAAGAACACAAGCAGCAGAAACTACTGTTTGTTCAGTGGGCGGAGGACAGGGAAGAAACTCTCAACAACGTTTGGTTTTCAGACAAGGCGCATTTTCATTTAGATGGTGTGGTTAACAAACAAAATGTACGCTTTTGGGCCACTGAAAACTCACAAGTGCTTCATGAACGACAACATTATGCTCCGAGGATTATAGCGTGGGCAGCAATTTCCTGCCACGGACTTATTGGACCCTTTTTCTTGGAAGAAACTGTAAACAGCGAGCGTTATTTGAGCATGCTTCGCAATAGCTTCATTCCACAGCTTCTTGCTATTGCCTTCCCCTTCAACACGCAGTGGTTCATGCAAGATGGAGCAAGGCCACATACTGCAAACACTGTGTTGGAGTTGTTACACGAGCATTTCGACGTGCGGATCATTTCACTAAGGTTTCCAGTTCGCTTCAATGACGGACAAAATGGGCCCCTCCAGTCCTCAATCTATGTGACTCTTTTCTTTGGGGGTACCTAAAGGAAAATATTTTCCTGAAACGTCCACGTGATTGAATGGAGCTCAGAAGACGTATTCTTCAAGCTTGCAGTGAAATTACGGAAGACATTGCCGTAGGGTAATCACTAACTTCAGTGTTCGTTTGAAGGAAGTTAGGAAACGAAATGGTGGACATATTGAGCATATCCTGGCAAAAGAACAGGGCTGGAACGAAGGCAGAGACAACTCCCGTGAGTGAGCGTATTACGTTGCTGGAAGACGGGAAACAGGAGCCAGAGAAGCTGCCCGCATCCCTACACTCTCATCCGCTAGGTGGTGGGCCGGCTTTTACGACTGCCAGTGCTGCTGCTATTCCCCTCAAAGAGCCCACGAAACAGACGGCCGTAATTCTATTAGGGGCGCGCCGGCAGGCGGCTCGAGCCGACGCAGCGCCTTTCCGCCTTCGCACGCCTCCCCGCTAAGCTGCCGACGCGTCGCTGTTTGCTGGCCGCACGGCTCATTAGCGCAGTCCGCTCCCTAGGGGGACCCACGCGACCTGCCGTCGCCGGCCTGGCCCTTTTGTCTCGAGAATTCCAAGGTTGTGAAAACTGCACCACCGAGAATTGCTGCCGCTGGAATATTGACGTACAAGATTTAGGGCGTTTTGCGTCTTTCGACCTGTACAACTGACTTTACTTTCGGTAAATGTTTTACTCCTTGCATGAAAGAGTTTTGAAAAAGATGTTTAATGACTTCTCGGTAATGCAATGACTATACAGATTGTAAAAAAAAGGAGGTGGCCAGAGTTTCAGGAACTCCAGAACTTAAGGCAGTTGCACCTCTCCGACATCAACACTCCAATCACAGCACAAGACATTAAACTTATCCTCCGGTCCAAACGCAACACGGCCCCTGGTCGTGACTGTGTCACCTACCGCCACCTTAGAGAAAGCCCCTTCTCCTTCCTGACGGTCCTTGCCCATCTCTATAACGTCATCCTCTCTACCGGCTTCTACCCCGACCTGTGGAAGACTTCATGCGTCCTCATATTCCTCAAACCCTAAAAACCCCCTTCCATTGCCTCTTCCCATCGTCCCACCTGGCTCATCTCCATCTTCAGTAAGGTCTTTGAAAACAACCCCTCCCGTCATATCCATCACCACCTTAATCAACACCACTTCCTCCGCTTTACCCAGTGTGGCTTCGACCGTCCTTCTCTGACCAACTCCTTAACCTCATTCACCTTGTCTCCCTCCAGCTTAAATCGGGTAGCATTCATTTCACGCTAGGTGAGGGGAGCCCTACGTCATAGTGACGTAGGTTCGCGTCATCGTGACGTAAATAACCTAAATCGACTACATGAGTACATATATCGATCTTTGCAGTTGTACCGATAACGTCAATGGTAAATGTAAATACATGTGTGATGTGTGCAATCGAAGTGACAGGAGTTGTGTAACATGGTTATCCTAGTTGAATGAATGTCTGAACGAAGGAACCATAACGAAAGTATAAAAATCGTGTGTACAGAAACGTGTGTGTTTCATGAACATAACGAATGTCTGAAAGAAGGAACCATAACGTAAAAAAACTTTTTTTTAATCCAATGAATCGTGCATAAACGTGAAATAATTAATTATTAAGCTGCAATCCAAAGAAACTGGAATTTTATTTTGTTTCATGAACACAACAAATATCTGAATGAAGGAATCATAACCACAACGAAAATTAAGAAAAGTGTCTAGTCATTTTTTTAAATACGATTAATCGTGCGTAAATCATGTGGATAAAACCGTGAAATAGGGACAAATTAAAGTGTTTCGTATTTTTAGAAAAGCCAATGAATTGTACACACTTCATGTGGGCAGAAACGTTAAACTGAAAAATTGTGGTGGTTCCGATGTTGGTGAAAATATTATACCATCTAGTTCCATTTAATTTTGCCTTCATGTTGTAAATCAACTAAGAACATTTTGCTCTCCAGAAATAAATGTTTGCTGCTGATCATAATGTACTGACCTTTTACAACATGCATCATTATTTTTCTTTATAAGCTGTATAGTGTGAAAAAACGACAAGTAAGTCACATTTACCAGAATTTTAATCATATGAAAGCAGTGAGTACTGTGCCATTTTTAGCTACTTTTTGTATGACTTTCACTCAGTATGGAAATAGCTACAGTAATCATGCCTTACACCCACATGTATGCCATGTCTATTGAGAGAATAAACACAGTATGCCACCATCACATATGATACATCACATAGTACAAGAATCATTCACAAACTTTCTATAAAATGAACTTCATCCTTTGTGTATTGATAAACAAAAGGTGCAGTTACTCATAAATTTTCCTATTAGGTGTATGGCTGACATTCATATGCTTCTAAGAAAATTCTTAATGCCTCGGAACATTATTACATTCGTCCATATTGCAAACAATCGGAAGTTTTTTAATGGGAAAAGTGTGACTGAAGCTGAGAAGGTTCAAGGAAACTTTGGGCGTTGTGCCAGTTATTTTGTTAAAGATGCAGTGGGTAGCTGGTGCTTAAAGGTGACAGACATCTCAGTATTTGGATCTAGCAAGTGGATCTATCCTCTAGGTGATTGTCAGGCAAATCAACAACGGTACTTTGATACTTTTGTTTTGGCTTTCAGATACTGTGATAAAAATGACATTTCAACAGAAACTTAACCTTATCTCTGATTTCCTGGGGAAGTTTGTAATAAAATGATAATATATCTGCTTGCTCTGAGTACCTGAGGAAACGCCATGTACCTGTACATCGAACAAACTTCAGTAACAAGTATTGTAAGTGGTGTAGAGCCAGATCTGCCATGATACACGTACCACAAATGCAGTACGCAGTGTGAATTGCTTTAAATTTTAGTATGGGTTTTACATTTCAATAAACATACCGAAAACAATGGAAAATTTAACAGTGAGTAAGAAAAATGTGAGTGGCACACTCATAAATTTAATTCGGAGCCTCGCTTCCCAGAATGCTATCTCAATAAATTATATCCCACGATATACCTTTTCAAGAGCACATACATATCACCACTCATAAAACCTATCAAAATTAGGCACTAGAATACAGGGAAACTTGTTTGGCAAAATCTGTTGTGTCAAACACACAAACTCTGACCTCAGCCAATTGGGAAATATGAAAGTCACATGACACGAAAACAGCGCATTTGTTGCAGAAAATACGGAACTGCCAAGACACCTAAGAGAAATTTTAAAACTTTCTGCGTTATGACTGGCGCTCTCGCACCTTATTTTTTTTGTTTATGAGACAATATTTGTACAGTACACCTATACAATTACGAAACACAAACTATTTCACTGTTTCGAAACATTATATCATACGGTCTCACTTGTTTCGAAACAATTGTATGTTTTAGTTGGCCCATGTCTAACACAAACAAATAGCAATGTATATCGAAGAGGCACACAACAGTCGATGTATACGGCATACACACAACAGTCGATCGGACATCTCGTGAAACATCATGACGCGTGCCTACGTCACTATGAACGTAGGGCTCTACTCACTTAGTGTGAAAGGAATGCTACCCGCTTCACTCCCGTCGCTCCGCCATTTTTGTTACCGTCGACATCCAAAATGCCTATGACCATGTATGGCATCCCAGTCTCCACTTTATAAACTCCACACCTACGCCCTGCCTATCAATTTTGTCTGTCTGGTAGCTTCTTTTCTCTCGCGCCGTCCTTCCTATGTCACCCTCCACAACACCAACTCCCATATCTTTTATCCCACTGCTGGCGTCCCCCAGGGCTATGTCCTCTCCTCAATCCTTTATCACTTGTACAGGGCCGATATGCCCAAGCCACCCCCACCTGTCCACCTTCTTCAATATGCAGATGACACTGCCGTCCTGGCTCTCTATCCTTACCCTTCAACGGTCCCAACACACCCTCCAAATCCACCTTGACCAGTTCACCACTTGGTGTAATCAGTGGTTCCTTCATCTCAAACCCTCCAAAACCCAGGCTATCATCATAGGCTGCACCACCTACTCCTTCTGTCTCCATGATTTCTACCTCACCCTTTATGGTCATCCTGACCAGCTCATCCCCACCCTGAGATACCTTGGCCTCACCCTCGACTGTCACCTCACCTGGACCCCTCACCTCCTGACCCACCAGCAGAAAGCTCATTCCCACCTCTGCCTCCAGAAACTCATCTGGAGTGACATGGGAATAGCATTTTACCCATCCTCCACACCTACAAATCCTTCCTATCCTCTGTTATGCCAGTGTTGCCTGGATCTCCACACCCACCCACTTTTTACAAGGCCCTCCAAATCCTTGAACTCCATGCAATCCACCTTGCCTTCAATATCCACCTTCCTTCCCCCCACACAGCTCCTGTACAACCTCATCCCCTTCTGCCACCTCCTCTTTTTCCTCCAACATCTCTGCATCCCTTACACTATCCACAGGCTTGACCCCCCACCTCCTTCCTCTCCAACCCCTCCTGTTGCTGCACCTCTGTTGCTATATCCCTCCCTCTCTCTACCTCCACACCCTCTATCTCCTTCATCAAGGGAATTTCCAGCACCTCCCCCTCCCGGGTGATTAACTTTGCTGTGACATATACCCTTCCAACTGTAACCTGGCCTTGTTCCCCCCTCCTAGGGCCCCCCTTTTCCTTTCCCCTCCCAGAGTGGATTTTCCTCCTCCCCCCTGAGTCCCTGCAACCCATTCTCAAGTCTTTCCCTCCCACATCCTTCCCTCCCTGAGCCTCTTTAGCGCGCCCCCTTTCCCCCACTCCCTCACATCCCTCCCTTTTTCCCCTCTCCCTCATCTCCATGCACCTGGCAGATCCTCTATTTACTCATCATCATCAGTGTGCTACATCAATGTGCTGTGTTTGGTCCTGTTCTCCTGTGCATCGAGAGCTGTGATTTTAATTTTGTGCTGGACTTGTACATAGTGTTACTGTCAGTGATTGTTATGTACTGCGCTGTCTTAATGATACTTTTATGCTCCAGTCACGTTTCACCTCGTGTGTTCTTCAACTGTCCCAGTGTGTGGTTTTTTGTGTACGCTACTTTTTGTGGTTTTATTTCCGTTTTACTGTCGTCCACTTTTTGTCTATTGTCTTCGTAATGTTCCCCCTTTTTTATATTTCTGTACACCGCCTGATCACCTTTATGTTATTTTTAATGTCTTCTATTGTATGATTATGCCTTTCGGCTGAAGAGCAGTGTATATTCTGCTGCTAGCCCACCCCAATGGGGAATTGAAATACAATAAAGAAAATAAAAAGCTTCAGGAAACATTCCAAACATTCCTCAGACGGAGAAGAAAATATGTTACATGTAGACGCTTTATTTCCATTTAAGAGTTCCGTTTCTACAACAGACTAACTGATTACCAAGAATGAGACGTATTGTTGACGCCTGTTTCACGTTTCCACAACCAATTTGCATTTTGCTAATCTAGAGCAAAGTTTCTTAAAATTGTTTTACTTTTGCATTATAGGTTCACTCGAAATTTCGACTACTCATGACTAACGAGCAATTCCCTCCACTGTGTTGTTTTACGGTACTTTAAAACGTTTTTACGACACTCGTATGCTAGATAGGACCATCTCTATAATCTGGTTTTATGTATTTTTCCCATGTAGGATCTCTCAAGATGTGTCAAACAAGCGAAACTTGTCAATATAGCTTTTGCAATTTTTGCAATCTAGATTGTGTTTTTCTTACTGCACACTTCAAAATGCGAAACGCGTCAATGAAGCTTATTTTGTTTTTGCAACCTGGACCAATTTTTTCTACTGAACTCTTCAACACATTAAACATGGTAAATATATAGCAAAAGAACGTATCAGCATAGTATGAAACATACCCCTAAACAAAATTTTCCCTCTTACATAGGATATCTGCATCAATCCCCTGACGCATTGACCCCTGATGCGGTGTCGCTGGGGAACTGTGTATTGTTTCACGGCCTTTCATAATACGGTGCACGAAGACTCTGTATATCTTGTGCCTGGGTTGCGTACACAAAAGCTTTCGAATACCCCCCGCCCCCCACCCTCCAATGGGTTTACGTCTGTAGAGCGTGGAAGATAAAGGAAATATCCCACCTCTGTCCATCCTTAGGTCAGGTCTGTTATCCAGGAGCCTACGAACGTTAACACTGAAATGAGTGGGAGCTCCACCGTGCGTGAAGTACATATTTTGACGCACTCGTAAAGGAACGTGTTCTACAAGAACAGATAGCATATTCTGTAAGAAAGAGAGTTTCTCCAATGAACCTGCATGGAAGTACTGTTTATGAGGCCCTAACAACAGTCACCAACAATGGTATCACAAATGTCGACAGAAAATCTTTGTTGATGACGTGACTGCACAATTTCGTGAGGCTTCTCGAGCGCTCATGGCAAGGAATAAAAGTGGATCCAAAACTGCACCTTGTGGAACTCCCTTACGGATTACTTGATTACTTCATTTTCAAAACTCTCCTTCCAATATTGTCTGAATTATTTCGCACAACTTTTTGCATTCTTTATGTTACGTTGGATTCGAACAAGCTGCATTTCTTATGATTGATGTGAGCACGAAGCGGTATAGAACATGTGCTACAACATGGAAGTAAAGCGTTTCTTGTTCCAGGTCCATATAACACATCTTATTCCTGTATGCGTTAATAATGTTACTGAAATTTTTACGATGCATTTTACTTTCACCCTGTATCTCTGATACCATAAAGCCTAATGAAGTGTTCTGGGGCTGGCCGGGGTGGCAGAACGATTCTAGGCGCTACGATCTGGAACCGCACGACCGCTACGGTCGCTGGTTCGAATCTTGCCTTGGGCATGGATGGGTGTGATGTCCTTAGGTTAGTTAGGTTTAAGTAGTTCTACGTTCTAGGGGACTAATGACCTCAGCAGTTAAGTCCCATAGTGCTCAGATCCATTTGAATCATTTGAAGTCTTCTGGGCTCTTCCATTATGCATTATGATTTGGGGGGGGGGGGTGTATATGTGTGTGTGAGGGACGTGGGGGGGCTTTCGTCCTGCCAAGTGACGATGGCCCATGATTTGCCGATGTCCACACCAGTGGTGTCCAGAGCGGGTGTGTCTCAAGTCATTATAGCACCATCACCGGCCAATAGAGACCACACTCTGTTCATACACTCCTGGAAATGGAAAAAAGAACACATTGACACCGGTGTGTCAGACCAACCATACTTGCTCCGGACACTGCGAGAGGGCTGTACAAGCAATGATCACACGCACGGCACAGCGGACACACCAGGAACCGCGGTGTTGGCCGTCGAATGGCGCTAGCTGCGCAGCATTTGTGCACCGCCGCCGTCAGTGTCAGCCAGTTTGCCGTGGCATATGGAGCTCCATCGCAGTCATTAACACTGGTAGCATGCCGCGACAGCGTGGACGTGAACCGTATGTGCAGTTGACGGACTTTGAGCGAGGGCGTATTGTGGGCATGCGGGAGGCCTGGTGGACGTACCGCCGAATTGCTCAACACGTGGGGCGTGAGGTCTCCACAGTACATCGATGTTGTCGCCAGTGGTCGGCGGAAGGTGCACGTGCCCGTCGACCTGGGACCGGACCGCAGGGACGCACGGATGCATGCCAAGACCATAGGATCCTACGCAGTGCCGTAGGGGACCGCACCGCCACTTCCCAGCAAATTAGGGACACTGTTGCTCCTGGGGTATCGACGAGGACCATTCGCAACCGTCTCCATGAAGCTGGGCTACGGTCCCGCACACCGTTAGGCCGTCTTCCGCTCACGCCCCAACATCGTGCAGCCCGCCTCCAGTGGTGTCGCGACAGGCGTGAATGGAGGGACGAATGGAGACGTGTCGTCTTCAGCGATGAGAGTCGCTTCTGCCTTGGTGCCAATGATGGTCGTATGCGTGTTTGGCGCCGTGCAGGTGAGCGCCACAATCAGGACTGCATACGACCGAGGCACACAGGGCCAACACCCGGCATCATGGTGTGGGGAGCGATCTCCTACACTGGCCGTACACCTCTGGTGATCGTCGAGGGGACACTGAATAGTGCACGGTACATCCAAACCGTCATCGAACCCATCGATCTACCATTCCTAGACCGGCAAGGGAACTTGCTGTTCCAACAGGACAATGCACGTCCGCATGTATCCCGTGCCACCCAACGTGCTCTAGAAGGTGTAAGTCAACTACCCTGGCCAGCAAGATCTCCGGATCTGTCCCCCATTGAGTATGTTTGGGACTGGATGAAGCGTCGTCTCACGCGGTCTGCACGTCCAGCACGAACGCTGGTCCAACTGAGGCGCCAGGTGGAAATGGCATGGCAAGCCGTTCCACAGGACTACATCCAGCATCTCTACGATCGTCTCCATGGGAGAATAGCAGCCTGCATTGCTGCGAAAGGTGGATATACACTGTACTAGTGCCGACATTGTGCATGCTCTGTTGCCTGTGTCTATGTGCCTGTGGTTCTGTCAGTGTGATCATGTGATGTATCTGACCCCAGGAATGTGTCAATAAAGTTTCCCCTTCCTGGGACAATGAATTCACGGTGTTCTTATTTCAATTTCCAGGAGTGTATCAACATCCGCCACTCTCTCTCATTCTGTACAATTCGGTTACAGCTACAGCAGTTTAATTCATTGTTTGGACTTTTTAGTGTTGATATTCTGGGTCTCTTAGTTTTGTTCTCCGAGTTTCTTCTATAAGGTATTCTGCACGAAGAAGTAATGGAGAATTAGTAGGTACTCCAAGTGTAATTAACTGCTTCGAACTGTTTTCGTTCTCTGAGTGCTATACAAGATAGAATACATTAGTGTTTGCCGTACCATCCAGAGAATCAGGTTGCATTTTATTCCTGTTGACAGTTGCATCTTTTCTCACCCTGCTAAACACTACACACTTGTGAATTATGCCAAATTGGTAACTTTCCTGAGTGTGATATGATCGTGTACAGTGTACCTGAGGTCAAACTCAGAGAACAGGTCTTGAAACAGTGCGATCCATCATTTCAGTAGGTAATGCAGATAATAGGTCAGTATGATTCAAGTGCCCTGTCGACCGATAAATTTGAGTAGCCAGCTATTTGTCTTGTTTGCAAATGGCCCGTTCTGTGGCAGCTTGATCTCGCCAACTCGGTTTGTCTTGTAAACACAATTCCGCGCCGTGTAAGCATCCCGCTAAACAGGTGGCTACACAGGTTAACAGAATTAAGTCTTGACCTTTGGTGTTATACACGACACAAACACCAAGACTTCCCCTCCCGCCAAGTTCATTGTTAGGCTTGTGGCAAGAAAGGATATGTACAATCCGTATAGTCCAGTCAAATAGCAGATATACCTTGGAAAAGGTGGGGTAGAAGAGTCCATTTTTTCAACTAGTTCATATGGTTGGAAAGATTAGAAAACCGAGTTTTGCCAAAAAAAATTCGCTTCGGAAAACTTTCTGCAGTCTTGACAGTTCGAATATCAGGACGAGGTGATGTGGATATTTGCTCTAACACATCGTCCATAGAAAACTGACTCTCTTCCGTATTGGTTTCCAGGTAGGAAAATATAGCCTCCATGCCTTCATCTACTTGTGTTGCAGGTCGGTAACCTCATTTCTGTCCAGCAGCTGAAACATGGTGAAAGAACTTTCTGTAGCAAAATATTTGGTACCACCCATCTCCACAACCAAATCGTTTACATTTTGAATCCGCTCTATCACTCGTTGACTAAATTCATCACCACGTCGTTTAGCCTGTTCTAATACTGTCGATTGCACTTCCAATTTCATTACTTTGTAAACAAAATTTCGTTTGGCATATGGCAATCTTAACTGCTTTTGCACATAAGAAGCATTTCTCTTTGAAATTGAACTGACCTTTTTCCTGCGACCGACGTAGTACGCCTGTTGGTTCCTGAGGATGTCGAAGGCTAGCTGCTATCACTCTGTCATTAATGTACTTCTTGTCGCATGCTTCATGCACCATCACTTCACTGAGTGTTTCCAAAAAACGGGTGTGAGCAGACTCCCTGCGTTTAACACTATAATCGATAAGTGTGCTCATTCCTTTCTTTTTCACGTTGCGTCCACCACTCACCACAGTTTTTTTTTTCATCAAAAGTGTTGTCCAAATCTCAGTGTAACTATTCATAAATTGAGAAAGAGGCTTTGGCTATTGTGTACAGTGTCACCAAATTCCACCACTATTTGTACGGTAGAAAATTCTACTTAGTAACGGATCATAAGCCATTGCAGTACTTCTTTCATCCGACGAAGCAGGTTCCTGTACGAACTGCCCAAAAATCTGTGAAGCTGGGATTTGCTGTCGTTCCAATACCAGTATGAGATTGTGTATCGTCCGACAGCTCAACATGATAAAGCGGATGCACTTTCACTTCTTCCGATTGGCCTTGGTACAGACTTTAACGCTTCTGATACATCTTGTCACATCGATGCTCACGATTTTTGAAATGCTTCAACCCTTTCCCCCGAACTATAGGAAAATTGCACAGGCCACGGAAGCTGATTGAGATATGAACATTTTGCTAAAATACATTAGCACATATTGGCCTCGTTCCTTGCATAGCATAAATTGTAGTGCGCCGATACTTTGAACGTCGGGATAGCCTCGCTATGCAGAAAGGTGTGATGCTTGTTCAGAATGACAGTGGACAGTCACGTGTGTTGATCCCGAAAGCTTTGCAAAAAGAAGTGCAATAGTTACTTTACCAAGGACACTCGTCGACACTGTACTTGGCAGTGTACCGTCACCCAAATGGAACAGATGGTGTCACAGTGTCACGGATGTGCTGAAAAATCAGTTCGTTCCGCCTCAAAATTCTCTGCTTGGCTCAAGTCGCAAACACCATGGTAACGTCTGCACATGTACTTTGCAGGATCTTTTTGGAACACTCCTTGGTTGATTGTGGTTTCCTCGTATAGTCCGTTTCCTTTTGCTGAGCCAATGAACACGACAACGTCACGTAGCTCAGTTCAAGTGCTGACCTCTGTTTTTTGCCTCGAATGTTTGCCTTAAGTCAGAGTGTGAGACAATGCACCTCAGTTCACGTCAAATGACTTTGAAAAATTCTGTGAACGGAATGGCATACAGCATCTGACTAGTGCACCGTTCCATCCACAGTGAAATGGCGAAGCGGGATGTGTTGTGAGAACCTTCTAGCAGTAGATGGCCAGACTTCGCAGCGCACACACCTTGGATCAAGCATTGCAACAGTTTCTCGCCTCTTGTCGTTCACATCAACGAGGAGGGCCATCGCCAGAGGAATTGCTTCACGTCCGTCGCTATCGGACACTGCTCCACCCCCCTCATCATCCGGCGCTATTGGAAGGCTGCAAGCATCGCTTCGCGCCGCATGATGATAAGTTTTATAGGATTTTTTGCACAAGCAGACGGTGGGCGCGAGGCTGGGCCGACCGTCTACTAGGCCCTTGCATGTATCTCCTTACAGGTCCCACGGGATGCAGCGCCGACATAACAAGCAGCTTCGCCACTGTCACGTGCACGATAATCATTCTATGTCTCTTCCCCCAGATTCACCGCTGGACGACCCGATGGGGAAGGAGCCTCCCCGCCTCCTCTGGTCCTACCGATGGAGCTGGACCCACCCACAGCAGCCGCCGCGTTCCCCATCTGGTTATTGGCATCCAGGGGGTGGACGCGTTGACACTCTTCTGATCGTTTGCCGGAGGACGTTTCCACCTGACAGAAGGCCGGATGGCGGTATATGACCGGAGGCTTAACGTCCCCTGCAGCCACAACTTCCGGTCCAACACAGTGTCCACCCTCCAGCTTGCCCCGCCGCTACCACACTCCCTACACGACGTCGGTCCGTCGCTTCGGACGGGAGGAATGTTCCGGTGTAACATCAAGCACCGGCACGTCGGTATGAGCAGAGAAGGCTGTGAGATGACGTCAGCCAATAGCACGCTGACTAGGACGACACCACAACTGGTTCAAATGGCTCTGAGCACTATGGGGCTTAACATCTGAGGTCATCAGTCCCCTACAACTTACAACTACTTAAACCAAACTGACCTAACGACATTTGCTGTTTGTGAAATGGAAATACATTATGAACGCTTTGACGACAAAATATAAAATGACTGCATCCATTATCAATGTCAGAACAAAATTAAAAATTATAGAGAAGAAGCAATCTACCTCAATTTTGATGCTAATAAAAAACAAGACAGATTTGGGCAACATTGACCAGGTAATGGGCTAATATCCTTTTGAGAGGACGTAAATAATTGTCGAAAATAAGCTCTTTTTCACATTTCCGTGACGATGACAGTAACTTCGTATATTTATGCAAAAAGTAGCGGTCTGCTAGCAAATATCTTGCTCAGTTCCTTCCTGAACTGGCAGCGACTGTTTGAATCAACTTCCATTGAAAACAGTTCACCTGTAAACACACTCAATGGACGACATTTTTTCTAACTTTATTCTGACGACAGAAACGTTAATATGGCCTCAGGGGAGATGTAAGATTTGTACAGAACGAAGCAAGGCAATTTCTGAAAACATAGTAAGAAAAGATGCCAGATACTACAGTGGGTAAAGCGAAACAGGAAATTCGTTTTCCAAACTCCTTCAAAATTTTTGTACTAAGGCAAAAGTACCTAAGTAATTTTCTAACAGAAATCACATTCCCAAACAATTTTACTTTCAGTACTAAGAACTTCTAGACGCTACAGTCTGGAACCGACCGACCGCTACGGTTGCAGGTTCGAATCCTGCCTCGGGTGTGAATGTGTGTGATGTCCTTAGGTTAGTTAGGTTTAATTAGTTCTAAGTTCTAGGCAACTGATGACCTCAGAAATTAAGTCGCGTAGAGCTCAGAGCCATTTTGCACTACGAACTTCTAATTCTGACTCCATTTAGGTAATGAAAGGAAACATAAATTTTTTGTTGTAGTGAGAAATCCACAATTTTATTTCAATATAAAAAATGCTTGCTGATGTAAATGCTTCTTTGCAGTATTTCAAGGGTCCCTGTTTCAAATGAAGTGAACTGACGTAAGTTCTTTGCTTAAGAATCAGCTATACAAAATTCGTAAAAACTATGGAAAAGCACAGTATCAGCCAGTTGAACTAAACCGTAGCTGCCCAGTCCTCAGAAATGGTTCAAATGGCTCTCAGCACTCTGGGACTTAACATCTGAGGTCATCAGTCCCCTAGAACATAGAACTACGTAAACCTAACTAACCTAAGAACATCACACACATCCATGCCCAAGGCAGTGTAATGTCTCTTGCAGCAGTCTCTCCACGATATTTTCAGAAATTTTATAAATTGTATAACTCATTACATATCTCGAAATATCTCTTCTTATCTTACCGATTCCGAAACTTTAATATACGATGATTATCAATGCAAAGTAGTTTCAAGCCCTATTATTCTTTCGAGCGTCCATTTACTCCATGGAATAGCTTCTCTGTTATCTGTTTTCTCTTATGAAAAGAATGGGAGATCTTGCCGATTAGCCGTGAAAGAAGGAGGATGTATATGTATGTATTGTTGAGCTAGTGGCCATCTTGATGAGATTCTGTATGAGAAGGAATTTAATACTAAACTAAACTAAAGTAAGTGTGTTCGCGTATTATTTAACTGATTATTATTGACAGTGTCTGCTTACTACGCTGTGTTGCACGGGATCAGTGGGGAACGTCTGATTTACACAGGAAGAACCTGCCGTTTTGTATGCTCAAGATATCCAGTTACTTCAAATAAAGAGGCTAACACGGTCTTACCAGCAGATCTCCGGTCTTCCCCATGTGATCACCGAAAGCTAATAATTATTAGAAATGTTTTCAGGAGATCGACTGACAATTTTCGTCGCACCGAGACTTCGAAATTGCTTCACTGCTTTATGGAATTTAAGTTAAGCTCAGTTTAATCAGGATAGAGCAGTGTTGAACTGTGTGAATTTGATAAGCCTGCTTTGTGAATGAAAATTCCCTTAACATACGCATATTTTTACTATCCTGATCAGTGAAGCTAAATCAGGCCGGTGTGAGAGAAGTTTTTAAATTTTTTGAATACCACAAAAAATATTGAAGGAGGATTCGAGCCTGCGACCGTAGCGGTTTCGCGGTTCCAGACTGTAGCGCCTAGAACCGCTCGGCTACCCCGGCCGGCACCACAACAGGAGCGGCCTCTGAACGAGGAGAATATAAGCGCCGCTCCAGCCAGCCTCGGCCGCACTAGAAGAAGACGAGCCGTCATCCTAACTCTTTAGTCGCGATTTATGCTTTAGTTGCATGGAAATGGTATATATTTAAAGGCATTGATTATTTGTATGTCGCCATTTCCTTGCGATCCCTGTTTGTGAAAAAGCATTGTCAATTCAGTTTACTGTAATAAACTCCATTAAGAAGATTTCCTAGAATGTTGTCTAGCTGTTCGATAAAACAGCTTCCTAGGTACCCTATATTAGACGAGTGGGCAGAATCCCACAAAATCGGCCGTACCCTTGCAAAGGAATAATTTTCAAAGGAGCTATCCTTCTATTTGCCTGAAACAGTTTAGGGAAATTGCGCAAGAACCTAAATCTGTAAATGTGAATGTCTGGAGGGATGTTTGAACTGTCGTCCTTCCGAATGCTATTCCAACGCTCTAACCACTGCGCCACCTCGTTGGGTCACTGTCTGAAGTAGTGGCGGTTTTACTTCAGTGCTTTCTCCTCTCGATATGGAATCTTAAGCAAACGTGCAGATATTGTAAATATATTAAAAACAGCCACCAACTGCGGACGGTAGTAGTCAAAAGCTCTTGACCTAGGTTTCAGGCTCAGCATGTAAAATGTAATAAGACTCCCGAAGACGGCCTATTTATATGGGTTGAACTAGGTTAAGACCTTTTGAATACTACCTTCTGCAACCGGTAGCTGTTTTTATTCCATATATGCCTCTCAGTTTATAGAACAACATAGCAGTCCATAAAAAAAAATGGCGTGTGACGAGGGCCTCCTGTCGGGTAGACTGCCCGCCTGGTGCATGTCTTTCGATTTGACGCCACGTCAGCGACTTGCGCGTCGATGGGGGTGAAATGATGATGATTAGGACAACATAATACCCAGTCCCTGAGCGGAGAAAATCACCGACCCAGCCGGGAGTCGAACCCGGGCCCTTAGCATTGACAGTCTGTCGCGCCGACCACTTTTTTAATTTTTTTATTTTCGCACGACGATTACCACTTTTTTAATTTTTTCTCTTTTTTCATATTTTTTGAACTTTTTTTGTTTCTAGAAAGCCCCTTAGGAAAATGGAACTACAAAAAAAACACCTAAGTACCACCGCCACTTTTCATCCTATAAGAAAAAATCTGGCCCACTTCAGGCGTTGGTTCCATCCACTCAGTTACCGGGGGCGGGCAGCAGTCCGATGTATCAGCCACAGACTTGTTAGAAACCATCTTCCTCAACCAATCAGGAGCTATCATACACAAGATGTCTCCATAGCTTCCTCTTCTGAAGCCATGCTGTGCATTTTCCAATACCTGAAGACAGACACAATGACCCCAAGCCATCTACACCCAGATGCGTGACTCACCCCTAAAATTGGCCTTAATGCTAAATAGTACGTGTACTAAATTAACACTATATAATACCCTTTCTGACCACCTAAGCGAAAATACATTTCACATGCATTGTTCTTACTGCAGTTCAACTCGTAGAAACATGTCGCTGTTTCAGTTACGTAGTCCGAAACGTGCACTGCAGCAGGTAATTCATGCAATTCCCCGCAGCTGATACCACCTACTGGCAGACGAGCTCCGAATGAATTAAAGGTATGGCATCACGTATCGCGGTTCGAGTCCTCCCTCGGGCATGGGTGTGTGTGTTTGTCCTTAGGATAATTTAGGTTAAGTAGTGTGCAATCTTAGGGACTGCTGACCTTAGCAGTTAAGTCCCGTAATATCTCACACACATTTGAACATCACGTATCGACATCGTCCCCTCCATTCCACAGGCGTTCAGCAGTTGGTAGTTGCAAAGCAAGTTTCCGTCAGACGCAGAGAGCAGTCATGTGGGCTCTAGTGGACTCCATGGAGCCCGCTCACTGAGCCACGCCCCAGTGGCGTCCTACTATGAACGCTCTCTGCCGCCGCTATACAGGATGGTATCGCCACCGAGACGCAGCCCAGTCGCGGCCATGACTATCCCTTGCTCCTTAGTTAAGAGAGCTCACCCGGAGATGCCCTTGTCGCTGTTGTATTGTTGTTGTTGTGGCCTTCAGTCCTGAGACTAGTTTGATGCAGCTCTTCATGCTACTCTATCATGTGCAAGCTTCTTCATCTCCCAGTACCTACTGCAGCCTACATCCTTCTCAATCTGTTTAGTGTATTCATCTCTTGGTCTCCCTCTACGATTTTTACCCTCCAAGCTGCCCTACAATACTAAATTGGTGATCCCTCGATGTCTCAGAACATGTCCTACCAACCGATACCTTCTTCTTTTTAAGTTGTGCCACAAACTCCTCTTCTCCCCAATTCTATTAAATACCTTCTCATTAGATATCTACCAATCTAATCTTCAACATTCTTCTGTAGCACCACATTTCGAAAGGTTCTATCCTCTTCTTGTCCAAACTATTTATCGTACACGTTTCACTTCCATACATGGCTAAATTCCATACAAATACTTTCAGAAACGACATCCTGACATTTAAATCTATACTGGATGTTAACAAATTTCTCTTCTTCAGAAACGCTTTCTTTGCCATTGCCAGTCTACGTTTGATATCCTCTCTACTTCGACCATCATGAGTTATGTTGCCCCCCAAATAGCAAAGCTCCTTTACTACTCTAAGTGTCCACTTCCTAATCTAATTCCCTCAGCATCAATCGACTTAATTCGACTACAGACCATTATCCTCGTTTTGTTTTTGTTGATGTTCATCTTATACCCTCCTTTGAAGACACTGTCCATTCTGTTCAACTGCTCTTCAAAGTCCTTTGCTGTCTCTGACAGAATTACAATGTCATCGGCGAACCTCAAAGTTTTTACTTCATCTTCATGGATTTTAATACCTACTCCGAATTTTTCTTTTGTTTCCTTTACTGCTTGCTCAGTATACAGACTGAATAACATCGGGGATAGGCTACAACCCTGTCTCACTCCTTTCCCAACCACTGATCCCTTTCATACCCCTCGACTCTTACAACTGCCATCTGGTATCTGTACAAATTGTAAATAGCCTTTCGCTCCCTGTATTTTACCCCTGCCACCTTCAGAATTTGAAAGAGAGTATTCCAATCAACATTGTCAAAATTTTCCTCTAAGTCTACAGATGCTAGAAACGTAGGTTTTCCTTTCCTTAATCGTTCTTCTAAGATAAGTCGTAGGGACAGTATTTCCTCACGTGTTCCATCATTTCTATGGAATCCAAACCGATCTTCCCCGAGGTCGGCTTCTATCAGTTTTTCCATTCGTCTGTAAAAATTCGCGCTAGTATTTTGAAACTGTGAGTTATTAAACTGATAGTTCGGTAATTTTCACATCTGTCAACACTTGCTTTCTTTGGGATTGGAATTATTATATTGTTCTTGAAGTCTGAGGGTGTTTCACCTGTCTCATACATCTTGCTCATCAGATGGTAGAGTTTTGTCAGGACTGGCTCTCCCAAGACTGTCAGTAGTTGTAATGTAATGTTGTCTACTCCGGGGGCTTGTTTCGACTCAGGGCTTTCAGTGCTCTGTCAAACTCTTCACGCACTATCATATCTCCCATTTCATCTTCATCTACATCCTCTTCCATTTCCATAATATTGTCCTCAAGTACATCGCCCTTGTAATGACCCTCTATATACTCCTTCCACCTTTCTGCTTCCCCTTCTTTGCTTAGAACTGGGTTTCCATCTGAGCTCATGATATTTATACAAGTGGCTCTCTTTTCTCCGAAGCACTCTTTAATTTTCCTGTAGGCTGTATCTATCTTACCCCTACTGAGATAAGCCTCTACATCCTTACATTTGTCCTCTTGCCATCCCTGCTTAGCCATTTTGCACTTTCTGTCGATATCATTTTTGAGACGTTTGTATTTCTTTTTGCCTGTTTCATTTACTGCGTTTTTATATTTTCTACTTTCATCAATTAAATTCAATATTTTTTTCTGTTACCCAAGGGTAATCAGCCATAGTGCCAGTAGTGTCAGTGTCGCCTTAACCGCCGTCTGCTTCACGTCTGCTGTGCAGCGAGCTACCTTAATTTAAGTATTAACTGTATTTTTCTTACTGGTCACTTCTTCTTCCGTGTGTTTTTGCATTTAGAAAGCTTTAATTGTCGAGTGCTAGTAATAGTGTTCCATAGATTTCGTGTTTGTTTTGAATACAGTCAGAGAGAGGCCCTTTAGTCAACCACAGTGCCAGTAGTGCTAGTGTTTGTTTTCAATACAGTCCAGAGACAGGTAGTGCTATTTCCATTGTTTCCTACAAAAAGTGACTACCAATCACAGTTTAGTCAATAATCAGCCGCCTTTAGTGAATTAACAGTCTAGTTAAAAGTTCATTAAGTCTCTTCAGTAAATTGATTCCTTAGGATGGATAGGATGTGTGACTGCTGTGTACAGACGCAGGAGGAGCTGGCAACTCTTCGCGAACAGCTGAGCGTGTTGATGGCCGCGGTCAGCCGTCTTCAGGCTGCTGCCTCGGAGTGTAGCGGCAGTGGGGAGTCTGGTGCGTCGCAAGGTACACCTCAGGTGTTACATGCTTCACCATCTCCCCAAGGGGAGTGGCGGGTTCAGCGGCGTTCGCGGCGCACGAGGCAGAGGGTAAATGTGGAGGCTGGCCGTGTGGCATCGCCCGCTCTGCCTGTGAATGGACATGTGGCCGCTCCTTCAGCAAGGTCCGAGCAGGCACACGGGGGGAGGGGTTTATTAGTTATTGAGAGCTCCAACGTTAGGCGGGTGATGGAGCCCCTTAGGGAAACAGCGGAAAGATCGGGGAAGAAGACCAGTGTTCACTCTGTCTGCTTGCCGGCGGGTCTCATCCAAGATGTGGAGGAGGTCCTACCGGCGGCGTTAGAGAGCACTGGGTGCACCCGACTGCAAATTGTTGCTCATGTCGGCACAAATGACTCCTGCCGTCTGGGTTCAGAGGTCATCCTCAGATCGTACAGGTGGTTGGCGGAACTGGTGAAGGCGGAAAGCCCCGCTCGCGGGGTGTAATCAGAGCTAACTACACTCCTGGAAATTGAAATAAGAACACCATGCATTCATTGTCCCAGGAAGGGGAAACTTTATTGACACATTCCTGTGGTCAGATACATCACATGATCACACTGACAGAACCACAGGCACATAGACACAGGCAACAGATCATGCACAATGTCGGCACTACTACAGTGTATATCCACCATTCGCAGCATTGCAGGCTGCTATTCTTCCATGGAGACGATCGTAGAGATGCTGGATGTAGTCCTGTGGAACGGCTTGCCATGCCATTTCCACCTGGCGCCTCTGCTGGACCAGCGTTCGTGCTGGACGTGCAGACCGCGTGAGACGACGCTTCATCCAGTCCCAAACATGCTCAATGGGGGACAGATCCGGAGATCTTGCTGGCCAGGGTAGTTGACTTACACCTTCTAGAGCACGTTAGGTGGCACGGGATACATGCGGACGTGCATTGTCCTGTTGGAACAGCAAATTCCCTTGCCGGTCTAGGAATGGTAGAACGATGGCTTCGATGACGGTTTGGATGTACCGTGCACTATTCAGTGTCCCCTCGACGATCACCAGAGGTGTACGGCCAGTGTAGGAGATCGCTCCCCACACCATGATGCCGGGTGTTGGCCCTGTGTGCCTCGGTCGTATGCAGTCCTGATTGTGGCGCTCACCTGCACGGCGCCAAACACGCATACGACCATCATTGGCACCAAGGCAGAAGCGACTCTCATCGCTGAAGACGACACGTCTCCATTCGTCCCTCCATTCACGCCTGTCGCGACACCACTGGAGGCGGGCTGCACGATGTTGGGGCGTGAGCGGAAGACGGCCTAACGGTGTGCGGGACCGTAGCCCAGCTTCATGGAGACGGTTGCGAATGGTCCTCGCCGATACCCCAGGAGCAACAGTGTCCCTAATTTGCTGGGAAGTGGCGGTGCGGTCCCCTATAGCACTGCGTAGGATCCTACGGTCTTGGCGTGCATCCGTGCGTCGCTGCGGTCCGGTCCCAGGTCGACGGACACGTGCACCTTCCGCCGACCACTGGCGACAACATCGATGTACTGTGGAGACCTCACGCCCCACGTGTTGAGCAATTCGGCGGTACGTCCACCCGGCCTCCCGCATGCCCACTATACGCCCTCGCTCAAAGTCCGTCAACTGCACATACGGTTCACGTCCACGCTGTCGCGGCATGCTACCAGTGTTAAAGACTGCGATGGAGCTCCGTATGCCACGGCAAACTGGCTGACACTGACGGCGGCGGTGCACAAATGCTGCGCAGCTAGCGCCATTCGACGGTCAACACCGCGGTTCCTGGTGTGTCCCCTGTGCCTTGCGTGTGATCATTGTTTGTACAGCCCTCTCGCAGTGTCCGGAGCAAGTATGGTGGGTCTGACACACCGGTGTCAATGTGTTCTTTTTTCCATTTCCAGGAGTGTATTTGTAGTATCGTACCCAGAACCGATCGAAGTCCTGTGGTTTGGAGCCGAGTGGAAGGCTTAAACCAGAGGCTCAGACGATTCTGCGGAGAGCTGGGGTGCAAATTTCTCGACCTCCGCAATCGGATGGAGAAATGTAGGGTCCCCCTGAATAGGTCAGGCGTGAACTACACGCCGGAAGCGGCTACAAGGGTAGCGGAGCACGTGTGGAGTGCACATTGGGTTTTTTTAGGTTAGAGAATTCCCTCCCCAGGCCCGACAAGATGCCTCCTGAGACGCGACAAGGTATGAGTAGGCAAAATGCAACAGGAAATAACAATATTAATGTGCTAATAGTAAACTGCAGGAGCTTCTATAGAAAGGTCCCAGAACTGTTCTCATTAATAAACGGTCACAACACCCATATAGTACTAGGGACAGAAAGTTGGCTGAAACCAGACGTAAACAGTAATGAAATCCTAAACTGAGATTGGAAGGTATACCGCAGAGACAGGCTGGACAGTGAAGGGGGAGGCGTGTTTATAGCGATAAGAAGTGCAATAGCATCAAAGGAAATTGACGTAGATCCGAAATGTGAAATGATTTGGTGAAGGTCACGGTTAAAGCAGACTCAGACGTGGTAATTGGATGTCTCTATAGGCCCCCAGGCTCAGCAGCTGTTGTGGCTGAGCACCAGAAGAATAATTTGGAAAATATTTCGAGTAGATTTCCCCACCATGTAACAGTTCTGGGTGGAGATTTTAATTTGCCGGATATAGATTGGGAGACTCAAACGTTCATAACGGGTGACAGGGACTAAGAATCCAGTGAAATTTTTTATGTGCTTTATCTGAAAACTACCTTGAGCAGTTACACAGAGAACCGACTCGTGGCGATAACATATTAGACCTTCTGGTGACAAACAGACCCGAACTATTTGAAACAGTTAATGCAGAACAGCGAATCAGCGGTCATAAGGCGGTTACTGCATGGATGATTTCAGCCGTAAATAGAAATATTAAAAAAGGTAGGAAGATTCTTCTGTTTATCAAAAGTGACAAAAAGCAGATTACAGAGTACCTGACGGCTCAACACAAACGTTTTGTCTCAAGTACAGATAGTGCTGAGGATCAGTGGACAAAGTTCAAAACCATCGTACAATATGCGTTAGATGAGTATGTGCCAAGCTAGGTCGTAAGAGATGGAAAAAATCCACCATGGTACAACAACAGCGTTAGAAAACTGCTGTGGAAGCAAAGGGAACTTCCCAGCAAACATAAACATAGCCAAAGCCTTGCAGACAAAGAAAAATTACGCGAGGCGAAATGCAGTGTGAGGAGGGCTATGCGAGAGGCGTTCAATGAATTCAAAAGTAAAGTTCTATGTACTGACTTGGCAGAAAATCCTAAAAAATTTTGGTCTTATGTCAAAACTGTAGGTGGATCAAAACAAAATGTCCAGACACTCTCTGACCAACATGGTACTGAAACAGAGGTTGACAGACTAAAGGCCGAAATACTAAATGTCTTCTTCCAAAGCTGTTTCACAGGGGAAGACTGCACTGTAGTTCCTTCTATAGATTGTAGCATAGATGACAAAATGGTAGATATTGAAATAGACGGCAGAGGGATAGAGAAACAATTAAAATCGCTCAAATGAGGAAAGGCCGCTGGACCTGATGGGATACCAGTTCGATTTTACACAGAGTACACGAAGGAACTTGCCCCCCTTCTTACAGCGGTGTACCGTAGGTCCCTAGAAGAGCGTAGCGTTCCAAAGGATTGGAAAAAGCACAGGTCATCCCCGTTTTCAAGAAGGGACGTCCAACAGATGTGCAGAACTAT
Source organism: Schistocerca gregaria (assembly GCF_023897955.1). NCBI lineage: Eukaryota > Metazoa > Arthropoda > Insecta > Orthoptera > Acrididae > Schistocerca > Schistocerca gregaria. Next base: position 240,296,263 of record NC_064924.1, read on the forward strand.
AGACCTATATCTCTAACGTCCATCAGTTGTAGAATTTTGGAACACGTATTATGTTTCTGGAGACTAGAAATCTAGTCAGTAGGAATCAGCATAGGTTTTGAAAAAGACGGCCGTGTGAAACCCAGCTCGCGCTATTCGTCCACGAGAGTCAGAGGGCCATAGACACGGGTTCACAGGTAGATGCCGTGTTCCTTGACTTCCGCAAGAAGTTCGATACAGTTTCCCACAGTCGTTTAATGAACAAAGTAAGAGCATATGGACTATCAGACCAAATGTGTGATTGGATTGAGGAGTTCCTAGATAACAGAACGCAGCATGTCATTCTCAATGGAGAGAAGTCTTCCGAAGTATGAGTGATTTCAGGTGTGCCGCAGGGGAGTGTCATAGGACCGTTGGTATTCACAATATACATAAATGACCTGGTGGATGACATCGGATGTTCACTGAGGCTTTTTGGAGATGATGCTATCGAGAGGTTGTAACAATGGAAAATTGTACTGAAATGCAGGAGGATCTGCAGCGAATTGACGCATGGTGCAGGGAATGGCAATTGAATCTCAATGTAGACAAGTGTAATGTGCTGCGAATACATAGAAAGATAGATACCTTATCATTTTGCTACAAAATAGCAGGTCAGCAACTGGAAGCAGTTAATTCCATAAATTATCTGGGAGTACGTATTAGGAGTGATTTAAAATGGAATGATCATATAAAGTTGATCGTTGGTAAAGCAGCTGCCAGACTGAGATTCATTGGAAGAATCCTAAGGAAAAGCAATCCGAAAACAAAGGAAGTAGGTTACAGTATGCTTGTTCGCCCACTGCTTGAATACCGCTCAGCAGTGTGGGATCCGTACCAGATAGGGTTGATAGAACAGATAGAGAAGATTCAACGGAGAGCAGCGCGCTTCGTTACAGGATCATTTAGTAATCGCGAAAGCGTTACGGAGATGATAGATAAACTCCAGTGGAAGACTCTGCAGGAGAGACGCTCAGTAGCTCGGTACGGGCTTTTGTTAAAGTTTCGAGAACATACCTTCACCGAAGAGTCAAGCAGTATATGGCTTCCTCCTACGTATATCTCGCAAAGAGATCATGAGGATAAAATCAGAGAGATTAGAGCTCACACAGAATCGTACCGACAATCCTTCTTTCCACGAACAATACGAGACTGGAATAGAAGGGAGAACCGATAGAGGTACTCTGGGTACCCTCCGCCACACACCGTCAGGTGGTTTGCTGAGTATGGATGTAGATGTAGATTTAGGTTTCTACTAGCCCTCGTCTTTTTACCTATTTGATCCTGTGATGCCTTCACTATTTCATCACTCAAAGCTACCCATTCTTCTTCTACTGTATTTCTTTCCCCCATTCCTGTCAATTGTTCCCTTATGCTGTCCCTGAAACTCTGTACAACTTCTGGTTCTTTCAGTTTATCCCCATCTCCTTCAATTCCCACCTTTTTGCAGTTTCTTCAGTTTTAATCTACAGTTCATAACCAACAGATTGTGGTCAGAATCAACATCTGCCCCTGCAAATGTCTAGCAATTTAAAATCTGGTTCCTAAATCTCTGTCTCACCATTATATAATCTGAAACCTGTCAGCATCTCCATGGTTCTTCCATGTATACAACTTTCTTTCATGATTCTTAAACCAAGGGTTAGCTATGATTAAGTTATGCTCTGCGCAAAATTCTACCAGGCGGCTTCCTCTTTCATTTCTTAGCCACAATCCATATTCACCTACTATGTTTGCTTCTCTCCCTTTTCCTACTCTTGAATTCCAGTCACCCATGGCTATTAAATTTTCGTCTCCCTTCACTACCTCAATAATTTCTTTCATCTCATCATACATTTCTTAGATTTCTTCGTTATCTGCAGAGCTAGTTTGCATATAAAGTTGCACTACTGTAGTCGGCATGAGTTTCGTGTCTACCTTGGCCACAATAATGCGTTCACTATGCTGTTTGTAGTAGCTTACCAGTACTGCTATTTTTTTATTCATTATTAAACGTACTCCTGCATTACCCCTATTTGGTTTTCTATTTATAACCCTATATTCACCTGACCAAAAGTCTTGTTTCTCCTACCACCGAACTTCACTAATTCCCACTATATCTAATCTATCCATTTCCATTTTTAAATTTTCTGAAAAGGCTGTTGCCCCTCTTCAGGAACCACACGTTTGTCTGGCCTCTCAACAGATACCCCTCCGTTGTGGTTGCACCTACGGTACGACTACCTGTATCATTGAGGCATGTAAGCCTCCCCACCTACGGCAAGGTCCATGGTTCATGGGGGAAGGCTATTGTATTAGCTGGACTTTATTCCCACGCGCTCATTTGCAAAGAGTCTGCGTATACTCGGAGAAAGCTACAAGTTAAACTTAGCTTGTGTTTACTGTGTTTAGTTGTTCGCTAATCATTTCTGCCCCGGTGCAGCTTTCCTACTACAACAGCTGCAGCTGCACTCTGTATTCCACCTTTCTTTAGTGTTGTGGCGAAGCAGTACTCAACACAAAGTATGTAACTGGTGGAAATTAAAATTTTTGGGTATGTAAAAGTCTCGTGGTACATGACTCTATGTCACCTGGACAGGAATGATGAAAATCATCATCACATCTTCGTCTCTGGTGACAAACGTGCGGTGAATAGACGGATAAAATACGAAAATACTATATAATAATGCCGAGCATGTGACAAATTTGAATGACCTGCCATGTTGAGACTTCAGTGTCAAAGATTGGTATGGAAGCAGAGAGTTTCAGACGGTGTCAAATCCATGCCCAAAAACAAAAATTGAACGAAATTATAATGAGCGTAAGGAAAAACTGTTGCGTTAAAAGGAAAGTAAAAATTTGCTGATCGATCTGAGAAAATAGCTGAAGGAAATTTTAGTTTAGTATCGTCCCAATGGACATGTATGGGTGTAAGCTGGCGTGGATACCAAAGCAGAATGGTACAAAATGCTGTCTCGGAAGTTCACATGGAAAGCGTAGAGTGAGCAGAGCCAATGACTCAGTCTTTTACCTGTCGGCGGGACTAGAGTTGCCCAGTAGTTCTTTCGAGGGATGATTTCAACTACCTTCGACAGTTACTCACGTCAAACCACGCTCTTTTTCTACGTCCTCCGTGCTAGTGACTGTCGTTCGCGTAGATTGCGTTTGTGTTTATCTCCGTCCTCATCTCTAACCGTATCCTGTCACTCTGCTCTGTGTAGACTGACTCGCACAGCGAGTTTCAGATCCTCTTCTGGGGCTCAGCTGTCGGCCTTGCTGTTGAGCCGTCATTGGCTCATATTGTTTGCATTTGTGCTCACAGACGGAATTTGCTAGTGCCAACAGATAGCAACAAAGTCGAAGTCGATAAGAACGAGGAAGTGTGCTGTATCACACCATGTGTAGCGTTATGTGCTACCAGGAGGTGGTCAAACGGGCTAACTGGAGCGTCTCCAGGTTGGTTTAAGGCAATGCACAAAGCAGTATGAAATCTGAACAGGGAAATAGGAGCCAACCTTCCAGCTACAACACAGTACTTATCTTCCTCCTCGTGTGAAGACCCGTCTTCGTCCCTCCCTCTCCCTCCCCCAGCTCCCAAGCACACATTTTCGTCCTGCCCTTTCCAACTCTTCCTTCCGTTTCTTTGAGTCATCAGTCTTCTGACTGGTTTGATGAAGCCCAATTATTTGTCGGATGTAGTCCCAACTATGTCTCCCTCTACAGTTTTTACTCTCTACAGCTACCTCTAGCACCGTGGAAGTTATTCCGTGATGTCTTAACATATGTCCTACCATCCTGTCCATTTTTCTTATCATTGTTTTCCATATATATTTATGCATGGTGAGAATATTCAGCCACCAAATAATTGTTGAAATTCACGGTGAAACCTTCAACTGTTATTCATTTTGCACAATTCGCTACAAGTTTCGGTCAATGTTGTTGAGGCGGTTTCTCCAAACCGAGGTTCAATTTTAATGCAACTGTAATATTTAGATTTACTCTTTTTTTAATCATTTCTCAACAGAGTGAAACAAACCTCCTAGCTTCTTGCATGTTGGTGTTGGGGCCGTCCTTGCTATTATTTGCGTGAGTGTGGGTCTGAATGCGAGTATTAAACCCTTCCCATCCCCCTTTAATTACGACCACGATTATAAATTAAGATATTCCGTTGTAAATCGTGTAGCGGGGGTGCACTTGGGCTTTCCACCCAGGAGGGGGTTGTGGGAGGGGGAGAAGGAGGAGGAGGGTGAGGAGGGGCACGCGTGCAGCAGAGGAATCACGTGACGTCATCCGGGGGCGGGGATGGGTGTGATCAGCGGCAGATGTGTTTGGGCGTGGGGGTAATTAATTGATACATTTAATTAATTTGCATATCAATTTCATATCAAAAGTGTGCTGGCACACCCAACTCCCTACTACTAACAAGGTGGTGTGTAGACTGGCGATATACCACTAGACTTTCAGAAAAACATTATCCACACAATTCCAATGATTGCAAGAGCTGATAAGTGCGAGAATTATCGCTCATGCTTAATAGCTCATGCATCCAAGCTATTGACAAGAATAGCATGTTGTTGTTGTTGTTGTTGTTGACTTCAGTCCTGAGATGGGTTTGATGCAGCTCTCTATGCTACTCTATCCTGTGCAAGCTTCTTCATCTCCCAGTACTTACTGCAACCCACATCCTTCAGAATCTGCTTAGTGTATTCATCTCTTGGTCTCCCTCTACCATTTTTACCCTCCAAGATGCCCTCCAATACTAAATTGGTGATCCCTCGATGTCTCAGAACATGTCCTACCAACCGATCCCCTCTTCTTGTCAAGTTGTGTCACAAACTTCTCTTCTCTCCAATTCTATTCATTAGCTCATTAGTTATGTGATCTACCCATCTAATCTTCAGCATTATTCTGTAGCACCACATTTCGAAATCTTCTATTCTGTTCTTGCCCAATCTATTTATCGTCCATGTTTCACTTCCATACAGGGCTATACTCCATACAAATACTTTCAGAAACGACTTCCTAACACTTAAATCTACTCTCGATGTTAACAAATTTCTCTTCTTCAGAAACGCTTTCCTTGCCATTGCCAGTCTACGTTTGATATCCTCTCTACTTCGACCATCGTCAGTTATTTTGCTTCCCAAATAGCAAAACTCCTTTACTACTTTAAGTGTCTCATTTCCTAATCTAATTGACTCACCATCACCCGACTTAATTCCACTACATTCCATTATCCTCGTTTTGCTTTTGTTGATGTTCATCTTATATCCTCCTTTCAAGACACTGTTCATTCCGTTCAACTGCTCTTCCAAGTCCTTTGCTGTCTCTGACAGAATTACAATGTCATCGGCGAACCTCAGTGTTTTTATTTCTTCTCCATTGATTTTAATACCTACTCCGAATAGCATACAGAATTCAAAAGAAAACTGAGAATGTGTTCAATGACGATTCACAGATTTGTGTATTACTGCAACCCACTCGATGCAAATGTTTGAGACATGGACTGCGACTTGTTAACTTGTTAATAAGAACTCCATGTTTCGAGTAGGGGCAATGTTGCGCAGCTTGAGCCTGTTCCTGATGCTTGGGAATGTATTGTATACCAATCTTGCAGTGCTTTTAGTGTCTCAGTCAAACCACCATTCTTCTAGCTTATAGGCTCGTAAATGTCTTATTAGTAACACTGGTTCCTGTGATCTGGTACACACTATCACAATGTCCAACTATGATATCCATCGGACATATCCCGAGAATAACCAGTAATCTCTCGACTGCTGTAGTGCGAAATGCACGTTGAGCCTCAGAAGTCGCAGTATTGATTTGTAACTGCCTAGTCGAAAGCGAATGCGCGCATATGCTGGCGGCGAAGCCTACACTATGTGATCAAAGGTACCCCCAAAAACGTACGTTTTTCATATAAGGTGCGTTGTGCTGCCACATATTGCCAGGTACTCCATGTCATCCGCCTCAGTAGTCATTAGAAATCGTCAGAGAACAACTCATGGACGTCGAACGTGGTCAGGTGACTGGATGTCACTTGTGTCATACGTCTGTACGTGAGATTTCCACACTCCTAACATCCCTAGGTCCACTGTTTCCGATGTGATAGAGACGTAGGAAGTGAAGAGACACGTACAACACAAAAGCGTACAGGCCGATCTCGTCTGTTGACTGACAGAGACCGCCAACAGTTGAAGAAGGTCGTAATGTGTAATAGACAGGGATCTATCCAGATCATCACACAGGGATTCCAAAGTGCATCAGGATGCACTGCAAGTACTATGACGGTTAGGTGGGAGGTGAGATAACATGGATTTCATGGTCGATCGGCTGCTGATAAGCCACACATCACGCCGGTAAATGCCAAACTGCGCCTCGCTTGGTGTAAGGAGCGTAAACATTGGACGATTGAACAGTGTAAAAACGTTGTGTGTAGTGACCAATCACGATGCACAACGTGGCGATACGATGGCAGGGTGTTGGGTATGGTGAATGCCCCGTGAATGTCATCTGCCAGCGTGTGTAGTGCCAACAGTAAAATTCGGAAGCAGTGATGTTATGGTGTTTCTCATGGAGGGGCTTGCACCCCTTAATGTTTTGCGTGGCACTATCACAGCACTGGCCTACTTTGATGTTCTAAGCACCTTGTTGTTTCCCACTGTTGAAGAGCAATTCGGGGATGGCGATTACATCTTTCAACACGATCGAGCACCTGTCCATAATACACGGCCTATGGCGGAGTGGTTACACTACAACAACATCCCTGTAATGGACTGGCATGCACAGTCTTGACCTTTGGGATGTTCTGGAACGCCGACTTCCTGCCAGGCCTCACCAACAGACAATGATACCTCTCCCCAATGTAGCATTCCGTGAAGAATGGACTGCCATTCCCCAAGAAGCCTTCCAGCACCTGAGTGAACGTATGCCTGCGACAGAGGAAGCTGTCCTCAAGGCTAAGTGTGGGCCAGCACCATATTGAATTCCAGCATTACCGATGGAGGACGCCACGAACTTTTAAGTCATTTTCAGCCAGGTGTTCGGATACTTTTTATCACATAGTGTATAATGCCGTTGAAGATAGCTTATTGAAATGACCGGTCCACACGCAAAGGTAATTTATAGCCAGAAATGCCTGACGGACAATATTTTAGCCGATTACTGAGTAACGGATATTAAGGGAGTAGATGACGAACGCCTTCAAGCGCCTGTTTGTTCAAGTTTTCCACTATTTCCAAGGCGCTCTCCCTTGGGCCAAACACACAGGTAGCCATTCGTATACTGTTCATATCCCCTGTTAGTCCTGTTTGATATGGGCTTCCACATCGGAAGCCTTTGTAGACTTCCTTCTGGTTTACCCGGAGACTAGCTGTGTGTAAGCTATTGTAGGACCCTTAACTGCAAGTTAGCGGTCATAATCAAATCTTTACGCCAATCAAACCAAAGTGGGTTTAGAATGAATGTGCAAAAAGTATATAAAGCAATCTTATAAGGGCCCTGATATGGGGTTTCTAGCCTCTCATCTAATTTATTCATTAAATTAATTGACATATGTATCCCTCCAAACATAGTAATGGGAAAGGATTCTAATGAGTGTGACTGTCTAACACATAAATGCCATCATAAAAATTTCAATTAGCATTATTTTCTTTAAATGGAACACAAAACTGATCGTGATTTTGTTCATCACCGTAAACCAAACATGTTAATGCCATGGGCGTTGCCGCAGTGGTAACACCGGTTCCCCTCAGATCACCGAAGTTAAGCGCTGTCGACCAGACTAATACTTGGATAGGTGACCAACCGGTTGCCGAACGCTGTTGGCAAGTGCGCTGCACTCAGCCCTTGTGAGGCAAACTGAGGAACTACTTGACAGATAAGTAGCGGTTCTGGTCTCGTAAACTGACATACGGCCGGGAGAGTGGTGTGATAACCACATGCCCCTCCATATCCTCATCCAGTGATCACTGATGGCTAAGAATGACACAGCGGCCGGTTCGTACCGTTGCGCCTTCCTAGTGCTGTTCGGATGGAGTTCAGTTTTTAAACATTTAAATAGTCCTCGCTTGATAGAGATGTTGGCAGAAAGCTAGTACAAAAGACTTTGCATGGAATCTGGTGTGTTTCTCTAGTATAAGAAAGAAGGTGTAGCATAGAGCACACGTGAAATATAAAATAATGAAATATAAAATAACGATACACAAGTGAGTAATGGGATGCATCAGCATGATGTCACTTAAGGAGGCAAAGTGGTTCTATAGATGTCACTACTGAGAAACCTCACTGCGAATTTTAAGCGGCTGAAAAATCGGCTGAATCCGGATAAGCGGACAGTACGGCGCAAGGTGGCGTGTTGATCACGACAGTGACGCGTGGTCAGCCGCTGCAGAGAGATGGGCTCCGTTTCGGAGACCGATCGAAGCGCGAGCGAGAAAAAAGCTGTTTGTTCCGGTGGCCGGAAAAGTGGGACTGTGAATGAAATTACTCTGCAGCAAGAGCGGAAATGTACGCGACCGATTCCTGCGGTGACCAGGATGCAACTTCCCAAACTCTCTTCCGCCCCGCGCCCAGAGAGCGCCAGAACTCGGTCAGTTGTCACTGATAAGCATAGTTTTTGACAATTATGGTCTGATGACAAATTTATCTAGACTCCGACTACCGTACTCTGTCAACCTAGCTGTCAATACTATACCTTCCCACTAAATCCTGAAGGTGACTGCAAACTTGTGCTGCCATAACAGTCGAGCAGCATATCACGGCCTCTACCAGACTTTTGTGTAAGAAGCTTTCTAGCAACGGGCGTCAACGGAATATGATAATCCGAATGCTTCGTATGGTGCCGTTCTGTTGGCTATAACATGGAACTAGGAGATTATTTCTCCAAAACATCCCAACAGTAGTACAGCCTCTCTGGTGCCGAGCTGGTCTTTTCCCACCCAGAACACAAAGCTTTTGGAGAAAAATGCCCCCAGCCATTGTAAAAATACCGAGCATTCGTCACTCTGGCCCCTGAGACCCGACATCAAAAGGGAAAGCCACCACCCACAGGTCGGGAGTCGCGACTTTGTCCGTAATTCCCAGTTATCGGATGTAGCCCCCCTCCCCTCTTACGGACCATTCGGTGCTACTGTCAGCGTTCGGCCCTCACAGCCCAATGTTCTCACTCGTCTCCTACATGGAATGATCAGAATTATCTTATGCATCTATCCTAATCTTAATCATGTACATGCTGGTACATAGCATCCGATTACCTACATTGCACGATAGTGTAATACGGTGGTGAAATGACATTATTTGCATGAATAAAAATTTAGATTTTAGAAATGCAAGGCAGGACTTATAGCCCTTAATAGATGTATAAAAAGGCCAGATCGCCTGCGATCTTGCATACCTGCGTTTGAACATATGATTATTGTATTTCACATCACCAAAAGTGATTTGTACTAGTTGAATGATCCCAGTCATAGGTCATTCATATTATAGTTATTGAGCAGTGGCGACTGGCGCTAGCAATGGTCCACTTGCGTTTTTGATATCGACTCTCGTCTGGTCTTGTATCTCTGACTGTTCCGCCTTTGGTTTTCCGGCTAGGCGTGTGGCCGAGTGCTCTCTGCGGTCGGCGTTCAACGAGGCAGCATGTTTTGAAGGCAGGCCGTCGTCTCTGTCCGCTGTGCCTGGGCCTCGCCGTCCCTGCCGGGTGGACAGCGCTGATTAGTCGGCGCGTTTGCGTGCGAAACAGTGGCGGGTCCGTCATCTCATGCTGGACATCTTCTCATAGTGCAACTGGAAACATTAAGTTACGTATGATTCGTATTCTGTTGTTATGGTTCAAATGGCTCTGAGCACTATGGGACTTAACATCTGAGGTCATCAGTCCCTTAGAACTTATAACTACTTAAACCTAACTAACCTAAGGACATCACACACATCCATGCATGAGGCAGGATTCGAACCTGAGACCGTAGCGGTCGCGCGGTTCCAGATTGAAGCGCCTAGAACAGCTCGGCCACACTGGCCAGCATTCTGCTGTTAACCTATGAAGATTTGTGAAACTTATGGTGACACGTTGTATCTACCGGAGATCCGTTAAGGATAGTTCTGAATAAGAGAGTGCTATACGGAACTTACGAAGTCTAAGACTTCGAAGTTTTGTTTCCGAGGAGTGGAGTCTAATCAGAGTTTTACTGCTTGTTTTAAAGGTTCCTTGCAGTGTTAATTTAATGTAGTATGTTAGTGTGCTCTTCGCCCAAAAAAATGGCTCTGAGCACTATGGGACTCAGCTGCTGTGGTCTTCAGTCCCCTAGAACTTAGAACTAATTAAACCTAACTACCCTAAGGACATCACACACATCCATGCCCTAGGCAGGATTCGAGCCTGCGACCGTAGGAGCAGCGCGGCTCCAGACTGGAGCGCCTAGAACCGCACGACCACCGCGGCCGGCGCTCTTCGCCCAGTTTTGGTTTTGGACTTTTTTTGATAGGAAGCGCAGAGCTTTTGTTAAGTCCGCTGCACTGTGACCACTTTTAAGCTTTAAAAGGATCAGACATTGTCACTTGAGCCTGCCCAACTTACTCTCACGCCCTCTTTGGGTCTTGTGCTAATGTAGTATTCCTTTGCGTGTATTTGGTCTGTCATTGTGTATTCTTACTTTAGTTTTGGTCTTTTATAAATTTCGGAAGCGCCCTTTCTGGTCTGTCTGATTGTCAGTTTGCCTTGCCGCGCGGACCCGGCCTTTGTTTCCCTGGCAGTGGCGTTGGGGTCCTACTTGACAGCTGCCTCACTGTGGGTCCATGTGGAGCCTTGGCCAACTAAGCGATTCGCTGTAACATTATATTATTGCTGTATTTCAGTTAGTGTATTGACTCGCAAGTCGCCGAAGTGGCGTCAACTAAGAGGGGCTTGCAATACGGTGGCCGAACTTCCCCGCATGGGGCCTCCCGTCCAACAATGCCATACGATCATTTCACTTTTTTTTCAGTTAGTATTGTAAACCTTTCTCATGAATATGTTTACAAGGCAACTTCACCCAGTCGTTTTTTAAGAGCTGGCCTTTTCATTTGTTGATGCAGCTAGCAACTGATTTAAATCAAAGTTTTTAAGATTCTGAATTTGTTTGCTTTTACTTTTGTTACAATCACTAGCTCAACGAGTGTAAATAATCTAGAATTTTAAGTAGAAGCTTCTGTCATATGTGAAAGCGAGTTGTATATTTCCTTAAGAGGTCAAAGATCCGAGTTAAAATTTTATATTGTTATTGTGAAAATTGTTCTTTAGTCGAAATTGAAATTATATACCAAGTTGTCCATCAACAAAAGTCCCTAACTTCCTAGGAGCTTCAAGTAGCTGTGGTTAGCAGTACCACAGCTTAGTTATAGTATAGAATGTTATTGCGTTTTGTGAACGCACGGTTATGCGTTTCTGAACATTAAAAGCAAGTCAGTAATCCTTACAACATTTTGAAACCTTATTAAGCCCTCAGTGGATAATTGTTTCGAGTTTTCAGTTACCACTTGATTACATATAAGTTCGCCATCTATAAGGTCTTGCCATGATTTTCATTGATCAAAAGCTGTAGGAATTGGAAACGTCTAGAGTTAATAATATACTGTAGCTCTGTTACTACTTATTAAAACTTCTCATAGCTGTTAGGTGATTTGGTTTCGCCATTCTTTACTACGTGATCTACATCTACATCTACATTCATACTCCGCAAGCCACCCAACGGTGTGTGGCGGTGGGCACTTTACGTGCCACTGTCATTACCTCCCTTTTCTGTTCCAGTCGCGTATGGTTCGCGGGAAGAACGACTGTCTGAAAGCCTCCGTGCGCGCTCGAATCTCTCTAATATTACATTCGTGAACTCCACGGGAGGTGTAAGTAGGGGGAAGCAGTATATTCGATACCTCATCCAGAAACGCACCCTCTCGAAACCTGGCGAGCAAGCTACACCGCGATGCAGAGCGCCTCTCTTGCAGAGTCTGCCACTTGAGTTTGCCAAATATCTCCGTAACGCTAACACGGTTACCAAATAACCCTGTGACGAAACGCGCCGCTCTTCTTTGGATCTTCTCTATCTACTCCGTCAACCCGATCCGGTACGGATCCCACACTGATGAGCAATACTCAAGTATAGGTCGAACGAGTGTTTTGTAAGCCACCTCCTTTGTTGATGGACTACATTTTCTAAGGACTCTCCCAATGAATCTCAACCTGGTACCCACCTTACCAACAATTAATTTTATATGATCATTCCATTTCAAATCGTTCCGCACGCATACTCCCAGATATTTAACAGAAGTAACTGCTACCAGTGTTTGTTCCGCTATCATATAATCATACAATAAAGGATCCTTCTTTCTATGTATTCGCAATACATTACATTTGTCTATGTTAAGGGTCAGTTGCCACTACCTACACCAAGTGCCTATCCGCTGCAGATCTTCCTGCATTTCGCTACAGTTTTCTAATGCTTCAACTTCTCTGTATACTACAGCATCATCCGCGAAAAGCCGCATGGAACTTTCGACACTATCTACTAGGTCTTTTATACATATTGTGAAAAGCAATGGTCCCATGACACTCCCCTGTGGCACGCCAGAGGTTACTTTAACGTCTATAGACGTCTCTCCACTGATAACAACATGCTGTGTTCTGTTTGCTAAAAACTCTTCAATCCAGCCACACAGCTGGTCTGATATTCCGTAGGCTCTTTGTTTGTCAGGTGACAGTGCGGAACTGTATCGAACGCCTTCCGGAAGTCTAGGAAAATAGCATCTACCTGGGAGCCTGTATCTAATAATTTCTGGGTCTCATGAACAAATAAAGCGAGTTGGGTCTCACACGATCGCTGTTTCCGGAATCCATCTCGGTAAAATTTGGTACGGGCCTTTTTAAAACTTAAGTCAGACATCCTGTATTATACTTTTTACGTTATATTCTCGTTCATTAGCATAACAGAACATCCTGTATGGAGCTTGGAAGGTATGAAGAGTAAATAAGTGACAAACTGCAACGTACAGTGGGCTCCGAAGACGAGCATAGATTGCGCAACTGAGACCAGTCAACGCGCAAAATGCTGCACTCAGGGTTAGAACTACACACTATACACTCTGAGACAAAATAGCTTACCATGAAGGGCAACTGCACAGCGGTACGTCGACGATATTCTACGTCCCGTCTTGCTTCCCTTCACGGTAAGCTGTCCTGGGCTTACACATCAGCAAGACAATGGCTGTCCTCACGCGGCTAGAGTTTCTACCGCATGTCTTCGTGCTTTCCAATCCCTCCGATGCCCAGTAATATCGCCAGATCTCTCCCCAGTCGAGAGCGTTTTTAGTATTATGGGCAGGTCCCACCAACTAGTTCGGATTTTGACAATCGAACGCTCCAGTTGGGCAGAATTTGACTCCATATCCCTGACGAGGACATCCAACAAGTAGTGAAAGCCAAGCCGAATAATTGTTTGCTTAAGGGGCAGATGTGGAGCAAGCGTTATCGATTTCCTCAAATTGTGAATCTCTTTCTCTTGAATAAATTATACAATTTTTCTAAAATTTTAATTATTTGTTTTTCTGTAGGTGTAGCTGACATCCATCGATTTCCGTGCCATTACGATAATTCCTTCGCAGTGTGTAATTTTTATTTCCTTAGGGTGTATATTGATTAGAAAATGTTTGAGTACAGTGTGGTCAACATTTAGAAAAATCCTGTCACTGCTAACTTTTGCAGAAATGCTTTATGAAGCTACTGACTTCTAGTAAAAGATTCCAGATTAGCATTTTTCATATATATAAGATTATGAACTGCCACACTTCTCAACACAACCGTATAACAGTTTTTCAGAATCTAGAACTGAATTGAACATCTGAACGTATACTCCACACATGGAATCCAAATTTAATACTCGATTATTGATCGGTCTTTTTACTGAATGGAAAAATCTTCGTTGTCTCTCTACATTTGGGATACATGTTTATGATGGAGTAATCGCGTCTACAATGCGATAAGGCACTATGCAAACTTCCGGCAGAGGCATCTGTGTTGCCAACCTATTAGAAGCCATTCTACGGGAATATGCTTGTGCTGACTATACAGAAGAGGACTCACATATCACACATATGCTCAGAAATGACGCTACAAATGTATGAACTAGTGAATAAAATTAATATGTAACTTATGTACCTTACAGATGGAAGGTATAAATGGGTTTAGAAAAAATTGTTCCTGTGAAACACAACTAGCTCTTTATTCACATGAAGTGTTGAGTGCTATCGACAACGGATTTCAGATCGATTCCGTATTACTCGACTTCTAGAAGGCTTTTGACACTGTACCACACAAGCGGCTTGTAGGAAAATTACGTGCTTACGGAATATCGTCTCATTTATGTGACTGGATTTGTGATTTCCTGTCAGAGAGGTCACGGTTCGTAGTAACTGACGGAAGGTCGTTGAGTAAAACAGAAGTGCTTTCTGGCGTGGCGTTCCCCAAGGTAGTGTTATAGGCCCTTTTCTGTTCCTTATTTACATCAACGATTTGGAAGACAATCTGAGCAGCCATCTCAGGTTGTTTGCAGAAGACACTGTCGTTTATCCATTAATAAAGTCATCGGAAGATCAAAAACAACTGCAAAACGATTTAGAAAAGATATCTGAATGGTGCTAAAATTGGTAATTGGCCCTAAATAACGAAAAATATGAGGTCATCAACATAAGTGCCAAAAGGAATCCGGTAAACTTCGGTTACATGATAAATAATTCAGATCTAAAGGTCGTAAATTTAACCAACTACCTAGGAATTACAATTTCGAACAACTTAATTGGAAGGAACCCGTAGAAAATGTTGTGTGGAAGGTCAACAAAGACTGCGTTTTATTGGCAGGACACTTAGAAAATGTAACAGATCTACTTAGGAGACTGCTTACACTACGCTTGTCCGTCCTCTTTTAGAATACTGCTGCGCGGTGTGAGATCCTTACCAGATAGGACTGACGGAATACAACGAAAAAGTTCAAAGAAGGGCACCACGTTTTGTAATCGCGAAATATGGGAGAGAGTGTCACAGAAATGATACAGGATTTGGGCTGTACATCATTAAAAGAAAGGCGTTTTTCGTTGCGACGGAATCTTCTCACGAAATTCCAATCACCAACTTTCTCCTCCGAATGCGAAAATATGTTGTTGACACCGATCTACATAGGGAGAAACGATCACCACGATAAAATAAGGGAAATCGGATCTCGTACGAAAGTTATAGGTGTTCGTTCTTTCCGCGCGCCATACGAGATTGGAATAATAGGGAATTGTGAAGGCGATTCGATGAACCCTCTGCCAGGCACTTAAATGTGATTTGCAGAGCATCTATGTAGATGTAGATTCTTAGGCCATATGTGAATGGGAAATGTGGCATGTTATCGACACCCCTGTAAAGAAGGTTCCCGGGGTGAAATTCGATTAAGCAAACTTCCTCAGCAATATTCAGTCTCAATTTACACCACATGGAACAGTCAATTGGATGCTTCCTATGCGGTTGGTCCCGGTGGAGGTTCGAGTCCTCCCTCGGGCATGGGTGTGTGTGTTTGTCCTTAAAATAATTTAGGTTAAGTAGTGTGTAAGCTTAGGGACTGATGACCTTAGCAGTTACTTCCCATAAAATTCACATTTGTTTTGTTTCCTAATAATATGAAGGATAGCGATACGTAAAATACGAATACTTAATTATGAGCGTGGTGCATCCAAGATGAATATTCCAGCAATATTCTTCCATAAAGCTAAATACAGAAGGTCCGGACCGCATCTCAATAAACTACAGGAAGCAGAAGCACCTTTGTGAGAACGAGGAACGTAGGAGGATGTCAACGACATCAATATAAGCTGCCCTCTGCGATGCCAAGACTAACCACCGAGCCCGCCAATTTATTGGGAATTCTGCTGTAGTAAATACACTCCTGGAAATGGAAAAAACAACACATTGACACCGGTGTGTCAGACCCACCATACTTGCTCCAGACACTGCGAGACGGGCTGTACAAGCAATGATCACACGCACGGCACAGCGGACACCCCAGGAACAGGAACTGCGGTGTTGGCCGTCGAATGGCGCTAGCTGCGCAGCATTTGTGCACCGCCGCCGTCAGTGTCAGCCAGTTTGCCGTGGCATACGGAGCTCCATCGCAGTCTTTAACACTGGTAGCATGCCGCGACAGCGTGGACGTGAACCGTATGTGCAGTTGACGGACTTTGAGCGAGGGCGTATAGTGGGCATGCGGGAGGCCGGGTGGACGTACCGCCGAATTGCTCAACACGTGGGGCGTGAGGTCTCCACAGTACATCGATGTTGTCGCCAGTGGTCAGCGGAAGGTGCACGTGCCCGTCGACCTGGGACCGGACCGCAGCGAGGCACGGATGCACGCCAAGACCGTAGGATCCTACGCAGTGCCATAGGGGACCGCACCGCCACTTCCCAGAAAATTAGGGACACTGTTGCTCCTGGGGTAGCGGCGAGGACCATTCGCAACCGTCACCATGAAGCTGGGCTACGGTCCCACACACCGTTAGGCCGTCTTCCGCTCACGCCCCAACTTCGTGCAGCCCGCCTCCAGTGGCGTCGCGACAGGCGTGAATGGAGGGACGAATGGAGACGTGTCATCTTCAGCGATGAGAGTTGCTTCTGCCTTGGTGCCAATGATGGTCGTATGCGTGTCCGTGCAGGTGAGCGCCACAATCAGGACTGCATACGACCGAGGCACACAGGGCCAACACCCGGCATCATGGTGTGGGGAGCGATCTCCTACACTGGCCGTACACCTCTGGTGATCGTCGAGGGGACACTGAATAGTGCACGGCACATCGAAACCGTCATCGAACCCCTCGTTCTACCATTACTAGACCGGCAAGAGAACTTGCTGTTCCAACAGGACAATGCACGTCCGCATGTATCCCGTGCAACCCAATGTGCTCCAGAAAGTTTAAGTTAACTACCCTGGCCAGCAAGATCTCCGGATCTGTCCCGCATTGAGCATGTTTGGGACTGGATGAAGCGTCGTCTCTCGCGGGCTGCACGTCCAGCACGAACGCTGGTCCAACTGAGGCGCCAGGTGGAAATGGCATGGCAAGCCGTTCCACAGGACTACATCCAGCATCTCTACGATCGTCTCCATGGGAGAATAGCAGCCTGCATTGCTGCGAAAGGTGGATATACACTGTACTAGTGCCGACATTGTGCATGCTGTGTTGCCTGTGTCTATGTGCCTGTGGTTCTGTTAGTGTGATCATGTGATGTATCTGACCCCAGGAATGTGTCAATAAAGTTTCCCCTTCCTGGGACAATGAATTCACGGTGTTCTTATTTCAATTTCCAGTTGTGTAATTAAATAAATCAGAGATTATAAACTAATTTCAAGCATTTGTTCTTGTTATAAATGTAATATGACAGTAATTAGAATAGCGTACGTACTACTGTCGTGTTAAATAAAGTGAAACGGTGTGGAATACTCATTTTTCCTTCTCTCGGATATAGTCGTAATTTTAACTCTTAGGTTTCATTTTACGCGAGAGAGTCATAATAAAAGAGAAATATAAATTCTTATTTCGTACTCTTGATGTTATCTCCTTTTGTCATAAAATCGATCTGCCAAGTGTCAATGTTGCCTCTGGTTCGTTAAACGGTTTTTTTTTTAAGGGAAGATTGTAGGTAATAATTTAAATCGGGCTACTGTAGTGAGAAAGAGATATATGCCCTAGAGGAAAAGTTAGAAAAAGCGTAATTTTAATTACAACAGTTGAACGAGGAAAAGAGAGTGGATGTGTAGCAGGCATAGAAGGGGTACTGGAGAAGATCTTGAACAAATTCAAAACTCGGTTCAACTATAGATTTCCCTCACTACCACAAAAAAGGAAACGATCGTATGGCATAGATGGCGGTAGTCGTCACCGGTGGAAGATCGGACCCAGGTTGCAAGTCTTTTCAGACACCATATTGGGCAACTTGCATGATGAAATGATGATGAGAACAAAACACCCAGTTCCCGAGCTGAGAAAATCGAAAATCGGGCTGGGAATTTTACCGGGCCCCGATGCACGGCAGTCAGACGCACTGATCACTCAGTTACTACCAGAATTAAAGAAGGAAGAACCTCACAGAGATGCAGAGTAGTGTAGGACGCAGCCCTACAATGCTAGGAAACCTACAGATACGACAGGCGGAAAAGAAAACAGATAAAGAAGGCTTTAGCGAATTGGAGACAGTTATAGGAGGGGTGTGGATTAGCAGCTACAGAAAAAATCTAAGTTCAGGTTACCATAACAAAAGTTCTGTGGAAGTAAGTATTAGTCTTAAATAACAGAACAAATGTGCAAGCACTTTAGCAAAGATCAAGTGTTGACAGAGCTGGGAACAGCCTGGCGTAAAAACGGTAAATACGGTATTGGGAGTGACTCGAACAAAGTAGAAGGATCTACAGAGCTTACACACACGGATTTCATAGAGGTTCCGTGACACCAGAACTTTCCCTGTGTTATTAAGCGTGTAAACAGAGTTGTAAGGGCTCCTGCAGACTGATCCTAAATCTCACAAAAATCTCATATTGGTGCTTTCAAGTAGTCTCTAAAGAAGTATAAGGATATAGTTCTTATGTCCTACACCTAAATAGCAGGGATAAGGACAAGTTAGCAAGTGTTTGTAGACAGGCATGCGGTGGCGGCGTTGACGATACACGCGACGACGAGGCATAGTGCTTCAATGCTGTTGCATATAGAGCTCACAGCGGAATGGTTTCGCTGCCGTGCACTGCCCACTTATATCGAGAGCGAGTGACCTTGATTACGCGCTGATAACGGACTATGACTCTGCAGGAACCAGCGAGAAGCGTGCTGTAGTCAGGTTAGCAGCGCGCTGCGCTGGTGCCTCCGCCGCCCTCACGCCGTGCCAAGTCGGGCGGGTTGCGTCACCGACTCGCTAGGCGCTCAGCGGGCAGTGCGGCACTAAGACAGCGCGGCACTAAGATTTATATTTTTTCACACTGTTACATCCTTGAGCCCCCAGTTCGCGATGTACGACTAGCGGTTACAGAGGTCAAGGATCAGTCTTTATTAATAATTATAGTACAAGGTAATGTCTCCATTTACAGGGGCTCAAGGATGCTACAGTTTGAAAAAACCCTGAAGACAGCTAGTCCTGCTCCCCAGTCCTCTTCCCATCAAGCTCTAAACATGTAATCTTAAACTGCAGTTCATTAATCAACGATCCTCTAACTTTAATGTCCTTAAATCCGCTATTCGGTTGGTTAAATGTATTAACTGTGCCTGCACCCTGTCTAACTGTCACTAGGTTGAGTGCCCTCCAAAACGCCGATGGTGTCCTCAAGACCCCTAACAATCTTAAACAAAAACTCAATGGCTGCTTCTGTCTCACCCACAACATCCGGCATGACGCCAACTGGCTGAAGAACGGTAGCACGCAAACAGGCGGCTAAGTCCGGGAAACTACCCTCAAAAGGCTGGCGCCTTCCTCAACAGGCCGATCCCGGGGCACTGCCTGACCGCCAATAGAACTGGTCACCTGAAACAACAAAACAGCAAAAACAAATATCGTGTAACGCTGACAGAGTTGCAATTCGAACCAATGGTAACTGTAATGGCAATATTACAATCGTAACCACGCTCTGCTGCCATTAAAACCTGGCACTTAGGTAAAAGCTGGATTTAGTGTGGACGGGGCCGTAATCAGTTTCTCATTTTTTTTAAATAACGTAAACTTAATTTGGAAACAATTAGAAAAAGAGTTGACAATAAGGAACAATTATCAGAATTGACTGTTAAGTCACAATGTCTAATTTAATAAAATTCTTAAGCAAGTTGCACACACGGCTGAAGGCCTTATTGATCAGAAATTCAAATTATTTGTCGGCTGCAAATCCCAATAGTAATAACTCAAAAAACCATTTGACAGGTGAAGGCCTGGATAGCAATGAACGACTGCCTTACCGTGTTACATCTTCCAAAATGAGTGAGGGAAAACATCCACTAACCGTTTTAAAACCTCACATCTCACCAGCGTCTCCTACCTCTCGTGGGTGAAACTACCAACAAAGTTTGACTGGGGGTTGGGGTTGGGTTGTTTGGGGTAAGAGATTCTGATTGGGTCTAGTGAGGACGATCCCGGAGTACAATTTCCTGAGGTACCACCGCTGTGAGGAGGGCCGTACGCTTAGCCTACGTTGCACTCAGAATTTGAAATGGTGCTCACGTGATTGTTCTTTCGAGCAATCCACGCGGTGTAACACACTATCTTGTATAAGGGAGAACTGCAGCCATAATTAGACATCATGAATAATAAATGTTTGGCTGCTCTTTTAAATAATTTATTTAACGACCGCTTTCGATGGCTACAAGTCACAGCATCGGGTTTGATCCGTTAAATTAGAAAAAGCGTTTTCTTAATTGTGGTCTAATTATAGTTACGATCAATATTGAGAAAGACAGGAAAATTACTTATATGTTAAATCATTACATTAAACTTGCGACAATGGCGCGACCGAACATTCCTTGTCTACGAAGAACAGGCATAATTAGCGAGTCGTTATGGAAGCAAAAGGCATGGTCCTCAAGCGAGCCTAAACATTTTTTTTCTGTGAGAACCATCGAGAAATATTTGCCCAACCAGACCAATAGTAGGTTGGAACATCCAATCAAAAATTAAAAACACCTACCATGAATCCGGAACGGACGACAATAGGCCGAAGATAACCAGTTAAGCATTCGATCGATGGTCAAAATCCACAAATAGTGACATAAATTTAAAAAAAGAATTATGGGAACTATCGGCCAGGAAGCGTTTAGCAATAACAACAGTATAAAGACGACAACTGATTGGAAAATATGTATGCTGATGAAAATCACATACCATAAACACAAAAGACTGCGACGCATGGAGATACAAGAGAGAACGTGCTCTGCTACGGACTGAGCAAGAATTTGTGTCGGTGGTCGATATCGGGCAGGCACTAAATGCATAACTGAAACTACGTCACCATAACATTCAGGATAACTTTTATTTTTTAAATAAAAATGTCTGTTAAGGTTGTCTGTATCTGTACTTAGTGGTTTCTTTAACACTCGACCAATGACTCCGTATATTTGTTGGTTCAGTATACCTTATTTTATCCCTTATTGTTTGGATTTCGGCATAGACAGATTTTATAATATAAGAAATAATTTTGACTAGGCCATAAGCAACTTGTTACCTCTGTTCACCAAAATTTTCAGTAATATGCTTTTTTCACTCATCACTTATTTCCTACAATATGTTCAAGTGAGCAGGTGTTAAATAATAATTTTATACTTTACATTCTGACAATGATTTTCACCAGGAGCAGAATTAACATGGCCGCGCGGGAATAGCCGAGCGGTGTAAGGCGCTACAGTCATGAACCGTGCGGAGCCGCTCCCGGCGGAGGTTCAAGTCCTCCCTCGGGCAATTTAGGTTAAGTAGTGTGTCAGCTTAGGGACTGATGAGCTTAGCAGTTAAGTCCCATAATATTTCACACACATTTGAACATTTTTTTAATTAACATGTGAAAAATGGTATTTTTTCTGCTTGTGATTCTTCGTCACCTGCAATTGTTCTATTACGTTTATGTTATTCGGAGTATGATATTAATATTTTTTGTCTACGAATGTGACCTTGTCACACGAATATTTGCAGAGCCCCGGGGAACTGTGTTTACTTGCTAGCCGCAGCGTCTCAGACTCCATATCAGTACTGCATCTCGATGGAGAATCAAAACCACTGTCGGATATAAGACTCACCTATTCATCTGGCTTTAGATGTGTTTCAATTCAAATGTGCTTTTGTCTGACATGCCAGTGAATCGTTGCGCTCGCATTTTGCCGTCGATTCTTATTTTGATATCTTTTGTGTTGTACTATCTTCACGGTCTTGCCTCCTTAGTCGTCTTTGGTTTCGAAATCGGCACGAGAAGGGATGGGCAGCGAGCGCTTGGACGGTGGGCAGTGAGCGTGTTTGTTGTGGCGAGCAAAGAGTTTACCGAATTGGCAGCCGTTGAGTGCCGCACGTGGAAGCTTGCGGGCTTTCAGAACCGAGCTGTGGCTGTGTGGCGTTAGCTGGCCGCCTCATGATGGAAGACGGGAAGTTCTGCACGACTCGACGGGAATTGCTAACTCAACCCGAAGCTGTCTTCTGCTGTTATCAGACGCGGACGTAAAACCATAACTTGGGACAATGACTGAGCGTTTCCGGCTGGCATTGTATTGCTGCTCGCAGCTGTCTTTAGCAGTTCTGACTGTTTCAAATCAATTTTCAATTAAGCTCGCTAGTTATCTGTTTTGTGTCAAGCTTGTCGCTTTGGTGATCCGGTACTGGCTCAACCTTTAAGTGTTAATGCTAAGTCACATTTGTTAAGTTTGTGTACCAATTTGTTATCGGATATCAAACCTTGGTATGTACGCCGTCTTACTCAAGGTGAATATTTTATCTTACAGGCCAGCCTATTTTTAGTTGAGCTGTTATCAGAAATTTGTTTTAATCAAGGAGCCGTACGTTTATTTTTCCTCACTTGTTCCAACGAGCTTAAAATTGCCTCTACTGTCTAAATGTTATTTGTGCACATTTATTTATATTTTCACTGCTGGTTTAAGATACGTGTAAGCACGTTATCATCTACTTATAAGCACAGCAGTGCAAAATACACCCCTGGAAATGGAAAAAAGAACACATTGACACCGGTGTGTCAGACCCACCATACTTGCTCCAGACACTGCGAGAGGGCTGTACAAGCAATGATCACACGCACGGCACAGCGGACACACCAGGAACCGCGGTATTGGCAGTCGAATGGCGCTAGCTGCGCAGCATTTGTGCACCGCCGCCGTCAGTGTCAGCCAGTTTGCCGTGGCATACGGAGCGCCATCGCAATCTTTAACACTGGTAGCATGCCGCGACAGCGTGGATGTGAACCGTATGTGCAGTTGACGGACTTTGAGCGAGGGCGTATAGTGGGCATGCGGGAGGCCGGGTGGACGTACCGCCGAATTGCTCAACACGTGGGGCGTGAGGTCTTCACAGTACATCGATGTTGTCACCAGTGGTCGGCGGAAGGTGCACGTGCCTGTCGACCTGATACCGGACCGCAGCGACGCACGGATGCACGCCAAGACCGTAGGATCCTACGCAGTGCCGTAGGGGACCGCACCGCCACTTCCCAGAAAATTAGGGACACTGTTGCTCCTGGGGTAGCGGCGAGGACCATTCGCAACCGTCTCCATGAAGCTGGGCTACGGTCCCGCACACCGTTAGGCCGTCTTCCGCTCACGCCCCAACATCGTGCAGCCCGCCTCCAGTGGTGTCGCGACAGGCGTGAATGGAGGGACGAATGGAGACATGTCGTCTTCAGCGATGAGAGTCGCTTCTGCCTTGGTGCCATTGATGGTCGTATGCGTGTTTGGCGCCGTGCAGGTGAGCGCCACAATCAGGACTGCATACGACCGAGGCACACAGGGCCAACACCCGGCATCATGGTGTGGGCAGCGATTTCCTACACTGGCCGTACACCTCTGGTGATCGTCGAGGGGACACTGAATAGTGCACGGTACATCCAAACCGTCATCGAACCCATCGTTCTACCATTCCTAGACCGGCAAGGGAACTTGCTGTTCCAACAGGACAATGCACGTCCGCATGTATCCCGTGCCACCCAACGTGCTCTAGAAGGTGTAAGTCAACTACCCTGGCTAGCAAGATCTCCGGATCTGTCCCCCATTGAGCATGTTTGGGACTGGATGAAGCGTCGTCTCACGCGGTCTGCACGTCCAGCACGAACGCTGGTCCGACTGAGGCGCCAGGTGGAAATGGCATGGCAAGCCGTTCCACAGGACTACATCCAGCATCTCTACGATCGTCTCCATGGGAGAATAGCAGCCTGCATTGCTGCGAAAGGTGGATATACACTGTACTAGTGCCGACATTGTGCATGCTGTTTGCCTGTGTCTATGTGCCTGTGGTTGTGTCAGTGTGATCATGTGATGTATCTGACCCCAGGAATGTGTCAATAAAGTTTCCCCTTCCTGGGACAATGAATTCACGATGTTCTTATTTCAATTTCCAGGAGTGTAGTTTTCTCCTTATTTGCGAAGATCAAACGTACGTATATACATATGTATATATTTGCAGGCTGCTTTATTGCTAGTAAATTCTTGCAGACTACCTCTTTTGTAAATGCAGGTTATGGTGTGTCATTTGGTTTTGCGTTCATCTTTGGGGGAATCATTGTTATTATCTCCGCATAGAAACTAACTGCTGATGTGAGTATTGTGTAGAGCTCAACCGGAATTTGGTTTGTGGCTTTTCTGCCTCAGCTTTTGTGTGGGGGTGCTAATTGATTTTTCCATTGTCCCTGGCCGACAGGTACATTGCGTGGGTGTGGTCCGTTGTTTGTGCCGGTCTGTCCGGCCCTCATCTACACGTGATGGTTGTTGAATGAACGCTTGTCGACGCACCGTTAAGAGCAGCCTTATTAAATTATGTTATTCACTTGTGTTGCTTTCAGATCGTAGTCTTGAGGTATTGCTTCAGCATTAGCTGCTGTAGCTTCTATAATTTTGTTGTTTTGATATTCGGTGAGTACCGGATTTTATGTTTTCACTTTGACCTACAGCTTTGTCCTGAAGTAAAAGTGGAAACGATTATCTAATTCCTGGTCCATGTATGGTTTCGTTTTACTGTTTCAGTTTGAACTATTGCCTGATTTTTTCTCTTTAATAATTGCCATTGTTAAAAGAATTTTACTACACTTGAATGTTCATTATAGTTATTGAACCATCTTAGCCAGTCATTCCGCGATTTCTGCTTCTCAGACCCAACCATTGCTGGTTACTGGTGAGGTGTTAATTACTATTGAAGGTTGTATCCCCACCACCATTAACTGGTTTTGGAAAAGGAACACTTTTGTTACAATTTAAATTAAAGAAGCTATCAAGCCACATACATCCTGTGTAATAAAATTGGTTTCTCAAATTCCATTTCTGGAAAATAAGCTATTGCTGTGCGAGTATTTGCAACATATCTAATTAAAATATCCAAACATTCATTGTCCGCAGCTCGTGGTCTCGCGGTAGCGTTCTCGCTTTTTCGAGCACGGTGTCGCGGGTTCGATTCCCGGCGGGGGAGAGGCATTTTCACCTGACCCGAAGTGGCTCGGTGTTGTTGTGTCGTCTTCATCAACATCATCAGTCTTCCCCATTACGGTAGGAGGAAGGCAACGCCAAACCACCTCCACTAGGACGTTGCCTCGTACGACGGTGCGAGTCTCCCGCATCATTCCCCTACGCTCTGTCAAGAAGCATGGGGCTTAATTTCATTTTCAAACATTCATTACCATTCCAATATTTTTTTTTACTTTTATCAGTCTAAATCTAAAATACCAAATTACATTTCGTGGTATCTTTGTACCGAGATGCGGAATATCTTTGAGCAGAGTTCGAAAGAACTTAGAAAGGCGAGTAGGTCATGCTCGTCTTGGCGAGGAACCGGATTGGATTAAGGTAGCCATGCGCCGATAGTTCCAGCGATAGTTTTATAAGTCGTTCCCATTATAGAATTATGTTTTGTGATTGAGATGACACGATTAGAGATACACTATGGTAATGAATCTGATTTAATTTTTTTGTTTGATATAGAATCCTCTCTGAATATAGTTGCGCTTAGTGCTCCAAGTTTTCGTTCATATAATATGTTAGGTATATATATCTTTTAAAAACGCGGTACATATCCAAATACCAGATGTCTAGCATACTTTCATCTGATTCCCCCTCACTATAATTCTAGGCGATGGTTTAGATATATTTATAGGTAGTAATCAGATTCGTACAAATATGTTTACAAGGAGCGAGAGGCTTCGGCGGCGCTACATCAATCACACCCACAAGGTAAGTGCATCTCAGAATAAGTGCTTCAATCGAGTCGCATCAACCTGGTGCGGCCCACCACGAATTCCTCTCCTGCGCCAACCTCTTCATCTCAGAATAGCACTTATATCCTACGTCCTCAATTATCTCCTGGATTTATTTCTATATCTCTCTTCCACTATACTGCTCTCTCAAGTGCCATATATTAAGAGATGTCTAGTCTGTTGTGTCGGCTGCTGTGGAAGTGAGCACGGACACACACAACGAAAGAGAGACATTTCGCTGACGTGTGGCACGAATCCTTGCGATGGCAAGTGGCAGGAATCCAAAATCATCTGTACATAACACTTGCAGATTAATAGAACACTTTATTTCTAAAAAGGAAATAAATGTAACTTTACGTCTCATTGTGACGTGGTTTGATGTGCTTCCTGTGCCTCCTACATGCAATTACGTTTACACACTATTACTACTCACAGAACGCAAGCTAATTATCGTCTTTCTATTACTCAGTACTGATGCTCTCGAAGTCTGTGACCGAACTGACTCGGCCACCTATGAGCGGTTGGTTAATTCAACGTTGACAGGGGGTGCTGGACTCTTTGTCTTTCTGGAGGTGTGGCGCTACCCGCTCTTTCCAGTGGCGTGCGGGTCAGCGCTTTCTTGATGCAGTTTCGCGGGGCTGCGCTGACGGGTGGGCAAGCGATGCTTTATGACCGCACACTCCTTCTTGTCCATCTCTTCCACTTGTTCCTTTAGTTGGTGATTCTGCGCGGAACCTCACTAACCACATTTCCGCTACACATCGTCACTTTCGTCCTTCTTCGATTTACTCTCGGTTCATAGTGTATTTTCATTAGACTGCTCGTTCTATTCAGCATATAACGCAGTTCTTTCAAAAGTACGCTGGGGATAGCAATATATAAAGTTTTAACCCTGGAGCAGTGTAGTTCTCCCGTGGTGAGTCGCTGAACCTTTGTTTACAAAAATTTATTTGCGGAGCAAATAACTAGAACACAAGTTCTGCATTCATTGGTACTTGAGCAGATACTTTGGTTCACAACACAATTAATCACTGCACAATTATAAAACAACTCACTTTTGGGACGCAGAGGGCTTCTACCCAAACGTTACATACATGCAGCGTGCTTCTATCCGTTAAAGTAACTAGACATAAATAGACTTTTAAACCGCTTAAGAAGTAATCAAATGGAATTGAAAAACAACCGGGCCTCGGCCTGAAAACATGATTTTAAGGAAGATAAACGGACTGTAACATCCAAGAGATAAATTTTAGCTACAGTGCGACGAGAGGAAATTATGCCTCTAACAGTTATAAACATTATGTATTCGGCATATGAAAAAACAATGAAAACATGATAAATATTAATTATTTATATAATATTTTATGACTTAATTGGGCATATCGATTTGTATCATACAGAGACAATGGTAATTGTAAATTCCTTTTATGATCTGCGTTTACCTTCCTTTGTTTTTACCTTTTGTTGGTTGGCTTTTGTAGGTTGCGGACGCAAGACGCATATCAAACTGAGGTCTCTTAAGAAATTGTAATTATTTGTTAATTATTACTTGAAAATAGAGTTCATTATTATTATAAATATGAGTGAATAATTATTTGTAACTTTGTAATTCCTCCCAGTAAGCATTATCAGTGTTAATTATTTCTTTCCGCTGCATGGAGCGCAGCCATTGATGATAGCGATTGGTATTGTGTTTTTCATAAGGAAAAAAATCAAATGTTTGCTTGATGAAGTCTAAATAGTGCACAGTACAGAAGTAAAATTTAATAAGCATTTCAAATACTTATCCTATTTGCTCTAACAATAGAAGGTCTCTATCAATTGTCTGCCGCCATCTTAACAATTATCTCAGCGCCAAATTCAAATTACGCAATTCTGCAGACATAAATGCCGAAGGCAATAAAAATGTGTAAAAATAAATGTGCACCGGTGGTACCGAACTCATTTTAATGAAAACAATTGGAATCATATTGGTTCTTTATAAACAGTGCTCATAGCACGATATTTATTACAACCTTTTCTTGCTGATGTATGAAGTCGAAATTAATTACGCACGAGTTGCGAAGAATATTGTTTCAGGTAACATACGTCAGTGTTGTGCGTGGCTGATATTCGGTGATTTTAATGATCATTTCGCTGAAGATAACTGTTTCCATCATAATCAATAGTTGTATATTATCTGTTGTATGACAAGTGATTTAGTGACACAACTTATAGACAAGACTTTAACGCAACGTTAACTTAGAGTTCTTTAGCAACTTGACCAAATTTTTAGCCGGGAGAAAAATTATTTAGTAATTACTCACTGTAATAAAATAATAGTTTCATTTTCATTTACAAATTAGTTAAATACCAAACCACTGAATAACACAGCTAACCCCACAGGGCTTTTGCCATTAGAGCAATCGAGAACGTCATCTATAATTCATGTTACTTTTTCGTGAGCTCTAGCCCACTTTAAACTGAGAAAAACTACTTTAAAAAAATCTTACTTCCGCCCAAGAAAGTTAAGTGCACAGCGGACTTCTTTCGCTCAGAGGAAAAGAGAAATTTAACTATAATTTACGTTGCTTTAGCGTGGATCCTATCCCATTTAAGCTTTAAAAAGTTGAGGTTCTAAAACATCATTTCTCAAAGAGCATCAAACCAGTCTATGGCAAACAGTCATTAACAAAACTTTCCACGTTTACTGTAAACAGAGTCTGGCTACGAGAGTTAATGAACATAAGATTAACTCTCAGAAAACTGCTGTGTGGGGAACCCTTATCAGAGGCTTACAACTGAATCGTTTAAGGAAATCAGATATAATGAGCAAGAACTTACAAATCAATATCATTAACAATCAAGTAAACTGGTTAAATCACGAATACAGTCAATAAACTTTACCCAGACGTTCTAACACAGACCGCGAGGTGTGTTCCTCAAACCGGCTCATACTCAGTGTCACTGGACTGCCGTTGACCCCAACCACCACTGAGCCCACGTCTTGCGCTTAATAATTTCTAGAGTGCACCATAACGAGCGGGCTTCTAAAACAGACTTAGTAGCGTCATGAGTTTACCGATTAAGACAGTCAAACGGGTCTCAATAACTTCTCAAAATAATCACAAGCTGGCAACCAGGAAAAGAACTCCAATTAAGACAATTACAGAGAAGTCCCTTCCCTCTTTCATATCCAGAACACACCTCGGAAAAGAGTTTACAGATTGATGTTAAGCAGAGCACAGGCTGGACTGACATTTCCAACGAAAGCAACGTACGTCCCCACTAGAACTCAAACTCAAGGAAAGTAAGTTGGATACCTCCAGCGCCAACAAAGCACAGAGTCATTGAGCTGTAGAAAAATTTACACCTAGGTGGAATCCGGCGACTGCTCACCGCTGGTGAAATACCAGGAGGGAGGCTCAGATCACGGTCTCGGCAGAGCATGGCGCCAGCACCCAATAATACGACCTACAGCCCAACACAATCGCTGGCTATCTGCCCCCCCCCCCCCCCCGCCCCTCTCTCTCTCTCTCTCTCTCTCTCTCTCTCTCTCCAGCGTAGCTGCGGTCGGCAGCGGTCCAAGACTCCTCTGAGGTGCTGTCTAGCCGTGTCAGGCGTGGGCGCTGCACGTAACCCCAACACGAGAAAAATTGGCAGCTTGCGCTTCGACCAGACCGAAAGCCTAATTCCGTCTCTCCGTTCCGCGCTTGCGCCCTGCTTGACGTCCTTCCCAACGCCGCGGAAACGCTTGCCCAGAAAAGGCAAAAAGTTGCTTTGCACCAGAGCTCGTTCGGAGGGAGAATCGAGAGGCACACATTATATATACAATACGTACTCTGAATTAAATAGGAAGCTCGTGAGGCTATTGTAGAACTGTGCTGTAGCCTCTAGACTGCAGCGAAATGCAGGAAGACCTGCATAAGATCGACGAACGTAAATAAATTGAGCACAGACAAGCGAAAAGACCCATTACTGTTGTATTACACTGTTGGTGATAAATCATTAAAAACAGTAATAAACACAAATGAGTAGCCATCCGGGACTATTTAAATTGAAATGACTTCATAAAGCGCGACCGCTACGGACGCAGGTTCGAATCCTGCCTCGGGCATGGATGTGTGTGATGTCCTTAGGTTAGTTTGGTTTAAGTAGTTCTAAGTTCTGGGGGACTGATAGCCTCAGATGTTAAGTCCCATAGTGCTCAGAGCCCACTTCATAAAGCAGATGCCTGACAGATATTTATTAGAAGAATCATAAGGCAGCATAGGAAAGAATAGGATTACGAAACACATCTGGTGCAGTTTCCAACTTTGAGAAAACTTTGAAAGGGAGAAAACCTACAACGTGGAGCTATCCGTTTCGTCAATGTTCTCATATTAAGTTCGAGACCGTCACGGAGATGCTCAAAAAAGAACGACGGCGGCGACTATGAAGAGAGCGTTGTCCATCACGGAGATTTTTATTCTAAAAATTCCGACAGCATGTATTGCGAGAAGTTTCCGAGAACTTACGACTCCGTAGGTTTCCCGAAATAAAGTGGTGAGAATGTCGGACAAATTATAGCTCACACGGAGACTTTGCACCAGTCGTTCTTCCCCTACACAATTTGCTTAAAGAACGAGGAACGATTGGGGCGGGGGAGGGGGGGGGGGGGGGGGGAAGGGGAGGGATGATGTTAGGACCAGCTGCGACAGGCAGTAGACCGCTCCATTCACACCATCAGCAGAACAGGCTCTGCTAACGGTATACTACGCCTTCCACATGGCTGGCAACGTATTCTACACAACGCTGGTGATTACTCTGAGGACAGTAATAGGTGAAAACATGTATCTCTTTTGTATCGGTTGAGGATAAGTAATTGCCACTATTTAAGTTCCAACCATCGTATAATCTTGTTCATAACGACTCCAGATACGTCAACAATTGTAGAAGTTTGAAAGCAGAAAATGCTGTTATATATAAAGAAAACATTCCATGTTAGTGAGACATCATTTATTCAGGCATCGTGTCGTACATAAACAGTGAATATCAGCCATTATTGTGTTTTCCCCATCTTAAACTTACTGAATTTTTTTCATAAGGCCCGTTTCGCTTTTTTTTTTTTTTTACAAGGCAACTTCAGCGCACATTCTGGAAATATGGTATGTTTCATACATTTTGGTTCATGTACTCGCGGATAAAATTCGTTGTTCTTTATAAATTTAGCGTACTATTTACTGACAGTGTTTTCTCCTCTAGTTCACACGTACAGTTATCCTCTGTTTCTTGTTTCGTTGTTACTTGAGGGTTTTTTCCCACTATCAACGAGGGAAAAATCAATGGATCTCAGAACATGCGAACAAGAATAACAATCACCGTAACTTAATTCTACACCTTTTAATCTTCGCTATAGAAGCAGTAGATATAATGACTTTCAGGAGTCCAAACATTTAACCATCTCTCATTCACATTGTCGTTGCACTTCCACTAACTTCGGGTGGTAAACGTGTCGGCCAATGATTGTTATATGATTCTTCGGATAATAATATACTCTACACACACACACACACACACACACACACACACACACACATTCGCGAGCGCATCCGTAATCCAAAGAGGGAGGGGGGGGGGGACTCTACTGATGTCTTATATCATCTTTACTAGATAACAAATTCTTTTTCTAGATCATCACCGCTCATTCTCAAACGTTGTCCTCGTAGAGGAACGAGAGACGAACTTTTGATTTAGGTCTTTCGGAATTCAGTCGCTACACTATTTGATATCGATTTATGCAAGCCGTGATGAAACTTCCACAAATTATCAGCCATTTGAAGCCGTTCCCACGACCTAACTTCGCTTGTAAGGTAACCTTACATTAGTTGCAATTAATTTTAAATTAATATATTCTATTATATCAACTAACTAAGGAGTTCATATTTTTTTAGACCTATTTATGCCTTCCAAGAATGCTGTTACATGTTGATAACAGTCAGACGGCATAGATGAACAGCAAATTCCGTGTTCCCAGTTACAGATAACACCATCACCTCGCAAGGCCAAGTCAATAAGTAAAAGGTAATTCTTTACTGTTCAGTAGGTTAGTGCAAGTTAACCTCACTGTTGTCCTATTATGTTAGCTCTGTAGGCTCAAGGAATAGCTCTATTCGTAGTGATTTCTGAACATTTTATCATGGACAGTCTTTAGTCCGTATATAAAATAAAAGAAAAAGAAAAGAAAAGGAAAGAAATGAGGTCAGTGATTCGTTTCTGTAATCTGAAGGGAAATTATTTGCAGACGCAGCCACAGCATGATAACAACTACCTTTGTGTGTATCTTTCTGTGACGAAGATAGTTCAGGTAGACCATGGCAGTTAGAAACGTTTCAGGATCATCGAGGCGTAAGCAAATAATTCGTGATTATCTATGTCTCAGAACTGACAACACTGCTCTTGCACCACTGGCTATTTACTTGACTATAGCAAGGCGAGACCAAGTTGACAGAAAATGTTACCATGAGCCGTCGCAAGAAGCTTTGGTGAAGTGAACCAGACGGAAGTCGGTAACATAGTAAGTTATGGCAGGCTGTGCTGACACAGTAAGAATCGCAGCCTGGACCCTACAGTAGAATAAATTTCCACATATCCAACCTCAGTGCACCGCCAGGGTTGCAATACCGCTAACACCACGGATGTATGGAAGCATACTGTGCCGTGACCTGGATTACCACACGTCCGGACCCGCCATTGGGCCACTTGCTATCAGCTACACAATAAAGAGTGATAGCATGGGGAAACAGTGCTCGTTCGAGTCGTTGTAAATACCATATGTTTCAAGTATGCAGTGGCTATTACCACGGGCAACCGGCTTCGAGAGTCGTCAGTTTGAAAAGTGTCATCCAGTCCACTGCCACCAGACGCCGTCTCTGCCATCTTCAGAACTACAGACCGCGGCTAGATCTGATGCTGTTGGGAGCTGAACTGGTGCCTTGTAGCTGTGGCACCATCTGCTGGCTGACTTCTACCGACTTGAGGTGTCTGCCCAGCGGTCCATGGTTCACATGAGGGCCTAACTAGCCACTGAGTCACCGACAGCCCCGTACGGACGCACTGCACTACTGCAGGGTCTCCCTGTGGCCCACTGTCTCTGCATCCTGAGCTGGTTCAACTCTGCGTTCCAGAGTGATTCCTGCGCTGACTCGTACTAACTAGGGTGACCGATTTCTACTGAGACTGTCACTACTGCCTGTCTGGTGCCTGAAGTAGTCGCACACTGTTGGATTGCCGACAACGTAAATTCCCCTCAGCTGCCGCCCGCTCGACGGGGTGACGACACCTGCTGGCCGTTCCATAATGCCACGTACTGAGCTAAGCACACAACACCAGCTGGAACTAACAAGCATCGCAGGGCGCTGATCACAACCCAGCAACCCCATGACTGCCGTATTTCTCGCATGGAATAAATAAACGTATTTATTTACTGTTTCTGTGCCTTTCTGTCAAGCATGCAGCTGGCTGTATAAATTGTCGCCTTGCTAATCGACATTCAGCGTCATCACAAACTGGCCCCCTGTACACTGCATATAAATAAATTTCTTTATGTCTATCTGCGATCACAAACCTGTTAGGACCTCAGACTACCGATTTCCATAAGCAATGACTAAAACCTTGGTAGTCAAGGGAAAGCAGGGTTCGGTTAAGATTGTGGACGGGGCCGTAATCAGTTACTATTGGTTGCCTTCTACAGTTACATTTATTTTTAAAACAGTAATTACAGACTCAACAACAAATAAAAAATGCCACACGTTATTAATGAAATCAAATGTATAAATAATAGTGTTTTCACAGCGTTACAATTCAGCAAATCACCAAAAAATACAGATACAGATAATGTTTAAAAAAAAAAGCCACTGCCATCACGGCTGAAGGCCTTACACGCCAAGAATGTTTAAGAACTCGCAGCAGTTACAACTTGCAGGTATTGAAATATTAAAAAGTAAGTGGCCACAAACACAGCATAAGGTATTAGACCCCAGGAATGGCAGTAAATAAGGTTTTAAGGCTAACTACTAAAATATAAATATCGATTTTTTTTCAAAGCGCATGTCCACAATCATGGCTGAAGGCCTTTCACGCTAGGAACGGCAATTATATAAAAACTTAGAATCCAGATGTAAAATAGAAAATAAAAGCAAAGGTCAATTAAAAGAAACAAGCAAGTGACCCCAAACGGGTGAAATAAGATGGTAACCTTGTAACACAAACCTTACAATGCTAGCTTTATTCCAGATGGCGACCGAAAGTATTAACTAGACATACATAACCTTTAATGTAGGCATTACAAGGTATGGTAATAAATAATACACTAATAAAACATAAGGACCAGACACAGACGGTGTTCCAGGAATCGACCTCTGAGAAGGTCCGACAACAAACACTGTTGCGAGGGATGAGATAGGCAGCCAAGAGTTGCATGCACTTCACAAGATGGTAACTCACGCCAAAGCCGGAACCGGCGGTCTGCACTACGCCCCCAGAATACTGTGTTTAGAGCGCCCAAACGAGAAAGGAACCATTACCAGATTTCCGCCCTATTCCACAAACTCGAAAATCTGAAGAAACAAGCCGCAGTACAGAACACCAGACTAACTAACAGTAACAAAACCCTACTATACTTGTGTACGAGGCCAAACCGAAATGCAACCAACCAGAATCATCAACCACACGTCATTGCGGAAACAATGGCAAAGCGAGCCAAATGTGACAAATTCATTAGGCACACAAACGCACACTGAACTCACTGCGACAACTCTGACAACAGATGGCAGAATGAAACAAATCTCTTCACTGGTTTATTAATTCATAGTTGACTAACCACACCGTCTAATCACTAAGCCAACTGCTTTTAATAAAGTAGGGCCTTTAAGTACTAAGCAGTACGCAGACGCACCAAACTGCACATCACGGCGCGATGATAATCTGTCACAACTTCACATACGTACTACGGGGTCCACATGGGTGGCTGACTCAGATCTACTTGGATTGAAATGCACTCATCTTAAAGCCTGCTGGATCTGCTTCACGATGAGGTCGTGCATCCGGCAGTCCATGCGTACCACCAGCGGTCCCGGCGTGTTCTCCACTGCATGGACCTGGCTCCTCCTGAGTCCCCAACTGAACTGCCTCACTCACACGACACTGTAAAACCACAACGTTGCCCCAAAATAGGGCAACAGTTACTACATATCGATAACCGCCGCTGCTGCCACGAGCGGACAGGTTACGCTTGCGAAACGAGTGGCGCCAGTCAAGACAAGAAGAAGACAAAGAACCGCAACCACGCCTACTAAAGGACACGGTCTGGCCTTCAACAGAGGGCGGAAACCTACAGACAGCACCAACGCGACCCGCAGCACGGCTCAATGACCGTCTTCAAATCAGTTTTAAAAACACTCTCTAATTTAAAGAACCTTAGTGACATCGCCAAAAGAAAAAAACAAAATTAGCTCAGCATCTTCGCACGTAAACTAGAGTCATTTTGTTAACAGCGCCACTGTTCAAACGACCACACTGAGCTGAATTTGTGCTTATCTTTTGACGATCCCACTATAGCTCCATTGTCTAGAACATGTTTCTAAAACCGTTCTTCTCACGATGGCCAGGTGCATTGCGATATCTCGACCTCTGATGTTCGAAGAAGAAAGGCTGAAGTGTCAAACTCAATTATTTTCTGCGAACAGCTGTGGTGTCAGGGCACCTGTACCGTCAGCTAGATCAGGCGCTGGCTCAGATCACAAAAGACCAAAGCAGACCGCAGTCTAGCATCTGTAAAAACTCTCCGTCTCCCTGGGCTGGTTCGCCTCACCTAATGATATTGATGGTCTGCTGCCTGCAAAAGGACACTGAAACCACACCAGGAATGCACCTTCCCAGCTCGAAATCCTCCCAGGTCCACATATCTAGTACTCTCAATAAAATAACCACCAAATAAAGGCAGAAAATGAAACAATATCGGTTAGCGATAGGTGACAGTAACGCCACACTACTGCATCAGAGTATGTACTAGGGACGTTCAATAAGTAAAGCAACAATTTTTTTTTCTGAAAGCAGGTTGGTCTTTTTCGTCATTCCAATGCGCCATATTATTCCCCCCACTCCCTGTTTTCCAACATTATGTCTGTTCGATGCGAAAACGTTATACGCTGGTATAAGGTAGGGGATGGGGAGAGAGTGCTGTAGGTCTGCATGGTAGAAATTATCTGTTCGACGCCGGAGCCAACATCTCCGTACTGCTTCACATGGAGTGCATCCTTCATTGGACCAAACAGATGGAAGTCGGAAGGTGCGAGGTGCAGGCTCTACGGTATAGGGGGAGTGTCCCGACTAGTGGACAAGCTTGTCCGCATTACCAACAGAGATGTCCAGTTGTGTAACGACGTGTCCGGTTGTGATCCGTCGATTACCTCGAGTGAGGTAATCGCAGTTGTGTGCGGCTGGCTGGCACGGGGGAGACCGGACAGCTTTGCGCGACTTTGTTGTGATAATGACAGAACGCCTCGTCCAATGACTCACCCTGCTCCCGTTCACTACCAGGGATCCGTAGACATTCTGCAAGGACCTATGAATATCTGCTCTGGTTTTCTGCAAAAAGAAACTCGATGAAAGTTCTCTACTTTGAACGCATCTCGTTATAGACGCTATTTTGAAAGCTAGAAGTATATCGAATGGCTCTTAGAACTACTTAAACCTAACTAACCTAAGGACATCACACACATCCATGCCCGAGGCAGGATTCGAACCTGCGACCGTAGCAGTCGCGCGTTTCCAGACTGTAGCGCCTAGAACTGCTCGGCCGCTCCGGCCGACCAAGGCTACATATAGCGCCCCCAATTACTGGAACTTCATAAAACTATAGGGGATAAAGCGGAAGTAGTCCACGATCTCCCACAAGAAATTCCGCGAATTTTCAACAGAAATTAGCTTTGAAAAAAATAATATATTTCCTACTGATCGTCCCTCATAGTTTCTTCTGATGCAGTGTCCTAACCAATTTATTTTTTTCCTCTTAATAATGGTTCCTGGTATTTGTCTCTTCTCTGTAACAATCACTTTCCTTATTTTGTCTACTCCCTTCATACTTTCCATTCTTTTCTACATCGTCCCTATAAATCACCTCTCTCTGCAGAGGAGTTCGCGGTTTGGCACCGTACACGGCAAAACACTATACAAAAACTTCACTAATCTTTTCATCAATTGCTTACTTGATCGATGACAGAAATTTTTGACCATCTGGAAAATATTTCTTTTGCAGTAGCTATCCCTGTACCTATAGCTTTGATTACATGTCATGTTACTGGTTATGTAGCATCACTGCTACGTCAGACTATCAAATTGTTTCGATAACTCACTTATTAGCGATTATAAGAATTAAGACAAATAAAATATTGGTTCTCCTTACGTTCTTCAAGTTAGGAATTTTGGAGGTTTAAATTTTCCCCTCTGCTGTTCTTTAACACCTGGTCCGCTAGTGACGACGACGAGTGGAATCTCATAACCTTCGTTCACCTCGGTGCCTTTATACATACACGTCCATTATGATGTTGCACGGAGGACGAGAACCCACTTCGGTGCCGCACCTGCGTTCACTGCCCAGTGACGCCCTCTTCCGTGACGTCAAGGTAAACCTTAACAACGGTGCCATGCTAACAGTCCATGGTGCTCGTCGGCGCACTGTCTGTGTGCATTACTTCTGTTGCTACAAACAAGTCCATTTCATGATAGAAAGTGTTTGATGTCTCTGTTCTATCCTGCACGGCCGAACAACCAATATGTTAAAAAAATAGAAATATATAGTGTTAAAGAGCGTATAAAATAAAATAAATTCTGGAGCACCTCAGGAATTTGTACAGCGGACTACACGAAACAATTCGGGAACCACTGGTGGCGCCTTATCCAAATGAAAATTCGAAGTTCCAGATATCACCCCAGAAGAAATAAGAAAGCTATAAACGAAATGCAGAATAGCAAAGTAGACAGTCCTGATGTTCTGACGACTGAAAAATTTAAGCTTACTGGTGGAGAAACAGGTGAACATGTGATTAAAATCTTTGCTGCTTCCCCGTTGCTTGGAATAGTGTTTCAAGAATCATCGTCTCCTCTGTTTATTTCCTTTTATTTACGAAGTTTGCACTCAAGTACTGAGTGGTCGCATCAAAGCTATTGTAGAAAACGCACATCCCGCAGATTAAGCTGAATTCCGAATTGAATATATCATAATGGAACATATGCACACCCTGCCTGATATTCACCTCCTCCTCACCCCTCCCCCCTCTCTCTGTCCATCTCCTCCTCTCCCCCTTCTCTCTGTCCATCTTCTACTGCCCCCCTTTCTTCTGTCTCTCAATACATTCCCTTCTCTCTGTCTGCCCATCCCATCTTCCCCCTCTCTGTTCACCTCCTCCTCCTCTTCGGTCCATCTTCTCCTCCCTCCCTCTCTGTCCATATCCTACTTCCTCCTCCGTCTGCCCCTCCCCTCCTCTTCTCTTTGACTATCCATCTCACACCCCCCCCTCCCACTATCCATCTCCTCTGCTCATTCTATTTACTCTGCCATGTCCATCCACACGCTTACCCTCTGAAACAGATTCCAGTACTACCCAAGCAATGCATCAATCATGCGGGGAAGCCTAAATGTCAGGTATTACCAAACCAAGAAGTGATGATCGCATGGGGAGAGACCAGAGATATAGGATCGGTGCTCGAGTGTCTCCCACTTGGGTTGGCGTAACTTCTGTGTGTCAACGTTTACTATTTGTGGACGTGCATTATCACGTAGCAACACCTCTTGGAGCACCACTCCATAATTGGGGTTTTAGACAGACATGCTCTCTCATGCACATTCTTCACACTCTGATTGATGTGTTAGTCGTTCAGCAGCCAAGAAAAGAATAATAGCACGTTGATCCTATATGGTGGCATTTGGCAATAATGTCACCATAGTTCACGATTCTGCATTTACCACATGCACATCATTAACACATGAATGCCACGCGAATCCCTTAAATACATGTATGCTTATATACTCGCACGAGAATCACAGTACTTTGCAAATACACTACACAATTGCCATCAAACGAAAACTTTTTGATCGCCAGGGTGATTCTGTGACGATGTTACAAACTTTCAGGGATGACGGAGAAAGATAAATCTATGAATCTGAGGTAAGAGACGCTGGCCCTGAAACGACCTCACCGAAAGATACAAGTGACAATCATTCTGACACCTGACTTCGTCTACTACAAGCTCTTTGCTTGCCCTATTTTGGGAGAAAGTAGTACAGATCAAAATAAAAAAATGGTGTAATAAACTTGGGCTCTAAAACGCATACCTTAAGATATACGAACACTTGTCCAATAGAAGAGATGCGTTTCACAGTGGTCCATACTAATTACTCCTAAAATATGGAAACCAAAAAGCTTCCAGTAGATGAGGATGTCATAAGTGTCAGACAAATTTTCACTCAGTCGTTTCTGTACCAGGCACCCTTACTTCAAACTGATACATTTACATTTCTCTTCTCCATCATCAATGAAAACTTGTAACATCTTCACGGAATCACCCTTACATGAATAATTGAGAAGGGTGTATTGAGAAAAAGAATCATCTAAGTTTCAGAGCAAAAGGCCTGCCGTTAGGCCACCCCTTCGGCAGCAAGAATTAGTTGTAATGCTGACGCTTCTGCCGTCACTGAACACAGAGGTCTCTGTGGAGCTGTTGTGACAGGCATGGATACATTAAGTGCTCTATAACGCCCTAAATGCTGTCAGGTCCTTTGCGATTAGTTCGGCCTGCGGCCTT
This sequence comes from Schistocerca gregaria, assembly GCF_023897955.1. Lineage (NCBI taxonomy): Eukaryota > Metazoa > Arthropoda > Insecta > Orthoptera > Acrididae > Schistocerca > Schistocerca gregaria. The sequence continues at coordinate 240,336,048 of NC_064924.1, forward strand.
ACAGCGTTACAATTCGCTTTTGTTGCCAGAGGGGTGACCTTCGAGCAGGGGTTTTGCACTATAAATTCGTTGCTCTGCCGGCCGGAATGGCCGAGCGGTTCTAGGCGCTACAGTCTGGAACCACACGACCACTACGGTCGCGGTTTCGAATCCTGCCTCGGGCATGGATGTGTGTGATGTCCTTAGGTCAGTTAAGTTTAAGTAGTTCTAAGTCTAGGGGACTGATGACCTCAGATGTTGAGTCCCATACTCATAGTGCTTAGAGCCATTTGAACCATTTTTGCTGGGGGACTTTGCAATACCGTTCGTGTTTTTAATTTTAACCCGTGGTGCTGACATAATAAAGTACAACTGTTTTAAAACATCAGGTGAGGAAGCAAAAGAAGTACAGCAACGAATAAAATTAAAATTAAACAGTCTGTTGTAAAGAAGTGGAATATCTTCCTGCGATGACGGAGAGTAGGACAAATATACATCACAATAACAGTTGTCTTATTTGTGCCCAATCGCTGAAGGCACGTAGGGAATTCAGCTACCTCACGGTACTAACGCATGCAAACTGCAAATCTGGGACTGCATCAACAATTTCAAAGTCTCAGCGTTGCAAAATCTGCTGTGACTGCGATAACTCGTCCAAAGAAGTCGTCGCCGTTTTTCAGTTTCTACAGTTACTTTAATACGTTGAGTGGACTGTCCAGCATGCTAAATCTGTTGATTTGAATCCTGCAGCTTCCATAGTCTAGCGAGGGATCTCAATGCTGCGGGTAGCAATCACTCTCACCTAATCAATAATGAACGCCGAGATCGGCCGCACAAACCGCGTCCCGTCCCAGGAGGGCAATATTGGACAGCTCCGCAAACTGATCAGGAATGTGTACGACCGATAACCTCAGGGCATAGTTAGGAAGCCCCAAGGGTTTACTGCGTGACGTCAACCGAATCGTGTGAAGGATGTAGTGTCTACTACCGAATGGTGACTTGGCATTGCAGTATTAATCACCAAGTCATTTGGCCTACTCTGGAATGAGTTTCTGCTGATAATTCTAACTAAAATATGCTTATCAGCAAGATTCTCTGATGGCTATGGAGATTTTCTATGGACCAGTTCGTTTCATCCAACGCGTGAATCGTCCAGACTCTGCTAGCCTTGACTTCCTTCCTCCCTCCCGTCCGTGATTGATAATCAAAACGTCTTCGGTCCCAGCTTCGAATCCCGCCGCTACCTAAATTCTGATTAACAAACAGAATTGACGGCCGAAGACTTCCGGCAAAAGATGCCACCCTAATTCTGCCAACAGCCATGTCAAAGAGGGCGGAGGAGCGGATAGAGGATCAGGGCGCTCTCTTGTCCTAGGGGTGGGAAATTGCCCCTAAAGGCGGAAGAATCAGCAATGATCAACGACATGAGGATGCAGGAGGCAATGGAAACCACTGCATTAAAGACATGTAACGTGTATCCACAGGACGTGTGGCCTGTAATTGAAGAAGTGTCATGATGGTCTCTCAATTGCAAAAGATTCCGGAATAGTCTCCCATTCGGGTCTCTAGGAGCGGACCGCCAAGGGGAAGTTACCATGAGAAAAAGATTGAATAACAGCGAAAGGATAACGCTCTACAAGTCGGACGTGGAATGACAGAAGTTTTGAGGTGATAGAGAAACTAGAAAATCTGAAAAGGGAAATACAAAGGCTCAATCTAAACATAGTGAGGGTCAGTGAAGTGAAGTGGAAAGAAGATAATGATTTCTGCTCAGATGAGTATAGGGTAATATCAACAGCAGCGTTAAATGGTGTAACAGGAATAGGATTCGTTAAGAATAGGTAGGTAGGGCAGAGAGTGTGTTTCCGTGAACAGTTCAGTGACAGGGTCGTCCTTATCGGAATCGACAGCAAACCAACATCGACAACGATAGTTCAGGTATACATGCCGACGTTACAAGCTGAAGATGAAGAAATAGAGAAAGTGTATGAGGACCTTGAAAGAGTAATACAATATGTAAACGGTGATGAAAACTTAATACTCATGGGGGACTGGAATTCTCTTGTAGAGAAAGGAGTAGAAGAAAAGGTTACAAGGTAATATGGGCTTGCGACAAGGAATGAAAGAGGAGAAAGACTAATTGAGTTCTGTAACAAGTTTCAGCTACTAATAGCGAATACCCTGTTCAAGAATCACAACAGGATGAGGTATACTTGGAAAAGGCCGGGTGATACGGGATGAGTTCAGATAGATTACATCATGGTCAGACAGATTCAGAAATCAGATACGATTGCAAGGCGTAAAGAGGAGTAGATATAGACTCAGATCACAATACAATAGTGATCAAGAGTATGCTGAAGTTTAAGGCTATAGCCAGGTAGAATCAATATGGAAAGAAGTAGGATACGCAAGTACTAAGGAATGACGAGATAACCTTAAAGTTCTCTAAGGCTATAGATACAGCTATGAGGAATAGCTCAGTAGGCAGTACAGTTGAAGAGGCATGGATATCTCTAAAAAGACCCATCACAGAAGTTGGGAAGGTGAACATAGATACAAAGAAGGTAACTGCGAAGGAACCATGAGTAACAGAAGAAATACTTCAGTTCACTGATGAAAGGAGGAAGTACAAAAATGTTCCGTCAAACTCAGGAATGAAGAAATACAAATCGCTGAAGAATGAAATAAATAGGATGTGCAGGGAAGCTAAGACGAATTGGCTGAAGGAAAAATGTGAAGACATTGAAAAGGAAGTGATTGTCGGAAGGACAGACTCAGCATACAGGAAAGTCAAAAAAACTTAGGTGATATTTAAAGCAAGGGTGGTACCGTTAAGAGTGCTACGGGAATTCCACTGATAAATACAGAGAAGGGAGCGGATAGGTGGAAAGAACATATTGAAAGCTTCTATGAGGGGGAATATTTGTCTGAGGTGATAGAAGAAGAAACAGGAGTCGATTTAGAAGAGATAGGGGATCCAGTATTAAAATCAGAATTTAAAAGAGATTTGGAGGATTTAAGGACAAATGAGACACAAGGGATAGATAACATCCCATCAGAATTTCTAAAATCATTGGTGTAAGTGGCAACAAAACGACTATTCACGTTAGTGTGTGGAATGTATGAGTCTGGCGACATACCATCTGACTTTCGGAAAAGCATCATCCACACAATTCAGCAGACGGCAAGAGCTGACAAGAGCGAGAATTATCACAGAATCAGATTAACAGCTCATGCATCCAAGTTGCTTACAAGAATTATATACAGAAAAATGGAAAAGAAAATTGACTGAGCTTGTGTTAGATGACAATCAACTTGGCTTTAGGAAAGGTAAAGGGGCCAGGAAGGCAATTCTGATGTTGTGGTTATGGAACCACGAGTTAAGAAAAATCAAGACACGTTCATAGGATTTGTCGACCTCGAAAAAGAGTTCGACAATGTGAAACGATGGAAGATGTATGAAATTCTGAAAAAAGTAGGAGTAAGCTATAGGGAGAGACGGGTCATATACAATATGCACAACAGCCAAGAAGGAATAATTAGAGTGGACGACCAAGAACGAAGTGCTCGTATTAAAAATGGTGTGAGTCAAGTTTGTAGCTTTTCACCCCTACTGTTCATGTTCAGTCAGTATACCGAGGAAGCATTGATGGAAATTAAAGAGACGTTCAGGAGTGGAATTAAAATTCAAGGTGAAAGGATATCAAGGATACGATTCGCTGATTACATTGCTATCCTGAGTGAAAGTGAAGAAAAATTACATGCCTGTGAACAGAATGAACAGTCTAATGAGTACAGAGTATGGACGTAAAGTAGACCGAAGGCAATGAGATGTAGTAGAAATGGGAGAAGGGAGAAACTTAACACTTAACATCAGGGTTGATAGTCACGAAGTAGATGAAGTTAACGAATTCTCCTACCTAGGCAGTAAAGTAACCATGAGGGACAGAGCAAGGACATCAAAAGCTGACTAGCTATGGAAAAAAATGCATTCCTGGCGAAGAGAAGTCTACTAATATCAAATATCGGCTTTAATTTGTGGAAGAAGTTTCTCAGAATGTACGTCTGGAGTACAGCATTGTATGGTAGTGAAATATGGACTGTGGGAAAACCGGAACAGAAGAGACGCGAAGCATTTGAGATGTGGTGCTACAGACGAATGTGGAAAATTAGGTGGACTGATAAGGTAAAGAATTAGGAGGTTCTACGTAGAATCGGAGAGGAAAGGAATATGTGGAAATACTAATAAGGAGAAGGGACAGGATGATAGAACATCTGTTAAGACCTGAGGGAATGACTTCCAAGGTACTAGAGGGAACTGTAGAGGACAAAAACTGTAGAGGAAGACAGAGATTAGAATACATCCAGCAAATAATTGAGGACGTAGGTTGCAAGTGCTACTTTGAAATGAAGAGGTTAGTACAGGAGAGTAATTCGTGGCGGGAAACATCAAACCGGTCAGAAAACTGATGAAAAAGAAAAAAAGGGCAAACAACGTGACCACAGGTATTTGCATGGGAGAGGTGATCGAGTAGCAAGTGCTTTTTTTATTTGTATTTTTTCCGTTTCGAAAGTAGGAGGAATAGGAGCGTTAGTAAGGCATGTAAAACAATAAGAAATAACAACAAAGTAAGCCAAAAATTTATCATCTGACTTGGATAAGTAAATAATATAAAAATCTAAGAGCCTTATACGGAACCAATTCCGAGTAAGAGAACTCCGAAGACGTGCATTCGACGCATTGTATCGCGTAAGGGAGAAAAACGAACCCTTGTCACAGACAGTGGCATACATAAAATAACGCAATCGGCGTTGCGAAATATTGCATCGCACCATCCGTAAAAATATTGCCTAAGGTTCTCCTGCTCTTATAAGGAACAAATGATTATTTAGTCCGTCGGGCTATAGGAGGAACAAATCATTACCGACTCCTAAAAAATGTTTACAGTACTTGTTCCAAATCTGGTAAAATGACCAATTAAATTTACCAGATTAATTTTGAGAATATTTTACTAATATACGTTGATAACTACATTTTTATCTGTTACTAGATTACTTGGGTGAAATAACTAATACCGCTATCTGTGACTGCATGTATATAAATGGCGAGGGTCAGTCGATTTGCACGTTAAACGTAGTACCGAAAAACTGCGCATCTGTGTGCCAGCAATGTGATGTTTATTTTATCGCCGTGTTGAAGACTTTATTTCGACGCTTCATATTGGTAGTTTGCTTCTGGAAACCCAGCAGGATATGCACAACTGTGCGAATGCAACAACATTTCAAAGCATAATAATTCACGAGTAGCTTTCAGCACCGATTTCTCAGGCAATGTTATCGTAAGCGCGGTCTCATCAGAATTATTGCCGGTAAAACAAATATTTTTAAACGTAAACCAGGAGTTATTTCCGCCACATCTGTGTAACGGATGATGTAATTTCGAATGTTTATATGACTTGTATCATCCATATAGTTCTTCGAAAGAAAACTACGACATGTAACGCAGTGACTGAGCCTCCGTCCACAGCCCCGGCGGAGTGGTCAGCGCATATACCTGCCATGCAGCGGGCTAGGCTTCAGGTTCCAGCCAAGTCGGCTAGTTGCTCCGCTCGATGACAGGGTGTCATGTTGTTTTCACCATCAGTTCATCATCATAGACACGCAAGTCACCCAATGTGACTGAAAAGAATTGCTGCTTGGCGGCCAACCTTCACTCCTTACCATCAATGCCCTACATCTTTCCACTTTTTTCATTAACCCTGCTATTAGTACCAGTTTCGAAATGGAAAAAAAGGTAATAAAAAGAAAGGATGCTCTTGGGAATATAACATAGGTTCTCCTCTTCCCAGCCAAAAGCCTTGCTCGCTACATCAACGACCCTTTCATTGCACGATGTTTACCTCATGGATGCACAAGCGGCAGCCAAAATATGTCCTTCCTTAATTTGTAGGAAAATATGCGTTTTCGGATTTCATACATAACTATGAAAATCCTCAGTTTTCATTTATCTATCACTCCCGTCAAATCTGAGTCGATTGATGAACTGTAGGGCTGACTTCCTCAAATACGGTTGGAGGAGCGGGAGGTTGAGCCACAATAACTTAGTCTTTCACTTTAGGCTGTACACGAGCGATCTGTCAAATTTGAGCCGAATCAATTGGCCGTGTCTGCGGCCAGCCCCTTGCAATTACCTGAGGCCGGACGACTTGTCTAACAAAATTATGTACACAAACCTTCCCCATGAATCAAAACGATATCAGAATCCCAACAATATTTCGTGAGATCTGCCGTCACATGCGATGTGCCTTAATTCATCATAGTTCAACCACTTCCTACGAAGAATTTGTAAAACATATACACAAACTGCCCAGCAGTCTGTCTAACAATGGCAATGCTATAAAAATCTCTATACCAGTTCCTAAGATTAACCTTCATAGACAGACAAAAAAGCAAGGAGGGAGCTTTATAATACCGGATGGTTATAATTAAACATTCTACATCTACATCTAGATGACTACTCTGCAATTCACATTTAAGTGCTTGGCAGAGGGTTCATCGAACCACAATCATACTTTCTCTCTACCATTCCACTCCCTAACAGCGCGCGATAAAAACGAACACCTAAACCCTTCTGTTCGAGCTCTGATTTCTCGTATTTTATTTTGATGATCATTCCTACCTATATAGGTTGGCCTCAACAAAATATTTTCGCATTCGGAAGAGAAAGTTGGTGACTGAAATTTCGTAAAAAGATCTCGACGCGACGAAAAACGTCTTTGCTGTAATGACTTCCATCCCAATTCGCGTATCATATCTGCCAGACTCTCTCCCCTATTACGTGATAATACAAAACGAGCTGCCATTTTTTGCACCCTTTCGATGTCCTCTGTCAATCCCACCTGGTAAGGATCCCACACCGCGCAGCAATATTCTAACAGAGGACGAACGAGTATAGTGTAAGCTGTCTCTTTAGTGGACTTGTTGCATCTTCTAAGTGTCCTGCCAATGAAACGCAGCCTTTGGCTCGCCTTCCCCACAATATTATCTATGTGGTCTTTCCAACTGAAGTTGTTCATAATTTTAACACCCAGGTACTTAGTTGAATTGACAGCCTTGAGAATTGTACTATTTATCGAGTAATCGAATTCCAACGGATTTCTTTTGGAACTCATGTGGATCACCTCATCCTTTTCGTTATTTAGCGTCTACTGCCACCTGCCACACCATACAGCAATCTTTTCTAAATCGATTTGCAACTGATACTGGTCTTCGGTTGACCTTACTAGACGGTAAATTACACCATCATCTGCGAACAACCTAAGAGAACTGCTCAGATTGTCACCCAGGTCATTTATATGGATCAGGAACAGCAGAGGTCCCAGGAAGCTTTCCTGGGGAACACCTGATATCACTTCAGTTTTACTCGATGATTTGCCCTCTATTACTACGAACTGCGACCTTCCCGTCAGGAAATCACGAATCCAGTCGCACAATTGAGACGATACCCCATAGGCCAGCAGCTTGATTAGAAGTCGCTTGTGAGGAACGGTGTCAAAGGCTTTCCGGAAATCTAGAAATACGGAATCAACTTGAGATCCCCTGTCGATAGCGGCCATTACTTCGTGCGAATAAAGAGCTAGCTGCGTTGCACAAGAGCGATGTTTTCTGAAACCGTGCTGATTACGTATCAGTAGATCGTTTCCTTCGAAGTGATTCATAATGTTTGAATACAGTATATGCTACAGAAGAATGCTGAAGATTAGATGGGTAGATCACATAACTAATGAGGAAGTATTGAATAGGATTGGGGAGAAGAGAAGTTTGTGGCACAACTTGACAAGAAGAAGGGATCGGTTGGTAGGACATGTTCTGAAGCATCAAGGGATCACCAATTTAATATTGGAGGGCAGCGTGGAAGGTAAAAATCGTAGAGGGAGGCCAAGAGATGAATACACTAAACAGATTCAGAAGGATGTAGGTTGCAGTAGGTACTGGGAGATGAAGCAACTTGCACAGGATAAAGTAGCATGGAGAGCTGCATCAAACCATTCTCAGGACTGAAGACCACAACAACAACAACACAGTATATGCTCCAAAACCCAGTATATGCTCCAAAACCCTACTGCAAAACGACGTCAATGATATAGGTCTGTAGTTCGATGGATTACTCCTACTACCCTTCTTAAACACTGGTGCGACCTGCGCAATTTTCCGGTCTGTAGGTACAGATTTATCGGTAGTGAGAGGTTGTATATGTGGGCTAAGTAGGGAGCTATTGTACCAGCGTAATCTGAAAGGAACCTAGTCGGTATACAATCTGGACCTGAAGACTTGCCCATATCAAGCGATTTGAGTTGCTTTGCAACCCCTAAGGTATCTACTTCTAAGAAACTCATGCTAGCAGCTGTTCGTGTTTCAAATTCTCGAATATTCCATTCGTCTTCCTTGGTAAAGGAATTTTGGAAAACTGCGTTCAATAACTCCGCTTTAGCGGCACAGTCGTCGGTAACAGTACCATCGACACTGCGCAGCGAAGGTATTGACTGCGTCTTGCCGCTTGTGTACTTTACATACGACCAGAATTTCTTCGGATTTTCTACCAAATTTCGAGACAATGTTTCGTTGTGGAACCTATTAAAGGCATCTCGCATTGAAGTCCGTGCCAAATTTCGCGCGTCTGTAATTTTTAGCCAATCTTCGGGATTTCGCGTTCTTCTGAACTTCGCATGCTTTTTCCGTTGCCTCTGCAACAGCGTTCGGATCTGTTTTGTGTACCACGCGGGATCCGTTCCATCTCTTACCGATTTACGAGGTATGAATCTCTCAATTGCTGTTGCTACTATATCTTTGAATTTGAGCCACATCTCGTCTACATTTGCATAGTCAGTTCGGAAGAAATGGAGATTGTCTCTTAGGAAGGCTTCTAGTGACACTTTATCCGATTTTGTAAATAAACATGTTATAACACGGAAACTAATTACCGTAGGTCATGGGGAAGTGAAATAAAGCAGAATAAATTCAGTTGAAACACTATTAATGTGCTGCTGTGGTACATAATGCCATTACATACTGGTACCATTACATATTGGTAACATTACTGCTGCAAAATGGGCTCAATATGGCGACCATCATCGTCCAGAAGGGTCTGAAAGCGCAGCATTGCATTCTGCACAGGTGATCGAAGCATGTCCGTAGGTATGCTGGCTACCTCTCTTGATAAGCTGAGCTTCAGATCAGCACATGTGTGAATGCTTCCCTGGTAAACCCCGTCCTTCAGGTAGCCCAGCAGTCAGAAATCACAAGGAGTGAGATCAGGTGATCGTGCCGGCCATGCATTTGGAAACGACCGGCTGATAATTCAATCGTTTCCAAATGTGTTTCCGAGAGGCAGGTGAACTTCACGAGCTATGTGCGGTGGAGTCCCATCTTGCACGAAAACTGTTGAGTTCAGTACGTCTCTCCTGAATGGCGGATATGACATTCTGGCGAAGCTTATCGCACCGCAGTAGCGCTGGTCAGTCACACTGCACGTCTTTGGTGCTTGAGCTCCAACCTGTTCAAAAACGAATGGGCCAATGATGAACATAGCCGTGAAGCCACACCATACGGTGAAACATTCACCGTACAGAGGAATTTGATGCACAGTGACTGGAGATGAAGATCCTGTGGCGTGCATGAATGTGTGTGATGTCCTTAGGTTAGTTAGGTTTAAGTAGTTCTAAGTTCTACGGGACTGATGACCTTAGATGTTAAGTCCCATAGTGCTCAGAGCCATTTGAACCTGTGGCTTGTGGTGTAACTGCGTGTGCTGCGTTGTACAAGTTCAGCAAGACTGCAGTAAAACTAGTTGCTTTTATTAATGTAACATGATGTTTTATTTAATCACTCCTTTTCCAGGCTAATGATCGTTATTTTGTTAAAGAAATCTCCACCTGGGAACATGTAGCTTTGATGTCTGTCAAGCAGTGTAAATGTCACTAGGTTCATTGACAATAGTAATTATATATAACCAACAAACAAGCTAAATGTATGATACGTAATCTGAACTATACGAGAGTAATGATTTTAGGTAATTTCAGTGCTCTTGTCTGAAAGACTCTTTGCTAGGTGCAGATCGTTTATCGAATTTAACGCTACTGTTATTCGAGGTGGCAACACTTTTCTTTAAGCAAAATGAACAGTTTTGTCACACAATACCACAAGCGCACAACACTTAAGTAGACTCCTGTCAAAATATTTCATAAAAGTTGTTACGAAATAACCGGGCTTCATACACTAGCAAATAAGAATTTATATATAAGATCCTGTTTGCATTGAAAGAAGTTCAACGTATTCACAGTCTAACTGCAATTTATTACCTTAGAGTGGGCCCTCGGCCACCAATACAGAATTATTATCGCAATTATGACAAACAACCGTTATGTATGTCTGTATAGAAAATCCATTTAAAACTGCCACTGCACTACTTCACTAAGATGTGGGTTAACAAAAGACAATCACTTATCGATTCTGGTTCAGAAATGGTTCAAATGTCTCTGAGCACTATGGGACTTAAAATCTTAGGTCATTAGTCCCCTAGAACTACTTAAACCTAACTAACCTAAAGGCATCACACACAGCCATGCCCGAGGCAACATTCGAACCAGCGAGCTTGGCAGTCCCGCGGTTCCGGACTGTAGCGCCTAGAACCGCACGGCCACCGCAGCCGGCGATTCTGGTTCAGGCTCGGTTTTTTATTCCTAATATATACATTGGCGCCTTCAATATTTGCTTTAACATTTGAAAATATTTCTCATTGTTACAATACAACATTCACCTTTTACTAACTGCGCTATTGATCAATAACGCTAATGGCTGCTCTCTTTCGTAGCTGAACAGAAAACTTAACATTTATATAGGACGAGAATTACAATGAAATAAAACTCCAAACGAATGTGATTCATTTCAATGACACATAAGCTCTGTTTTCAAGTATCGGTTAGCAACATAATACAGTTTTATACAGAGATCTGTGTTACGAGACATCAATCACATCCGATGAGTACAACAGTTCGAACAAGGAAAAGGATTTTTCTACAAAAATCATAGATAACAAGAGATTGAGATTTTCGTTACCTTTTTAGACGTGTATTGTCTGAGATCTAATCTTTTACAAAATATTAAATTATGTCGTTGACAATAATTACTTATTATTTTATCAAAGATGACGTCTTTTTTATTAGTATTACGAGAATAGGATCAAACTTCAATCACATTCCACCTAGTTTGCTGTCGTGAATATTATTTTGAATAAAATGTAGGCGTGGATATTAAAATCGCCACACTCTGTGTGTTCACCTCACCTATCAGAGAAATTAACCTCGTCTGTCCATAGGATGGTCCAGGACCAGCCCTCGTCAACTTCAATCCTTGCGAGAAAGTGGAGAGCCAAGTCAGCACGTCGTTGTGCGACCTGTGATGCAAGCTGTTGTACGATACGGATCTTGTACGGATACCATTTGAGAATGGTTCGAAGCACCTTCCGTACAGTGGGCCACGGGATGTTCAACTGTCGTGACACAGCACGCGCTGTGCCTGACGACCGGGAATTGGGCGCAGCGTTGTCTGCCTTAGCAACAGCGATTTCATCCACCATCTGTTGTGCAACTTGTCATCGACCTCTTCCCGGAGCGACGCCCAGTTCTCCATTTGATTCGAACTCCATCATGCTCCACACAGAAAATGAAGAAAGAGGACTCTTCCGTAATCCTTTCAGCCGGTAATATTCTCGACATGCACCTGCAGCATTACTGCTGTTTCGACAATAGAGCTTCACCAATAATGCTCTGCTCCTTTTGCCCAAGCTCATGTTGGCACGCCAACAAGTGCACTGAGACTGGTCAGGTGTGTGAGACTGAAAGACACGATGACTGATCACGGCACCTGGTGGCCATAGTTGGAACTGGACGGTGGTGTTGTGAAGCATAGAAATCCTGTACGCCACCAAGTTTGGTACTCGTTCGGTGACTAGTTTCCGTGTTATAACGTGTTAAATAGGGAAAGTTTAATTATAACCACCTGGTATGTGGTTATTACTACGATGACGGTTTTCTTTTTTTTCAGTATCTTCAGAAAATTACTATTAATCAAAGGTGCTCTTTGGCGTTGCTCATTATTCTTAAAAGGCAGATATACACAATAGACAAAAAATATTCATCCTCATTATACACGCCTCTAATTCCGAGTAACACGGCCTCTAGCATTGATAAGGCCTGAAGTTCCTTCAGGTTTTCCACTTCAAGCTAAAACCATACATTGATGATTAGGTACGTAAACTCCCCATATTGCGTGGAAGTTCATTACTAAGTTTTCCCACTGTTCCAAATAGTGCCATGCAATTTTTACCGCATTAAGATCTGATGATCTAATGGATGAGTCGAGGTGCAGTGCGGTGCCTCAGTGTTCGTCAGACCAGAAATATATCCGCATAGCCCCGTGAACATAGCTCTTGCTGTCTTGAAGATAGGAAAGTACACAGCAGACAGGTTGTGAAAATAGGAAATAAACGGCAACCCTTGGTGACTACGGACATTGATCTTGGTTGACGTTCACGGTAATCTGGGTGAGTCGGTCCAAATGAAGGTACATTGTAGAAGCACCTTTGACCTGAACCACAGCCCTCTCACCTTGCTGGCACTAATTGAACAGTGACCCGAATTTAGAATAATTTTTTTTACTTCATGTCTTTGGTGAAAACTAACTGTTTCGGTGTATAATACCTATCTTCAGATCTGTTTTATAAAGATTTTTGTGGGATTGAAGACATGCAGAGATAAGTGTTACTGTGAGTAATGGTATTTCGCTAGGTACCCGACTCTAAATGTTCATTGTGCAGTTCAGTTTACATTGTACGCTCAGAAACTAATCGAAATGGACCTGCGTTCATTGGCATTGCTGATTGCTCTCGGGTTTGAAAGGGATTGTCATTGACAAGGCCTGCTACCCTGCTCTCCCCCCTCTGTTTAGTCCCCTTTCGCGCTGTGTTAGATGATTGGGAAAGATACAGAATTCACGAGCTTCCAGCGTGATGGAGTAATTGAAGGAAAGCAGTCTGCGTTAATCAGCACAATGACAAATAGACAAAGCTGCAAATTTCACTTCTACTTACTTGATGATTAGTTTCGAGTCGGTATCCATTTTCAAATCATTCAAATTGTGAAAATGGTATTTCCCAGAATATGAGAAACATGTCAAGGTAACAAAAAAATACGTACAACGAAATGCAAGTAAACAGTTACAGATTTGTAACTGTTCATTGCTCTTTGTTATATCTATATGTCACTACTTTGAGAGAGGTTCTTATATTTTGGGAAACACCATTTCAACTGTTGGAATAATTTGAAAATGGGTCCCGACGTGAAACTAGTCATCAAGTAATTAAAAGTTGTTGCGCTGAAATACAAAATTCATTGTACACACATGGGACAGTCCGCGTTGGTACACTAATAATTCTGGAAACCTCATTCACGGTGTGGTCATGAGCACATCATTTCTGCCATTATCATTTCTACAAGTCGACATGTCTCACTACAGTTGTTGTGTACAACCGACTGGCACATATAAACAACTCCGCATGCATGACTTACGGCGGCCGTGACCGGACTAGTTTTGAACCATCTGCAGCGTTCCAAAGCAATCTGTATGTGATTTAAGGGTTAATCAATATTTTGTCCTTTGAGTTTGTTATCCCGTTCATGGAACGCCATTGTTTACAAAAAAAAAAGTGGCTCTGAGTGCTATGGGACTTAACATCTGAGATTACCAGTCCCCTAGAACTTAGAACTACTTAAATCTAACGAACCTACGGACATCCCGTCACAGGATTCGAACCTGCGACCGTAGTGGTCGCGCGGTTACAGACTGAAGCGCCTAGAATCGCTCGGTCACAACGGCCGGCCATTGTTTACAAACGAAGCACAGCTGAGAGGAAGAGAAAAATGGGTAACACAGAAAATTGTAAAGACTCCCACTCATAATGAAATGGCCAACACTCTACTACTTTTTCTGCACTTTTCATACTACTTGTCGGGATTTTTTTTAGCTGTTCCTTTTTTTCTTGCTGAAGATCCTTTTGTTATATTGTAAAGACATGATCTCTCGTAGGTTACAATGAAATAAGTGTCCAAGGAATAGAAAAACAACTGAAAACACTCAACAGAGGAAAGTCCACTGGACCTGACGGGATACCAATTCTAATCTACACAGAGTACGTGAAAGAACTTGCCCCCCTTCTAACAGCCGTGTACCGCAAGTCTCTAGAGAAACGGAAGGTTAGAAATGATTGGAAAAGAGCACAGGTAGTCCCAGTCTTCAAGAAGGGTCGTCGAGCAGATGCGCAAAACTATAGACCTATATCTCTGACATCGATCTGTTGTAGAATTTTACAACATGTTTTTTGCTCGAGTATCATGTCATTTCTGGAAACCCAGAATCTACTCTGTAGTAATCAACATGGATTCCGGAAACAGCAATCGTGTGACACCCAACTCGCTTTATTTGTTCATGAGACCCGCCAAATATTACATACAGGCTCCCAGGGAGATGCCATTTTCCTTGACTTCCGAAAGGCGTTCAATACAGTTCCGCACTGCCACCTGATAAAGTTAGAGCCTACGGAATATCAGACCAGCTGTGTGGCTGAATTGAAGAGTTTTTAGCAAACAGAACACAGCATGTTGTTGTCAATGGAGAGACGTCTACAGACATTAAAGTAACCTCTGGCATACCACAGAGGAGTGTTATGGGACCATTGATTTTCACAATATATATAAATGACTTAGTGCCGGAAGTTCCATGCGGCTTTGGCCGTGCGGTTCTAGGCGCTCCAGTCCGGAGCCGCGCTGCTGCTGCGGTCGCAGGTTCGAATCCTGCCTCGGCCATGGGTGTGTGTGATGTCCTTAGATTATTTAGGTTTAAGTAGTTCTAAGTTCTAGGGGACTGATGACCACAGCAGTTGATTCCCATAGTGCTCAGAGCCAACCATGCGGCTTTTCGCGGATGATGCTGTAGTATACAGAGACGTTGCAGCATTAGAAAATGGCAGCGAAATGCAGGAAGATTTACAGCGGATAGGCACTTGGTGCAGGGAGTGGCAACTGACTCTTAACATTGACAAATGTACTGTATTGCGAATACATAGAAAGAAGGATCCTTTATTTTATGATTATATGATAGCGGAACAAACACTGGTAGCAGTTACTTCTGTAAAATATCTGGGAGTATGCGTGCGGGACGATTTGTAGTGGAATGATCATACAAAATTAATTGTTGGTAAGGTGGGTACCAGGTTGAGATTCATTGGGAGAGTCCTTAGAAAATGTAGTCCATCAACAAAGAAGGTGGCTTACAAAAGACCCGTTCGACCTATACTTGAGTATTGCTCATCAGTGTGGGATCCGTACCAGGACGGGTTGAGAGAGGAGATAGAGAAGATCCAAAGAAGAGCGGCGCGTCTCGTCACAGGTTTATGCGCTAAGCGTGATAGCGTGACGGAGATGTTTAGCAAACTCAAGTGGCAGACTCTGCAAGAGAGGCGCTCTGCATCGCGGTGTAGCTTGCTCGCCAGGTTTCGAGAGGGTGCGTTTCTGGATGAGGTGTCGAATATATTACTTCCCCCTACTTATACCTCCCGAGGAGATCAGGAATGTAGAATTAGAGGGATTCGAGCGCGCACGGAGGCTTTCCGGCAGTCGTTCTTACCGCGAACCGTACGCGACTGGAACAGGTAATGACAGTGGCACGTAAAGTGCCCTCCGCCACCCACCGTCGGGTGGCTCGCGGAGTATAATTGTAGATATAGGTTATTCCGACCGTGTTAAATATGACGCCAGCACGGTCGTCCCGGGGATCAGTGCCCTCTTAATGTTTGCGTGGGGAAAGCCAGTTGCCCTAAATCCCCCACGGGTAGACAGTGGCCAGCGCGCACTGCGCAACGCAGAGAAAGTGATGCGCCCCATCTGCTCCAAGCACAGCCCTCGCACGAGACCGAGAGACGTGTCGCACTCACTGCGACACTGGACTCTCATTAAGGGAGGGCCGCAGCTTAAGCTCCGCCTGGCAGTACAGATTCGGGTTTTCCCTGGTTTATCTGAACCGCTTAATGCAATTCCTTTGAAAAGGAGACTCTCGATTCGCTTCTACCTCCTCCTCACAGCTAACAAAGGAAATACTCCCGCCTCGAAAGACTAAAACCAAATAAATATTGCTTGAAAATACGGTGATGCGTCTGTTCCACCACTTGTCAAAGCCATTTGTCTGTAAAAAATAAGCATTTGTGTACAGTTAATGTCTGAAGGTTAATACATCAGGGAACTACAAAATTATGTCACTGAAGCACGTTTAAGAGACAGTTATGAACAGCAGATACACTAGACTTTAAATGAGGTACATTTCAGTAAAAAATGTAAATATCTGTTAAACAGTACTTACAGGATCATATTTCCCCAAAGTAATAGTTACTATGCTGTACGTTATTGCCCTCCTCGATACATGATATACAAACGAAACAGTGGAATCTGAATCCATACACGTTAT